>NC_070608.1:16707500-17062500 GCF_027172205.1 Podarcis raffonei | reverse complement strand
TTGAATTGTATTTTTATTACTTCTTTTATTTCTTGTATATTGCATTGCTATCTCAGGCCCACAGAGTGCAAATTGTAATGCAATATGAGAAACGCAAAAAGAGATAAAATCACAATTAATATGAATATTTAATGCTGTGGATGTGGCATCTCCTGTCTTCCGCCACAGATCCACAGACGCAACACTGCAGACCACATGAATTAAGCATGGATCACCGTGTGGAAATCCCTAGTTTAGAGCAGCCGCCTCCTGTGCTTCAGCCAAAAAGGCTCCCAGAGCAGCTTAAAGGTAAAGGTACCCCTGCCCGTACGGGCCAGTCTTGCCAGACTCTAGGGTTGTGCGCTCATCTCACTCTAGAGGCCGGGAGCCAGCGCTGTCCATAGACACTTCCGGGTCACGTGGCCAGCGTGACAAGCTGCATCTGGCGAGCCAGCGCAGCACACGGAACGCCGTTTACCTTCCCGCTGGTAAGCGGTCCCTATTTATCTACTTGCACCCGGAGGTGCTTTCGAACTGCTAGGTTGGCAGGTGCTGGGACCGAACGACAGGAGCGCACCCCGCCGCGGGGATTCGAACCGCCGACCATGCGATTGGCAAGTCCTAGGTGCTGAGGTTTTACCCACAGCGCCACCCGCGTCCCCCCAGAGCAGCTTACGTCCAATCAATTAAAGAAAGTTCCCACCTGCAGGTTTACAGCATAAAAGGAAAAAGGGACAGGGAGGAAGAGGGGGGAAATGAGAACTTAAGCAGTGCTTGTAGAGTGGGTTTTTACTTTAATAACTTGCATTATTTAATAATAAAACTATGAATAAAAGCTATTATTTAATAGCAACAAAACACAATTACTAATACCTTTCCTTGTAATTTTGATTATATAGTTTTAATGCTATTACTGTTCAATTCTTTTTCAATGATTTCTCCCGTTCAGTTTTGAGCGGCTCTTAATTTTTATCGGTAAGCTGCCTTGATGAGTCCCGGAAAGCAGAGTAATAATAAATATATAACAACCACCACCACAGTTGTTATTATTGCATTATTTAATAATGCAACTAAAAACCGTATCGGTGCACGAAGTGGTGTTATTTCTACGCAGGGGCTGCGCATCTCCTTCAAGCAGAACCCAGACCGGGCCAGGGGTCGGTTCCCAAGCGTGAGAAACGCCTCTCCTCTTCCCTCTCCTCTCCCACTTTCTTTGGAATGACATCGGGGGTGGGAGGTGAAGATGTTTTGTTTTCCCCCCTGAAGAAAAGGAGCCGCGCTGGCCAGGGGCTAGGAAACAAAAGGCCTGGCCTGGGAGGAGGAGGAAGAGGAGAAGAGAGCGCTTGTTGTTGGAGTGAGGCTGGCAGCAGAGATCTGCGCTCCATCTCTCCAATTCCTTGCCCGACCACCGGGCCCGCCTGATGGATCCCACCAGGACGAGCGCCGAGCAGGCTGCCTGCGAGGAAGCTTTTTGCAGCTCGCTGCTGGACGACATCAAGCAGAGGCTGCTGCACGCCTTCCGGGGACCGGGGGGAGCCGCCGCGCCCCAGCAGCTGCTGATGCCGTCCAGGCCCGCGGCGCCTTGCAAAGGCAGAGGGGTCGAAGCGGCCCTGGAGGAAGCGCGCAGGGCGCACGTCGAGGGCGCTATTGCCTGGCTCCGGGTGGAACTGGTGAGTGATTGGGGGGCGGGTTATTCTAGAGATATTTTATTAGATATTTAGGTATACTCCGCCTTACCCCACCCCCTAGGACGCGGGTGGCACTGTGGGTTAAACCACAGAGCCTAGGGCTTGTTGATCAGAAGGTTGGTGGTTCCACTCCCCGCGACGGGGTGAGCTCCCTCCCGTTGCTCGGTCCCAGCTCCTGCTAACCTAGCAGTTTGAAAGCACGTCAAAGTTGCAAGTAGATAAATAGGTACCGCTCCTGCGGAAAGGTAAACGGTGTTTCCATGTGCTGCTCTGGTTCCCTCGGCCAATAAAGCGAGATGAGCGCTGCAACCCCAGAGTCAGTCAGGACTGGACCTAGTGGTCAGGGGTCCCTTTACCCCACCCCCAAGCGGCTTACAGATGAAAACAAGAATTGCAAAAAGCATAGAACTGGAGATTTGGAAGGAATGGGAGGCTGGTTTCCAACTAATCCAAGCCCCTTGCCATGCAGAAATCTCTCTTTTTTAAAAAAATAAATTTTTATTGGTTTTCCAACATAAATTAAACACATTACAATTCACAATACATAGACAAACAAACATATAAACATGTATAATTTCATAACCTCTTTTTCATAAACCTTATTTCACCGACTTCCCCATGCCTCCCTTTTCTACATCCCTATTTTAAAATTTTCTTCAGCAACCCCTCATTTCAGTTAACATTCACTTTCTTTGATCCTTCTTCTCTTACCCAATCATTTACCGCTGCAATTCTGTTTTACATTACCCATGACATTTTAGCACTCATTAATTTTATAACAGTTCTTAAGATAAACTTTGTATTTCTTCCAATCTTCTTCCACCGTCTCTTTTCCTTGGTCACGGATTCTGCCAGTCATCTCAGCCAGTCCCATGTAGTCTATCACCTTCATCTGCCATTCTTCCAGCGTGGGTAGTTCTTGTGTCTTCCAATACTTTGCTAAAAGCCATGCAGAAATCTCAACTAGCTCATATCTGACAGATGGCCACCCAACCATAGCTGTCAACTTTCCCCCCTTTTTAAGGGAAATTCCCTTATTCCAAATAGGATTCCTCACAAGTAGAAGGAAAAGTTGACAGCTATGCACCCAAATGCTGCTTGATAACCTCCAAGGAAGGATAGTCCATCACCTCTAGTGGGAGTCCGCAGTCAAACAGCTCTTACCATCAGAAAGTTCTTCCTGATGTTCAGTCGGAATCCCCTTCCATGTGGCTTGAAGCCATCAGTTCGGAGCAGGAGAAAACAAGTTTGCTCCATCTTCCATGGGACCAGGGTTCACATCCAGGCTTGGCCACGAACCTCACTGAGTGGCTAGGGGCTGGTTGCTGCCTCTCAGCCTAATCTACCTCGCAGGGTTGGGGTGGGGATTAAATGAGGAGGAGGAGAACCACATATGCCGCCTTTAGCTCTTTGGAGAGAAAGGAGGGATATAAATGCAATAAAGGATAACCAGTTTAGGGAGAGGAGGAGCGAAGTCTGCAGATCATAGAAGGATTAGAGCTGCAACTTACCAGTACAGGGACTTGCCTTGATGAGGATCAGGCAGTGTGTATGTTAACAGTTGGAGACATTAATGGTAAGAGGAGAGAGTGCTCTCCTGCTTGAATCCTACTTGCAAGTTTTTTTGAATAGTTAACTTCACTGACACAGGTGTTTTTATTGCTGACCTACTCCTGGTTCTGGCTCCTGACAGTCGTTCTCTCCATGTGAGCAGGAGCTTGAAAACAGTGGGTTACCAATCATACAACAGAATCCTAGAATTGTGGAGTTCGAAGGGACCCCCAGAGGCATCTAGTCCAACCCCCAGGTATCTCAGCTGAAGCATCCATGACAGATAGCCACCCAACCCCTGCTTTGGAAAAAAAATCAGCCAGAACTTGCCATTGTCCATATGTAGAAGCCATGCAGATAGATGATCATCCGAACATCTGCAGACGACAGCTGGGTGGCGCTGATGGGAGTTGTAGTCCAAAATATTTGCATCAGTTTGGCAAATGTTAGCATGGGGCTTCTGTTGCTCTGTAATGAGGAAAATCCGCCCTGCCCCTGATCAGGAGCCTCCCCTTTTTTAACCTACTCCAACTACATGCAGTCCAGGAATGGATTTGGACACTGACACAATGCCAGGGCTAAGCGCTGGCACTAATTAAGCCCTTCTGGATGGTGATCGCCTGCTAAAAAGTAATTATCGTCTTTTTGTTCTTTGCAGTTGGAGATGAAGTCCCAGAACCACAAGCTTGCCAAAACTTTGCTGGATTTAAGCATGGAAATACAGAGGCTGAGAAACGAAGCTGACGTGCCAACTGCTCTAGAATCAAAGGCCCCGGGCTTTGCTGCAAGCTCAGAATAACGGAGCTGCTGCGTTTGAGGGAAGAAGCCAGAAGACACAGCACACAATCCCACCGGCGGCGAGCCTGGCAAAATTGGAAGATTATGTTGCACAGTTAGGTCCGAATTGGTCGGGGAACATGGCTTGAATATTAATGAGAACTCCCGTTAACTTGGCTGGAGAAGGAATCTTAGTTATTATATGAGAATTCAATGACTCCTTTGGAGTAGAGGAAAGAATGAGACACCTCCAAAGAATGGAATGTCTGCTTTACTTTGCAAATGATTGCTGCCTGTTTAATCTGCTTAGTTCAGAACAAGCGCCACTCGTCAGGTCACTAAAAAGATGGGAGGGCAACACACACACACACACACACACACACACACACACACACACAGAAATGCAGTGGTTTGGCAGTTATCTGGATCCTCCATTACAAAAGAGTGAATGAACGATGTCTGTTCCAGACCAAACGTTCAGGGCAGTTCCAGATTGCCACTACTAACTTTAGTGGGATTCAGGCACATGCTGACAAATTCAGGTTGTGGAATCCAAGACGGTTTAGCACACTTGTGCAACAAGCCCACTTCTCCTGCAAAAGACTGAACCCCTTGCAAGAAGGAAAGTGATGGGGGGGAATGCACAGGGAAGCATGGGGTCTCATTGGCTTGATGCAATGCCTTCTGAGCTCCCTGAAAGCAAATGTTCAATAAATAGCTGACCTTGTCTAAAATCCCTGCAAACTTTATGCAAGCAAATCGGGTGAACTGTTTTTTAAAAAAGGGTTCTCTAGAGTATCTCACTGTGAAAGCAGGGAACAACTATGATTGAGTGTCTCAGTTTTTTATCCAAAAGGCAAAATGTAGCCGGGGGGGGGCTCTACTACGAAACTAACGAAGCTTCCCCACCCCCTCATAATTTTTTGTTAGTTTTCAAACAATTCAACAAATTTAATTCAATTTCAGTACACTATTCCCACTCTGGGTGTCTCCCAACAAAATATTAAAAACACAATAAAACATTAAACACTTCCCTGTACAGGGCTGCCTTCAGATGTCTTCTCAATAAACACAAACGTGTGTTTTTGACTCCATGTCTGGTAAAAGCACACATGAAAGTGGGGTCCTGATTTGACGAGCAAAGGGGGACATGCATGTGGTGTGCTTGTGTAAAACTCTGACTCCCACTGGCCTCCCCACAGCCTGCTCCTGACATCACTGTCCCCATCAGCTGAGATCTGACAGCAGCTGAACTGGCGAGGGCCGTAGCTTAGTGGTAGAGCTCTTGCCCAGCATGCGGAAGGTCCCAGGTTCAATCCCCGGTGTCTCCAGGTAGGACTGCCTGAATCCCTGCAGAACCACTGCCAGTCTGTTTCTACAGTACTGAGCTAGGTGGGCGTGGTTGGGATAACGCTTATGGTCCAGTTAGGAAATTGCAGGGGGAGATGTGAGTGGTTTAAATCACAAAACCATAGAGTTGGAAGGAATCCTTTGCCCAGCACAGAACTTGAACCCATGACCCTGAGATTAATAAGAGTCTCATGCTCTGCCAACTAAGCTATTGCAGCTTATGAGTGTCAGGCCTAATGAGCAGAGCTCATTAGGAGCAGTTGTCCTAACCCCATGAAAATCAGTTGCCAAGACTGAAAGTCCCTGCCTCCTTTACAGCCATCTAAGTCCCATCCTCTCCAGGGCGTTTTCCAAGCAATCAGAAACTGTGCCTGCTTGCAGCCAACATCTCTGCCCTTTTCATGCCTCTCCTGGTTCTGGGAGACGGGGAAGGGGAGATTGTCACAGCATGAGACACCCTGGCTTCTTCACCAGCCTCTCCTGATTCTGAACTTCTCTCTGCCACAGACTCTCCCTGCCCACTAAACCCTGTTACCTCTTCAGCTTCCAACACCTCCTCCTCCCAGTGTCCTCTCTCTTTTCCCTGTGACCACTCATCGTTGTTGCTCCACAGATCCCCGGCCACTGAGCCTTCTTCCCTTTGTGGGTCCCTCTTGGTTCCTCTTGCCATTCCTTTGCATCCAACCAGTCTGTGACAACCCACTACTGAAGGTGCTGGTGTTTGCAGTGATGCTGGATGCCCCCCCCAAATGGTGACAATTTTGGAAGGGGGCAGCTAGGGGGCACCTTGACAGAGGCCTCTTCACACCTGGCTGCGGCCTCATCCTGCAAATGCCACCAGTAAGATGAAAGGCTGATTCATATGTCTCAATTCACGGCTGGCGTGCGTTGAAAAACTAATGCAGATGGAGCCCTTAATGAAGAAAATATGAAAAACAGCAGGTAAAAATAGATATCTTCCTTCCTTTTTGAAAAAAACAATAAGTGGATATATACAATGACTGTGCCCTCTTTACCCGAAAGGCACCAACCCCTGAAGAAAATGCTTTTTGTTCAGAGACGGCACCGCGCAAAACCCACAGGGCAATTGGTGCCGTTTGCCGTGCGTAAATGGTGAAATATGTGCGCACACAAACTTTTTAATTAAAATGGTTCTCTCAACCTACAGCTGGTGGCAGAAGTAAGGGTGACAAATGATGACATTTGCAACAACAAGCTGTTAGGGTCCTAAACGCCGCAGATTACAAAGCAGCATTAAATCTCTGCGAAAACGAGCTTACAGTCACCTACACAGGGATTATACAGAAATGATACTTTAAAAAAAAAATTAAAATGCTGCCACCAAGCTCAAAAATGCCGTGATTATGAGGCCAGCAAGCCTTGCAGTTACCCATACACTTATACATGCTGGGAGCTTGAAATAATACTGCTTATAAATAATGCAGGCAGTAATCCAGAAATAAGCTTTGCTAGCTAGCCCATTATAACCAGATTTTGTACAATGTGCAAAGTTCACAGGAGAAGAGACTGCTTTGCATACCAGTATTTAAGGTATTCCAAGCTGTGTGATGCTTCCAGTGAGTGAAAGGACCAGCTCCACACAGGGCAGGTGTAGCGAACCATTCTCCATCCAGATGTTGCAGAACTACATCTCCCATCTGCCCCAGCAAGCGTCGACAATGGTCAGGGATGATGGGAGTTGCAGCTCAGCAATGTGCCAGAGATCCAAAGGGTCAGATCCAACTAAGTCCTACTCAGAGTTGGCCCACTAAAATTAATGGAGCTAAGCTAGTCGTGAAGGGACGTGGGTGGCGCTGTGGGTTAAACCACAGAGCCTAGGACTTGCTGATCAGAAGGTCGGCGGTTCGAATCCCTGCAACAGTCCCTGCTCCTGACAACCTACCAGTTCGAAAGCACATCAAAGTGCAAGTAGATAAATAGGTACTGCTCCGGCAGGAAGGTAAATGGCGTTTCTGTGCGTTGCTCTGGTTCGGCAGAAGCGGCTTAGTCATGCTGGCCACATGACCCGGAAGCTGTACGCCGGCTCCCTCGGCCAATAAAGCGAGATGAGCGCCACAACCCCAGAGTCGGTCATAACTGGACCTAATGGTCAGGGGTCTCTTTACCTTTTTAAGCTAGTCATGAGCATTACTTTTGATGGGTCTACTCTGAAGAGGGCCAGTATTGGTTCCCCACACCTTTCAATAGGAATCGTAGAGTTGGAAGGGACCATGAGGGCCATCTTGTCTGCAATGAAGGAATCTTTTAACCCAATGTGGGGCTGGAACCCACAACTCTGAGATTAAAAGTCTCATGCTCTGCTGACTCAGCCGAAGGGATAATAGCTGTAGCTTCAGCCACTGGAATACCACTTATTAACATGCATAGACACATTAGGCAGAAATGGGACAACAGAACACTGCTTCAGGTGTTGATTTATTTCTATATTTTTTTTTTAAAAAGAAACAAAACCAAGAACAGTTTTTTAAATGCTAGAGAAAACTGCAAACTCTTCCAGCACTAAATTGTGGCAGAGACTGTTGCAGCAATCCTATATGACACTTGCCTGGGAGCGTGTCCACTGAACTCAGCAGGGCTTAATCCTAAATGGGACCATATAGGACTGTACCGTTAAAACACCTTCTGTGCATTTAAATGTGCATGGAAGGGGCAGAACTGTGGGAACAAGTCCAGGGGCGGCCCACGCATGAGGCAAGGTAAACAAACGCCTCAGGTGGCAGATCCCAATGTAGATCTTTATTCTCTCCTTGTTCTTGATGTAGACAGTCACTCACAAAATATTTTATTATGTTTTTATATATGTTGGAAGCCGTCCAGAGTGGCTGGGGAACCCAGTCAGATGGGCGCAGTCAGTGCTTTTTTTTCTAAAAAAAAATGTTTAGGGGTACTCTCATTTTGACTCAAGAAAACCACCATTTTATAGTTCAAATCGGGGGAAATAAATACAGCAAATGGACAAAAGTACAAAGAACATGCATTACTCATATTGAAATACTGCCCCTCAATGAGGCCAAACCTTCATCAGTAAAACACCATATATCCACATTCCACACTGCTTCACACATTAAACGCTCGCTTCTGTCTGACGCTCAGGAAAACCGTGACGGAAATGAGGCTGCCATCAGGGGTAGCAACGGAATTGACGATTCACTGTGCTAGAGAAGAAACCAATTAAAATTTTTTTTTTTTTAGTTTCTTCTCCCATTAGATTCACAAATCTGGGGTATGCGTACCCCAGAAAAAAGCACTGGGCACGGTACTATTATTACTACTAATTCTTCCCTGTCAGCAGGTGCCATTTTGGGGTTCACCTCAGGGGCCAAAATATCTTGGGCTGGCCCTGAGCAAACTCACCTTCCCCAGGCATTCTTTTTTTGCTTGTCTGCAAAGCAGGTATGTGCAGACTTATATGCAGAACCACACCAGCGTAGCTTATTTACTCTATCTTTTTTCTCCCTCCCAAAATTATGCCCTCCCAAAAGGGAACCTGAGGCAGCTAACAATTCTAATCCCGTCCTATACAGAGAACACTTAATGCATCAACTCAGAACAGGATAAAAAGACAACGGTTAATACCTGCAGTATAAAACCTCACCCAAACACCTGGACAATTGTTAATATTTGGGTGGGGTATGTGTGGTGCATTCAAGTTCCCCAGAGACTTTCCTCATATAAATGGAAGAAATGAAATAAAGAAATTGATTAATAAAATGTTGTGAGGGTGGTGATTTGGGAAAATCAAAAAAGAAGGGAGCCGTCTAGTAGACCCACTGAAATTAATAGGCACAACTAACTTAGGTTTATTGATTTCAGAGGGTCTACTCTGCACAGGGCTTAGTTGGCTCCAGCTCAGATTCTTCTGAAGTAGCCAACATTTCCAAGGTTCATCCTTCTGAACAGCAGGCATGCTGCCCATCAATTTGATTGGCAGGAGAGCATTGGCAGGAGAGGGACCAGAAAGCTATAACGATCTCTACTTCAGCAGAGCTGTAAAAACCAAGCCAGAATTTATGGCACCACTGAAATATTTCTGTCTGCTGCTGTGGAGGTTATTAACTAAAAACAATTCCTCACTGGAGATTTATTTGGCTAAAAACGCGCTGAAATTATTTGCATCAATGAACTGCAATGTCGGTAAAGTTCAGCATAAATACTACAGGAGGGAATTCTAAACGGAGACAGCCAACTAGCTAGATGAAATGCTTCTCTTTCTTAATATATTGCTTTTTTAAAAAATCCACGCAGAAACAGAATTTAAATCTTATAGCAGCACACACATTCTCCACACAGACACACCTTGATTTTGAACACAGTAGCACAGCTCAGCTACATGATTTTAACATTCTCTTTCTCTCTCGCAACATACCACTTTGCAAAGAAGCAAACTATAATTTCCCATTATATTGTCTTCATTCAGAAATATATATAACTTTTTTTCAAACTCCTACAATAAATAAATACTATCCACAACAGTCATTCTAATGACCTTGCTTCCTAAGGCCCCTGTTGACATTTTTCATGATCTTTTAGACATGATGATTTGTGCTCATGATGATATTGAGCTGGTTAAACACAGCCCCAATTTTGATGTGGTTTGCACCGGTCACATTTATGTTCCTACTTGTTTCCTTCGTTCTGCTTTAATTGCACTATAGCGCAAGAGGGCCCCGCCAGAGGCCATAATGCAACAACACTGGGGAAACTAATGAAACAGAATGATGTGCAGACACTCCAATAGCAAACCACCACCAATGCACTATTACCAGTGCCACATTCACACCATACACTATGACACCACCTGGAACAGTCATGGCTCCCGCCAAATCATTATGGGAGCTGCAGTTTGTTATGGGTGCATAGAGTTGTTTGGAGAACCCTATTCCCCTTCTAGATTTACAGTCCCTAGAGTCCCCTGGTGTGGGATGTGAAACACAAGAGCAATCAAGTACAACATTCCTAGAGTGAACATGTTTACACATGGGGAGGAATGTTTGTCCAGCGAGCAGGTAAACTTCATGTTTCCTTCTGAGCTGGGACAGGCTTCCTCTACATGTGACTAGAGGTGGGCGTGGCCTCACCTGTGCAGGTAACGACAAAAGCACAGGGCAGGGCAGGGCAGCCATCTCTCTCTCTTTGACTACATGCATCAAAGAAGCAACATCTGCTTAGCCAAAGATGCTCTCTTGGCTCCAGCCAAAAGAGGACAAAGGGACTGTCTTCTTATGTGATGTTTTCTAGGTATATGTAACTTTTCTAAGCTAAGTCTGCCTTCTGGGATCCTATCATGAACAGAATGATATGTGAGTAAACTTTTTAAAATACTTTTATAGAAGACTGTGTCGTGTCTTCTCTTTTATGAGGGAATAAGGGGGAAATACCAGAACAGTTATTACAGAGGCTTTAGCGAGCCTGAGCAAGTGCATCTGCTGCAAGTTTAAAAAGGGGGATGTTACTCTGCTAAAATTGTGGAACTTGTTAACACAAGTTGGAAAAGGATATAACCAAACAATATATCCTCTCCTGCATCCCTGAACATTCCCACACCTGGGAAGAGTGATTGCCTGCTAAACCACTCAGGGTATTGAAGCTGTGGGAGAGGACTAGGAGTCTCCTAGCAACTTTTAGCATAGGAGCTTAGGAATCTGCCTTACGGAAAGCGGTACTATCCACACTGACTGCTAATGGCTCTCCTGATATTCAGACCAGGGACTCTCCCAGATCTACGTGGAAATGCTAGGGATTGAACCCAATACCTTCTGCATGCAAAGAAGATGCTCTACCACTAAGCTGCAATCCTTCTCATGTACGATGCAAGGAGGGCTCATGGGCAAACCAGAATCCTCCACAGCATGGAGGAGCACGATGCATGGACACCAGTGCCTTAAACATGCTTCCATCAGGGGGTGGGATTGGCCTGTTCAGCCTTGGGTCCCCTCACTCATGCCTTTGATGCGAAGGAGGGTTGCCTGAAGCTCTCTAAAGGCAGGTGGGAAGAGAGGCAAAGGCAACGTTGTACACAACCAGAGTAGGTCCCTTTCAGCTCAATGCTGTCTATTTTCAAGAGTAAGTCTCAAATCAGGCATAGGCAAACTCGGCCCTCCAGATGTTTTGGGACTACAACTCCCATCATCCTTAACAGGACCAGTGGTCAGGGATGATGGGAGTTGTAGTCCCAAAACATCTGGAGGGCCGAGTTAGCCTATGCCTGTCTCAAATGAATTCAGAGGGCCTTGCATCTGAGTAAGAAGGTGCAGGATTGCAGCTTTAATTGCTCCCACTCATGGATATACAGCAGAGGAGTCTGTGTAGCTACTCAGTGAGGTGACTTGCATGGTCAGAGAAACCTACTTGGATGCATAAGCTTTCATAAGGTCTTTATTGACCTGTAGGGTCAGCTGAACCAACTATTTTCAGGAACAGGCAGAACTGCAGTCCAGAGGCTAATCTGACTGGGTTGCTGAAGGCAGCAGAGGGCACAGGATGTATGGTGCAAAGGCTAGCTGTCTGAGCCCCACACTGTGTGCCTTGACAGGATCTTGGTACCCCTTCATATCAGTCCTGTTTCTCCTCAGGCCTCAGATATCAAGGGGCTGACAGCATTGCAACTCTCGGACTCTGTCTCATACTCTGCTACCACCACCAAAGGCAGAGCCACAAGACCAGTCGCCAGTCCAACCACCAGGTCGTTGCCCCATCTGTTAAGTTATGGGTGAACATATCAGACGACACAGCGATTCTCCAAACAGCTCTTGTTTATTCACAGGTCAGAACAGAACTGAACTGAACTGAAGGGTTCAGCCAGCCTGCTTATATAGAGCTCCAGTACAACGTAACTGTAACAACTTTCTGTAACTATCCAATCACTGAACGTCACTTTCGATCCCTTATTTGCATATGTGGACATGAACTATCTACAGTATCCCCTGCTGGCCCAGGGTGAGAACTTCAGTACATAACACCATCCAAGTTCTGTTGCTGAGCAAGTAGGGGCTAGGAGTCTCTGAGGAACTCTTGCCTGAGAGCAGAATACACATACAAAGTCAGACAGCCCAGAGGTCAGGGAATCCAGATGGAGAGCAGGAAATAGTAAGGTGGAGCCAGGAAACACAGGCATTGTTTTCATCATCTGACTGCTGCTGAGAGCTCTGTTTAAGAAGGCCAGAGCCAGCTGCTTCTCATCCGCTCCTTCTCCTCTGGGAGGGCTGATCAGCTGCAGGTGGAGTCACTCTTCCTTCTCCTCCTTCAGGCTGCTATTCAACAGGTGAAGCTGACTCCTTGCCTTTCAAAGTAGGTGCTACAAACTGTGCATGGTCTCATGGCCTCACATGGGTCCACCCAGGGCCCTGACAGGCATTTCTCCTTGTGTGTGGCGACATTGCCATGGCAACGTGGCAGCCATTCATGGTCACCTTCCTGCTCCTCGGTGCCCATTAAGGGGCTGACAGTCACGGCCAGCAAATCTCCTAATTGTCCCTCTTGCCCATTATTGATGGAAGAAGGAAGGGGCTGCCTTGGTTGTTTTCACTGTCCAACACCAGCGTTGCAATAAGATTCAGCTTCCAGTTCAGTAGACCACTGTATGTGGAATGGAGGCAGCCACCATCTTGTCCTTTGCTTCCAGCATATCTAGGCCCAGGCCCTAAGGAATATAATAAGCAAACAATAAAAAAATCAGTCAAAGCTATTAATTAGGAATGTCAAAACTTGATGATCCTGAGGGTATTTTCACTGTATGCCTTTCTTTATTAGGTAAGGATATAAGCACTTCACTTCTGCTAATCAAATCTATAATTTAGTATATTTGGATGATAAGGTACAAAAACATTAATTTTTACAAGGCTGGCTCATTATTTTAAAAACGTTTTCCCTCTCCTCTTGTACTGCTTCATCAGCGAAATGTGTAGATGCTAGATTATGTTTACTTCGTTGTTCTGGTGGTGAAGGATTGTAAATACTGCCGGTATTAAAAACAAAGCCATAAAAATACATTTAATTGTTTGTTTCTAAATCTTGCTTGACAATATGGCTCTCTGTACAGGAATTCAGATTGTGTCAGCTTTCCCATTATACACCCTTAAAAAAAAATAAAATTAAAAAAAAGTTTAGCTATCAGCCATAAACTTTTACTCCCAGCTGAAACTTATCAAGTCTTTGCTTGAGAATTTCTTGTTTTATGTTACAGGATGTTGCAGAGCTTGTACTCTCTATGTCATGGATGAGGAAGCTGGGGCCTTTCAGGACTACAAATCCCATCATCCCTGTCTCTTGGCTATGCTGGCTGGGGTTGATAGGAGTTGAAATGGAAGGTTCCCAACTCTGCTTTACTTTTCCAATTCCCCCAACGTAAGGGTGACTACCAGCAGTACGGTAGCTTAAACTGCACCAATTTGGACAATTGCAGCCCACCCTCAGTTGATTGTCAGTTTGCATGCTTTCAGAAGAAGCCTGAACCAATTGCAATGACACAACCCCCTTCTTAACAGGCATTGGTTGGGGAAACCCAGCCAGATGGGGGGGAGTAATAATAATAATAATAATAATAATAATAATAATAATAATAATCCTACCTTATTGTTCAGCACCTAGAAACTGCAGTGTTAAGTGGTGTAAAAAATGATTAAATAAATATATATAAACTTGATAAACCCCTTCATGGATCACTGCCTTGCCGTGGCGAAGGGGCTTGAATAACTCAGAGAAGCTATGAGCTATGCTGTGCAGGGCCACCCAAGATGGACAGGTCATAGTGGAGAGTTTTGACCAAACGTGATCCACCTGGAGCAGGAACCGGCAACTCACTCCAGTATCCCTGCCAAGAAAACTCCATGGATTGCTCCATGGGGTCACGAAGAGTCGGACACGACTAAATGACTAAACAACAACAACAACAAAAACTTGATAAAAAGGATGACAGGTTTCTTCCTGCATACCTAAAAGGGCTGATTCAAAAAGGTTGTGGGGATCGCTTTATCTCTCACTATTCAATTCCCCAATCCTGGAGTCCGGTTCAGACTGATGACTATTCTACCAGTAGTTCAATGAAAACTGTTCTCATTGAGAGTTCTTAGGAGATTCCCTTGCAGAGCCACAATTCTCATCACCCTTAACCAACTACGGTTTCCTAGATTCCTTGAGGAAAGCCATGACTACCAGAGTGGCATAAGAGTGCTTTAGTGTACAGTAGTTGTAACCCAAGTCTCATCAGCTTCCTGCTTGTGGTTAATGGGAGTTATAGTCGAAAACTTCTTGCCTGGAACATGCAGCTGGTAGTCGGAAATGAAACAGCAGTCACAGGAGAGGAGGGAAGAGCCTATGATATGTATGACGGGCACTTGCCCGAATGTTTTACACAGCTGCATATTTAGCAACCTGCCATATTTATCTTTCTGAAGACATTCAATTAAATGGGTGCATGTGTTACACAAATTGCTACATTTGCTTCACTTCTGTTCCTGTCCTCTATCCAAATACGGTGCACTGTCATATTTCAGAAGGAGGCCTTTTTTTGCAAGATTTGCTGGAAGGTAATCATTGAAATGATTTTTTAATAAAGCATTTGGGGTTCTCTAGAGATACACAGAATTGTTTTTGATTTTTTAAAAAAGAAGAATGTGCACCATTATTCCCCTTGCCATATGTGTCTGCACAGATAACAGCACCTTTTGCTCAGCTCTCAGAATTAAAGGCATTGCTTGCTTGGGAGATTTTGCAGTTATTTCATGTATCGAACATCCTATGAAAGGAACCAGCAGCACTCCTTCTCAGCTTTGGGAATAGACCTTTGGCTGTGGAATCTCCCAAAGCTGAAAAGATTCTGGTATGAAGACATGACAGTGAGCCAGTGTGGTGTAGTGGTTAAGAGCGATAGACTCGTAATCTGGGGAACCCGGTTCGTGTCTCAAATCCAAACTCTTCAGTGGAGAATGAGTGGCTCACACATCGTCTTTCAAGCTCTTCTGTCCAGATAGGAGGGCTGTTTCTGCCTGTCGGTGGCATTTGAAGTCTACTCAGTATTGATCTAGAGTAGAGTAAAAACTTAAACACGTTGCAGGATGCCCAAAAAATAGACCAGAGGCAATTAATATTTCAACCAGCAGAGCTCTACTGCTACTGAAGGCAAATGAGCATAATGGTCACAAATCCAATACATTCAGAATTGGTATTGTCCATAAGAAATCCAGTTGCAGCACTTACAATAAAACTTAAAATAACGTATGATAAGACTAAACCTTAACACTAAGTATACAGAACACCACACCAGACGGAAAAGAGATAGAAAGAGAAAGTGTGAAGGCCAGGCTCCTTCTGGCCCTACTATTATAGTCAGCATGACCTTCATAGAAGAGATAACAGAACCAGTTTAAAGCAGCTGGTACTCAGCTTCTCTGAAGGAATAAACCAAACATCATGATGGTGTTTTTTTCCACACAGAGAAGCTTCTTGAATTAAGCAGAACAGGAAAGATCTCTACACATCAGATCCATAGTTTCTGTACTAAGAAATGCAAATTGCCATTTGGAAAAGAACTCAGGGTGGTATCAAATACACCCATTCTGTGAACACAAAGATTTGTACTTTGCAAAGGAACATCCTTCTCTTCCACTCCCATGCATACCCTGCACCCCAAGGGTGGAGAAACGGGGTGCGGTGGGTGCGGGTCACCCTGGGTGTCACCACTGGGGGGGGTGTGTGACAAAATGCCACGCAGCACTCACTGTGGGGCCTGCAATGCGCCCAAGCCACACGTCTCTCCTGGGAGTGAAGCAGTGGCTTGGGCGCCCGCAGGCTCCATGCTGCCCCGAATGGTCCGCCCGCCACCTCCCCCCCTAGCTGTAGGGTGCTGAGTGGGAGGAGGCAGGCAGACTCCGGAGGCCCCATGGTGCGCCCCACCCCTATGGGTGGCTTGCCCCGCTCCTGGCCGTGCCACCCCAGGCGCATGAGCGGCTTCCTCCGCTGCTGCCTGCACCTTCCCTAATTCTGCTCTAGGGGTTGGAGGAGAACAAAGAACAGATTTAGGGGATGTATATGGGAAGGACAGGAGGAAACGTCTCTGCATGGAACTCCTTTGCACAGCTCAGCCTTGAAGAAATCAGGATTTAACCCACCACCCATCAGCTGATGGACGAAAGATTAAATCCTGCTCGGTTGGCTCCACTTGTGTTCCTCTGCTCCATCCTGCAGAAAGCATTCGTGGCAATGTAAAGGAAACAATTTAATAAACAATGTCATTTGCTTTGATGGATTTCCCGACAAACACAGAGACTTCTGCGTTTCCCTTTCCGTGTTTGTTTACAGCAGAATTCTTCGATATCCAGCAGAATTCTTCAACCTGCCCATTTGCATGGTCTTCGCTAAGCCATAGTTTGTGCTGCCTGATCTCCTAAACATGGTTAGGTTGTCATGAGACCACCACACACACAAAACTTGCACGTTCCTCCCCTGCTCTCCTTCTCTCTTCTACCGGTATTTCGGAGCTAACAATGGTTAATGCCACATTCGTAGCAGTATTGCATTTAACACTAAACCACAGTTTTTAGCCGTGGTAGGAAGTGGGTTTGCAAAACTTTTGTTCATTAATCTACCAACTGAAGCTTGCAGTGATGAATGTAATGAATGTATAAATGTATAAAGTACACTCTGTCAACACATGGAGTTTTGAAAAATGGTTCATTTCTTTCTGGGTTCTACCTTTCTTGGGCCTGTGCGCCCGTAATTAAGTGAGAGAGAACGGAAGAGAGAACAACTTTGTCTCTGTAACAGCAAAGAACAAAGTGTTCCTTCACTGAATCTTGTTGATCACAATCTGCTTGCTGCCTCTCGTACGCCTCACTTATAATTAACTTATATATATTTTATTGAGATTAGTGGCTTGTCAGCATTTTTGGGTGTTCTGCTAGAGATTCAAACTAATAACAGCATTTATCTTCTCTGTCTGCTTGGGTATGCTTCATTTTGGCTGATAAAAACGAATCAGGATTTGCAAATGGTTTCCATGTACCTTCATTTCTTAAAAAGAGTCCTAAGAGCAATCCCATTTTCGTGGAAAGTTTCCAAATATTAAGGTATGCAGAAAGCGTTATTTATTGCTTTCAGGACAATATGGAATAGAAATGAAGAACCTTTCACCCTCTTCCCACCATAAGCTCTGTATAATGACATTTGCCAAAATATATTTTATAAATCGATAGCCTCTTTCTTTCCAAAATAGACTATACAGAGATAGGTTACCAAAGAATTATGATGCTGTGATGTAAAATCTTAACCTGACCTATCATAGGCCTCATTTGCATGCCACATTAAACCATAGTTAAAAGAAACTATGGTTTAATGTGAACATGCAGAGTGTTGGTCAACACTGGTGAAATCGTGGGCACCTCACTCCTTCATTGGTTCTGCTGCTGCTGCTGCATTGCCAGCAAACAAGCCATGGTTTGGCTTAGTGTTATGTCCAATCCAAGACCTGCTTATGGTTTGTTACATTCAAACCCATTGCCTGGGTTTAGCCACACCTCTTTAATCCACAAACCTGCTTTCCCTACCCCAGCCCGCCTAACTTTGGGTGGTAAGGAAAACGAACTGGAAAATGTGGGATAGCAATTCCTAAGTGGGATTTCATGCAGCCAATACGCTTTGCAAGAGGCAAACAAATCAGAATGAATGCTCAATAAATGGTGGATGTCATATAACTTTGCAAAATTTGTGCAAACCCATCAGGACGAATGCTGAATAAACAGCTCATCTGGAAGTGACCTCAGTAAAGTTTGCCAGGCCCTCTGCTTTCTGGATTCAGTCTGTTTTATTAATCTGCTTCTACTAACAGAAGGTAGGGAAATTAAATATGAAATGCGGTCTCAGACTGAAACATCCATAAGCAAAGTCACTCCGGCTTCCAAAACAGCTTTATCTGGTACTGTGGTTGTGTAGCCAAAACCCTCCCCAACAGTCTCTCTGTGAAAGGTGCAAAGATAGAATGCTTCCATACATTTCCGGTTAAATGTGACAGATCAAGGGACCTTTTAGTCGTGTGTCAAAAGCAGCTTCATCTGTCTAACGTTCAAGCCAGCTGTGAAGGATAAAGCTTTCGTCAAGGCTAACTGAGCTTTGTAAAATGATTCTGGGTGCCCTGGAAACCACATGGGGGAGGAACTAAAGGCGCAGGGACAGAAGGTCCAATAGGAAAGGGCACCCTTGCTGTTTCATTCTTTGCATCATGCTTCCGTACCTTCCATGGGAATCCAAGGTGAGGGGTTTAAAATGTAGTAGCACTTAAGCAGTATTGAAGCAGTGTGTATATACTTCTAAGCAAGGTAAGTGTGTGAATCAGCCGGCACAGACTTCACCCATCTCCACTTTTGCAGACATGGTACCACCTGAGCTACATCACAAAGCACATCACAGGCACCCCATTTTTAAAATGTTTGTTTTCTGCTTTTGCTGCATTTTCAAAAGAGAACCTTGAAGCAGTGACATAGCGTGGGTTACCAGTGCCTGGGGCCGCATGGAGAAGGAGGGGTGGAAGGGAAGGGAGGGAAACAGATGGAGCACATATGCACATTCAACTGGCCTAATGGTGTCCGTATCACCCAGGAGATTGTAGCCACAGAGATCAGAAGAAGAAGGAGTTTGGATTTGATATCCCGCTTTATCACTACCCGAAGGAGTCTCAAAGCGGCTAACATTCTCCTTTCCCTTCCTCCCCCACAACAAACACTCTGTGAGGTGAGTGAGGCTGAGAGACTTCAGAGAAGCATGACTGGCCCAAGGTCACCCAGCAGCTGCATGTGGAGGAGCGGAGACACGAACCCAGTTCCCCAGATTACGAGTCTACCGCTCTTAACCTCTTAACCACTACACCAAGAAAAGAAGAGTCTGTTCTGTTGTCTGGAGAGGTCACTTCCTGGTTCACATGGAGGAGCCGTTTTCAATGGAACCCAGCGATGGAACCACACAACTGTATTGAGGCAGTACTGGCTGTTGAAATTTTGTACCCCTAACAATTTTGCACCTGGGCCAAATGCCACTGCCTTGAAACATCTTGCATTTCAAACACCACTTTGCACTAAGTAGTTCCTTTGAGGGTATAAAGCAGGGGGATGTGTAGTGATTAGCTAGCATGCAGCCCCCCCATCCACACTGCCGCCCTGCAGTTTATTTTCCTTAGCCAAGGTGTCCAGCTGAAGCACACTATTTAAAAAGGCTTGTTTAATATTGTTGGGTGGTCAATTACGTCCAGGGGTCCGGCACACTTCTCTTGCGCAGCTCTGGTCTTCCCCCCTGGGACCTTTGACTCAGCAGAGCGTAAAACACAGCGGAAGCAGAAGCAGGAACGTTCTGTCGTGTGGTAATAACTCAGGCTGAAACGCAGCAGTCTCCTTATCTTTAAAGTCTTTATTCCTTAGCAAAACACAACATCTATAAATCTCCTGGCGATAGTTCGCCCATGTTGCTCCTTTCTCCACGGAGCTAACACACACACTGTGTGTGTCTTTCTCTCTCTCTCAGAGATACTGACCACTCCCACTTCCGTGTTCTAAACACACCTCTCGGAATGTGAGGCGTCATCACTCAGAACTCTTAACCCTGTAAGTTCTGAGCCTCTCCTAACACCCCCTCTCGAATCACGTTCTGAGAGGACCTCTGAGTGTTCAACACCTTCCCCATTGCCTTCCGCCCCTTCCTGGCATCGTTGTTAGGCACCTGTTGAACCTCACAAACCTCAGGTTCGCACTGTGCGAAACCAACCCACGCATTTGTGACCTGAAACCTCTCAGGTGGAATTCCCTTTGTAGCCCGCGATGACCGCCTGGGCACAAACTGGGGTGCTCCTCTTGACCCACTGGGGCCAGCATGTGCGTCTTCCTCATCAGAAGATTCCCCCTCTGACTTGACACGTCTGTGAGCTTTCTCCATTATGCGCACAGGAGATGAGGGCTCACTCTTGGACACTCCCTTAACAACCTGTGGAGACGCCCTACTCTGTTCAGGGACCTGGTCTCCACCAGCAGGTTCAGGCTCTGGCTCTTTTTCCTCCTCAGAGTCAGACAGACAATCTGAGTAAACGTCAGAGCGCGCTTTGCGCCTTGCCCAACCATCCTGCTCAAAGAACTCAGCCTGTTTAAAAAGAGACAAACATGTTAGAAACATGGGTTACACGTCCCTGTGAACCTGTAGCAAATTTAACTGTTTTCTCAGTTGAAACAGCCTTGCAGTTCCACATTTGTCCATCAGGTGGCGCTGTTACCAAATGGGCATTCGCAGCCGAGTCCACAACCCAACGTAGGACTCTCCCCCCTCCGGAGTTGTCCTTCTTTGTTGCCTTAGCAACCGGCTTCCTGCTGCCCCCGACCTTGGGGCTCTCGCTGCAGGTGTTGTTGTTGTCCAAAACCGCCATAGAGGCAGACAGCTGATAAACGTTTTCCTCCCCTTCTGGAGCGCGTACTTTTTGCGGTTTCCCACGCCTGCTCCCTCTGTTGCCATGAAAACCCGGCTGGTTCCCATGGGAAACGACCTTGAACATATCCTGCCCTGGCTCCCTTGCTCTCTGTGGGCAGCTACGACGCAGATGGTCAGCCGAAGCACAAACAAAACATCGCCTAGTGGAAAACTTTGCAAACGTGCCTTTGGTCTTCTCTGCCCCCCCAACCTTTCCAGCAGCCCTCCTCCTCGAGGCTTTTCTGCTGTTGGGAAAATGGCTTTTGGCTTCTGCTGTGGTTTCTCTGCAAACCCCCTCCAGCTCCTGCCAAACAGCCTGGGCGCTCTCAAGACCCTTGGAATGGCCTGCAACCCCATTCTCTGGTGCAAAGTTCCTCTCTTCTCCCAGCTGTTCTCCAGCACGCAGCTCACGTGTAGGGGCATTCCGGCAGCCCTCCAACACAGTCCCAGCCCCCTCTGGGCCTCCAGCCCCCTCTGGGCTTGGTGCTTCCTCAGAGCAATTCTCAGCCCCCTCTGGCCTGGCTCCCACTGCTTTCTTCAGTGCCTGCCTTCTCCCGGCCCAGGGCTTGCTCCCGTCCACCTTATCAACAGGGATTGATGACTTCTGGCTGTCTGCCATCTCTCCCCCGGGGGCCCAGCCTACTTACAGGTACAGTGGCACCTCCCGGTCCGGCAGATCCTTCCCAGCAAGCTCCCTTCGCTCCAGCTGGCTCCAGCTACTCCTTAGCTGGCCTTTGGCTGCTCCTCAGCCTCTTTGCCTGCAGTCTCCCTTTCCCAGCGTCTCATCAGCTGGCCTTTGGCTGCTGGCCTCTCACACGCACGAACGTTGCTTATCTTTATTGCTGACCTCCATAACCTGTTGGGTGGTCAATTACGTCCAGGGGTCCGGCACACTTCTCTTGCGCAGCTCTGGTCTTCCCCCCTGGGACCTTTGACTCAGCAGAGCGTAAAACACAGCGGAAGCAGAAGCAGGAACGTTCTGTCGTGTGGTAATAACTCAGGCTGAAACGCAGCAGTCTCCTTATCTTTAAAGTCTTTATTCCTTAGCAAAACACAACATCTATAAATCTCCTGGCGATAGTTCGCCCATGTTGCTCCTTTCTCCACGGAGCTAACACACACACTGTGTGTGTCTTTCTCTCTCTCTCAGAGATACTGACCACTCCCACTTCCGTGTTCTAAACACACCTCTCGGAATGTGAGGCGTCATCACTCAGAACTCTTAACCCTGTAAGTTCTGAGCCTCTCCTAACAAATATAACATGCACTTTGCCCCCATTTCCCAAGGAAAGTAGGGAAAGCATTTGGCCGTCACAATAAACCATGGTTTGTTATCTTTCTTCTTCTTTGGCGATCACTTGTAGCCAAGTAAGATTGTCTTCCATAAACACAGTTTTAACAATGAGTCTGTGACTGTGGAGGCCAATTCTGGATCCACACGTCCTTCCACAGTGGGGACATTGGTTCCCGGGCAGGATTTGATCACAGTGTGAATTTGCCAAGCGTACCTTCCTCTTAGCACATTTCTCCCTTGTGTCCTGAGTTTGAGTGTCTTCAAAGCCCATGACACCTGTTCTCCAATTGGAGTGCTCACAGGCAAGTGTTTCCCAATTGTTAGTGTTTATAGTACATTGTTTTAGATTTGCCTTGATATAGTCTTTAAACCTCTTTTGTTGGCCACCAGCATTACGCTTTCCATTTTTAAGTTTGGAATAGAGTAGTTGCTTGGAAGACGATCATCAGGCATTTGCACAACATAACCAGTCCAACAAAGTTGATGTTGAAGAATCATTGCTTCAGCACTGGTGATCTTTGATATTAGTTCGCCTGTCTTCCCAAGTGATGTGTAAAAATTTTCGGAGACACTGTTGATGGAATCTTTCGAGGAGCTGGAGATAGCGTTTATAAGTGGTCCATGTTTCACAAGCATACAGTAAGATTGGTAGTACAATAGCTTTGTAAACAAGGTTTGTTATGATGGGAATGAGGCCACCCACACGTCAATGCCCTTTTCCTTTTGTGCAGCTTTCGCTTCTGATTTCAGCTAACCACAGTTTAGCTTAAGACCCATATCCTAAATTGTGGTTAATCTTAACAATGGTTTGTTGACACTGGCCGTCTTCATAGATAAGGGCTTGAAGTTGACTTGTTTCAAACAAACCATATTTAAGATTAATCACAATTCACGATTTGAATCTAAAGATAACCATTTGGTTTGTCGGGTTCGGACACCATGGCAAGCTGTGCTTAATCTAATAAAGAGAGTGATTATTCCAGACTCTGCCTTGTGACTATGCCAAAGGAAGGAGCGTGTGAGCCCAGGCAGCTAGGCTCATTCCCATTGCAACAAACCATGGTTTATCATGATATCAAGACATAGATGTTGTCTAAGCTGTAAGCAGGGCTGGTGAAGTGACCTGCTTCAGCTAGCACAGAGGGGTGAGATTGGTGGGGATGTGGAATAGATGAAGACAATAACAGATGTCTGAATAGCAGTGAGATGTTTTATATAGCAGGAGTAGAACATGTGATGCCCTCCAGATCTTCTTGGATTCCAGCTCCCATCAGCCCCAACCAACATGGCCAATGGTCAGGGATAATGGGAGTTGTAGTCCAACAGTATCTGGAGGAAACCATGTTGTTTAAAAGCCAGAGTAGAGAGGTGTTTGAATTCCAAAATGTGTTGAGCCAGCAGTGCTTCCCTCTTTTGTTTCTATTGATGTTGACCACAGAATGCTTCTTTCAAGCCTAAAGGGGGAAGGGGCCCTCTGAACACCAGGAAAGGCCTCTGTGGGTACCTGTGGGCACCGCGTTGGTGACCTCTGTCCTATAGTCTGCAAATGGTTCTCTCCACCTCATAATTTTGCTGAATCTGCAACTCTGCTCTTAAGAGCTCTGCATAATTAGAAGCAAACGCTGAGATGAACTTTCGGCTCTCTGTCTTTTGCTGGGCCACCTCTTTGGGAAGATATAAAGTATATTTCATTTAGTGCCTTCGTTGTCCCTTTATTGCTTTCATTCAGAGAGTAGGCTGCTGAAATACCGCCAGTGGAGGAAAACACATTTCATGATGAATAGTCGTACAACATGAAAAATGAGATTGGAAGGATATCTAAACTAATTTCAGGTTATTACAGTCTTCATTGCCGACTAATTCTCAGTAGCTTTACTCCGGGTTTAAAGGCAGAAATTTAAAGCCCCTGCTTTGTATAATCTGTATCAACCAGCCCGCCCCCCCTTGCTTCCTTTCAAAGTGGGGCTTTGCAGCAGTCTCTTTAATTTCCAGGAGACTGAATTTCACCTTTTATAACATTGAAAGACAATTATGCTGTCTTTATGATGAAGGATGTCTGCTTGGACCTGACAATAAAAGCCAATGTACTAATGCCAATAAATATCTGAACTATATATTTCATTCGGCTTCCCACTCTTTTAGAAGATATCGACTTTATAGCAGGGATGAAGTCCTGCGGATGGTTTTTGGACTGTGAGCATCTGTCTGAGCCAGCACAGTCACTGGTCTGGAGAATGAGAGATCTAGAAACAGCTGGAGGGCCGCAGGTTCCCTATCCCTACTCTAGAGATATAGCATTGAACTTGGGGGATTTCGGGGAACCTGATCCTTGCCAGGTGGAGTTGCTGTTGCTTGCGGTATGCCCCGTGGAGGACCTTAAGGTCCATAAATAGCCACACCCTAGTAGTCCCGGCCCTAAGGAAGTCAGATTAGCCTCAACCAGAGCCAGGGCCTTCTCAACACTGGCTCCAGCCTGGTGGAACGCTCTGTCTCATGAGACCAGGGCCCTGCAGGATCTGATTTCTTTCCGCAGGGCCTGTAAGACAGAGTTGTTCCGCCTGGCCTTTGGCTTGGAATCAACTTGATCCCCTCCCCATCTTTCCTTTTTCCTTTCTCCTTCTGTGATGGAACTCCTATTTGGGGACTTCCCTGGCTTATTTCTGGCCCATGTATGACCAGTCTGGATAGTTGGCCTTGGTGAAGATTTGACGTTTTCATCCCCAAAATGTTTTTTATTTGAGTTCCTACTGAAATGAGGCTGCATTTTAATGTTGTACTAAATCTTGTTTTTAAGTTGTATTTTAATCAATTGTTTTTACCTGGTGTTAGCCGCCCTGAGCCCGGTCTTGGCTGGGGAGGGCAGGTTATAATTAAATTTGTTGTTGTTGTTGTTGTTGTTGTTGTTGTTGTTGTTGTTGTTATAATTACTACTGAAAGGAGACTGGGACACTGCAAATCAGTGGTGACCCACCCATGAGGCAAGGTAAGGTAACTGCCTCAGGCAGAAGGATCCAGAGGGGCAGAAAATCCCAATGTAGATCTCCCCCCTCCTTGTTCCTCCATGAGGGTCATTGCTGTAGCGGTGAATTCAATGCAGGACTTTGAGATGGAAGCCGAGCACCCCACTCAGAACAAGCAGGAGGGGCCCTAAACACAGCAGGGCTAGCGAACCACATTTTTACAAATTAATACATATTACTGTCAGAAGAGATGATGCCGGTGGGAATATTAGGTCCACCACAACTGCACTACTGCATTGCAGGTGACACCAAACTGGGAGGGATAGCTAGTGCCGCAGAAGACAGAATTGGGCTTCAAGATGACCTGAACAGATTGGAGAACAAAGCCCAAGCTAAGAAAATGAATTTCAGACTATATGGAACTTGCCGAACTGACTGGGAGACTCCAAGACCAGAGAGAAGAGACAGTGGAAGAAGATTGGAAGAAGTTTAAGGAATACTTGAAAAAATATGTTAATATTTAAATCTTTGGAAGTGGATATAGGCTGTAGGTTTAGAAGCAGAAGATAGTGTATTTTAAAATAGTATTATTTGTAAGGGATAAAATGTGAAGATTTTTATGGTTAAAGTAAGTGTGATAAAAAAATGGTTAGAAATTATGATATAAGTAAACTGCTAAAGATGAGGTAAAATGAAAATCACATGGGGGGACTTAGGGAAGCCCACATAACAATGTTTAGAAAAAATAAGGATAAGACAAGAATTTGTTTGTATTGTTTGTTTTTCTGTTTGTGTTGTTTATTTGTTATAAAATGAATAATTTCTTTTGGGGGAAAAACAAAAAAAACCACAAAATGAATTTCAACAGGGACAAATGTCAGGTTCTGCACTTAAGCAGGAAGAACCAGATGTGCAAATATAAGATGAAGGACACCTGGCTTACCAGTAGTACAGGTGAAAAGGATCTAGGGGTCTTCGTGGACCACAAGCTTGACATGAGTTAACAGTGTGATGCAGCAGCAGCAGCAGCAGGAACAACATCAACAAAAAAGGTGATGCTATTCTAGGCTTCATCAACAGAAGTATAGCGTCCAGATCAAGGGAAGTAATAGCACCACACAATACTGCCTTGGTCACACCACACCTGGAGTACTGTGTCCACTTCTGGGTGCCACAATTTAAGAAGGATATTGACAGGCTGGAGCGTGTGCAGAGGAGGGTGACCAAGATGATCAAGGGTCAGGATACCAAGCCTTATGAGGAACAGTTGAAGGAACTGGGTATGTTTAGCCTGAAAGAGAGGAGAGTGAGATATGATAGCCATCTTCAAATATCTCAAGGGCTGTCACATGGAAGAGGGAACTCTCTTGGAGGTTTTTAAGCAGAGGTTGGATGGTCAACTGTCATGGATGCATTACTTGAGATTCCTGCATCGCTGGGGATTGGACTAGATGACCCTTGGTGTCCCTTCAGTCTCTATAATCCTATGTTCTATGGCTCTATGAGAGAGGAGGGGAATTGAAGGGAGACTGTACACTGCAGAAATAAATGATAACAATGAAACAATGCATTGTGTGCAAATCCGCAGAGGAGAGGTTATTGCCTTGATAAGGTCCAGTCGTGGCCAGCTCTGGGGTTGCGGCGCTCATCTCGCTTTATTTGCCGAGTGAGCCGGCATACAGCTTCCGGGTCATGTGGCCAGCATGACTAAGCCGCTTCTGGCGAACCAGAGCAGCGCACGGAAACGCCGCTTACCTTCCTGCCGGAGTGGTACCTATTTATCTACTTGCACTTCATGCTTTCGAACTGCTAGGTTGGCAGGAGCAGGGACCGAGCAACAGGAGCTCACCCCGTCACAGGGATTCGAACCGCCAACCTTCTGATCGGCAAGTCCTAGGCTCTGTGGTTTAACCCACAGCGCCACCCGCGTCCCCATTGCCTTGATAGTTGCGGTTTAATTTGCACCAAATCTCACCAGGGCTTAGCAGCAAAACCTGTTTCACATGGGAAGTGATAATAATGAGCAGAATAGCAATGAAGAAAGTACCTCTGTGCATCTGCAGAATTCCTTTCCAATTGACTCAAATGACCTTTAGGCCTGAGAATGATGTTCCCATCCATTATACTATAGTCTGTATTGATTGTTTTCCATTACAAACAAAACGTATGTATTAGGGAAGATGAAAGGTGACCTTTATATTCGTTCCCTATCTATCGATTGTGATAAAATGACAGGAAATGCACTCTGCAGGGACAAACTGAACAGCGTTCTGCTTTCATCCCCGAAACCTAAGTTGGTGCTGCCATCTTGTGTTCCAAAGGAACCACCGAGCCGAGAGAAAGACCTTGTTTACGGTGCTCAACATTTCAGTCTATCAGGAGGACCCGGCTTTGAAGTGGTCCTGCGACCCATTCTGGGTTTCACACTTTAAGAAAGGTTAAGAAAAGTTGGAAGAGGTTGAGAGCAGGGCAGCAAAAGATGGTCAGCGGTATGGAAAACAAGCCATATAAGGAAAGGTTGAAAGAACTAGGTCTGTTTAAGCTGGAGAAGAAAAGCGAGAGGGAACTCCAGGGCCCCCTTCATATGCCTTAGGGACTGTCACCGCAGGGGTGTTCACATGTGCACACAGATAACTGAGTTGAACAGCTATTCACATGTAGAGCTCAACAAGTGCAGAGCCTGTGTACAGAACTGTGAGGCGTATGACTCTTTCACACATGTGTGGAGACTGCTTGTACCTGTGTTCGGTGTAACATGCGAATGAGCATATCAGAAGGGGCTAAGACTTGCCCTCCACTGCCTCAGAGGCAGAGCTAGATTTGAGGGGCTTAAGTTACAGGAAGGTAGATTTCAGGGAAGCAAGATGTCTTGGAGTGTTAATGCTGTGAATAATAATAATAATAATAATAATAATAATAATAATAATAATAATACCCCGCCCATCTGGCTGGGCTTCCCCAGCCACTCTGGGCGGCTTCCAACATATACAGTACAGTAATGCATCAAACATTAAAAGCTTCCCTAAACAGGGCTGCCTTCAGATGTCTTCCGTAAAGTGAACCACACATCGGAAAGATATACAAGAGGATTTTGCTCCTGCTTCATAATTATTTTTATTTGATTTGTTATTTATTTAATGTATGCAGTGCCCGTCATCAAAAGGCCATGTAGCAGGTCTGTAGCATAGAACACAAACGTCAGTATATATAACGTAATGTACCTACACGGTACAAAAATCATGACAGTTACATAAATGCAATTGTAAGAATAAGAAACGTACAATAGAATGCAACTTCTTACAAAATGCATATTTGCTTTTCCTGCCTTCCCTCCTTGGTCCAGTTCCCTCATGTGTCATGTTTTTCAGATTGTAAGCCTCAGGCAGGGACTGACTTGTTTTAATTGATTGTATGTAATTGATTGGAGACTGGGGGTATGTAGAACAGTATGTTGTTGAGATTCAAGACATCCAAAGGTGAAGCAAGGAATTAGTTGCCATTTTTCATCAAGAGTGAACGACAGGCAAGCGAAACGCCTGGTCTGCCGTGGGATTAGTGCCTGAGAAATTGTTTGAAAACACACAGAAAAGTATTAAATTTTAATCATTATTTGGTCCCGGTGAGGATTTTTTTTTCATTTGTTTGTTTACTCTCAGCAGGAGACGCTGCTTTGTTTCCTCTGAGGCTGAGGAGGAAACGGTAATTGTCTTATCAGTTAATCTGACTCTTATCTGCTCTTTGTCAACTTTCAATTGGATTTTCATTAGCCTGAGCTCAAGCCATGATGAATAAATAATTACAGTGATTGACATTTGCATTAAGCAAGAAACAAATAAAAATTCTCACCAGAGGCACAAATGGAAACAAATAATTAAAAATAAAGATACAGCATCTTGGCTCTTTAAGTTTAAATTATTGCTCCACCACCTATTTGCTGTGTGGCATACAGAAGATCACTTAACTTGGCCTAGGGACATAGGAAACTGCTTTATACTGAATCTTATAATCTGGATATTAGAACAAGTCCTGTACATCCTTAGGGCCATATACCAGTTGTGTTTCCTTCCCTGACTATTTACAGCTCCTGCAGAAACTCACAAAATCCAGTTGTTTGCGACCCATTCTCATCTTCTTGTGGCCAGGTGTAAGCCCACCTAAGCCTTTCTCTGTCTGTGTTTCATACCCTCCAACATTTTCCTTCCCCAAATCAAGATGTTGGCAGGGCCATGCCAGAGCGCCTTCTCTGGCACGTGTTGGAAGAGCCTGGGAGGCACTCTGGAGCCAACCTGCTGACGAGCGCCAAAGTGAGTGTCTTTTGGTCCGGGTCTCTGGTATGACAAAATCCCCCAGTACATTTCAGGATGCAGACAGAAGCCAGGATTGGCTTCTGCAATTCTGGAATGTCCCAAACCTTTGTGACTCAGTGGGTACACCTGGAATGCTGAATAATTACCAGGGGTCCATTCTGTTGGGGATAATCCAAACGGAAATTCCCTGATGTCAAAAATGGTTATTTATGTATGCCACTACTGCGGCCCGTGTTTCGTTAGCCCCAAATGGAAAACGAGCGAGGTCCCAACTAAAGAAGAATGGCAACTAAAGCTGATGGAATATGCGCAGCTTGCAGACTTAACATATAGAACAAGAGAACTGGAAGAACATACGTTTAGAGAGGATTGGAAAATGTTTATTGAATATATTGGGGGGTGGGAATTGTGTACACCTGAAAACATTGGCAGCATTAAGATGAATTCAACAGTGTAAATAAGTTTTGATGGATGTAATAATGGAATACTGAATGGTTTAGTTCATGTAAAATATGCAGGGATTTGTGACATGCAAAATGAACCATGGAAAGAGAAGAATGGAAGTCATGGACATTTTAAGGATGTTTAAATGAGTATTCTAAATTGTAAAACAGGAAATTTAATAAAAATGAGAGAGAGAGAATTACCAGGGGTGCCAGTCACAAAATGGCTGTCGTGGAGTGTGGCACAACACAAAATAAGTGCTGCATCTAAAAAAGTAGAAAGAGAAAGGATCGCAGAATGATGCGGGAATTATCCCCACCCTCAATAGTGGAAAATAGGCACCCGTATCAGTCATCTCTGTGCTTGCTCATGGAGAGAAACTCTTTGCACTTCTCCTTTGTTCAGAAGGCAAGGAGGGTATCCAGTCATGGCATCCAATGAAATGTGGGAACATGTAAGGGTGTGTTTTCATTACAGGGGAGACTAAGGTGGTGCAAACAGGAACTGAGCAGGAAGAGCAGCTTCTCATGTATTGAGGCTTTTTGAATGTGTATTTGCAGGTGTCATAGACACAATGGCACCCCTGGGTCCATTGACCATACTATGAAGTGCAGAGAGAGAGAGAGAGAGAGAGAGAGAGAGAGAGAGAGAGAAAGGCCCATGGTGTGCAGAAAGAAAAGCCAAGGAGCTTGGCAGAGGAGCTCAGAGAGACCTGTGATGGTTGTGAAGAGAAAAGGGGAGTCTTAAAAAAGAAAACACCGAGTGAAAACTGCAACAAAAATACTGTTCTGTGTTTGAGGCATCTGATCAAGACTTGTATTTTAAAATGAGCTTTAATATATATATATATATATTTGCAGATGCCTGTGTGTTTTTATGCCAGGCAGCTGGGTTTGGCAGATGTTTATCCTCCTGGACAAGGGCCCCCCTGATTTATAGCAGGAGCCAAAATTCTCAAAGTTGTAAAAAGGGAATTACAGGCTGAGAGCAAAGGTTACTAGGTTACTGACCCTACAGAATACAATCAAGCTGCAAAAGCACTAATTACCATGTGTCTCCCATTAGAGACTTGAGCCACAGGTTAAAGGGCAAGAGCTAATGGGAAAAGCAGCTGGCCAGGAAAGGGGTTGTAAACTGAAGAAGTTTTACTTTGAAAAGGCCTTTGCTTCTAAAAATCTATATATGTTATGTATGAAATATATTGGCTTAAATGTAATTATGCAAAAGATTTAGAAAGTAAGAAATGTTAGATTCTTATGTGAGATTCTTATTTCATAGAATCATAGAAGAGTTGGAAGAGACCACAAGGGCCATCGAGTCCAACCCCCTGCCAAACAGGAAACACCATCAGAGCACTCCTGACATATGGTTGTCAAGCCTCTGCTTAAAGACCTCCAAAGAAGGAGATCTTTCATTGATAATGTGTGAGAATGTGAACCCAAGATCTCTGACCTCTGTTTAAAATAAAAATTTAAAACCATTAGCCATCTGTTTTGGAGGGCAATAGGGCAAAAGGTGAAATGGTAATTAAGGTGCCTTGTAGAGGCAAATGTAAGATATATGACTACTTATTTGCCATTTATAGATAGAAGGAAATATAGCTCTTTGTCTCCCATAAAAGGCAATAGGAAATGGGTGTATCTTTTATGATTGGTTCTAGCAAACAGCCAATAGGAATTTCAACCAGGCTGATTGGACAGAGGCAGCCAAAGGAGGAGCAAGGGGGCTAAGCTGAGGAAATATAAGTGCTGACCATCAGGGCTGGAGGGGGCAGAGCTTTGGTAACCATATACCACCCTGTCTCTCATTTATTTGTCTGACAAATAAATTATTATTTTAATTTCTCTATTGCTGCGTTGAATATTTCATTCCAGCTAAGCGTTAACCACAAGCAGGGTGCTACATGTTAACTCAGCAATGCAGCCTTTTGAATTAATGAAAATGTAAAAGTGGCCTTCAGAGTTATTTGAGTTCCGCACATCAGGCTTAGATTATGCCCCAGAGTTCTCTACATCACACAGGCAGGTGCTGCTCAGGGGATTTCCTCCAGGTAAGGTGGCATGGATAGCTCAGCTCCCACAGGTAGGAAATTTGGACAACCACTGGCTTAGCTGTAATAGGCTCGTGCCCTTGTGTCGTTAGTCAATTGAGCTAAGAGTTGAAACCTAATGAGTTCTTTTAGCCAATTAAAACTGAACATGTTGTGACTAACCAAGGTCACTCAAGTGACCTGCTGAATATTCTGAGCCTCTAACCTCAAACACTCAGGGTTGGGGAGAACCAGCATCAAACTGGAAAGCAAATAGGAATATCTTCCCAATACCAAGGGAAATTGTTTCACATGGACCCCATTCACACAAACCGCAGGTGAGGTTTAAATCTGTTCCTGGAGTGTCCAACTTGCGGGGAGGGAGGTGGAAAACCACATGATTGAGGGTTCAAGCATACAGAAAGGGAAAAGGAAGAATTGCACACATCAAATTAGATGTCAGAGAGAAGATCTGTGGTCTTGGTTTCTCCCCATACCTGCTCATTTTAAAAAAGAATTTGATAACTAGTTGAATATTATCGAGGAAGAGGTTTTAACATCTCATCTGTAGTTTGTTCAGGGTGGTGAGAACTGTAAGTCTGCGAGGTCAGCACCCATAATGAACTACAGTTCCCAGGGTTCTGTGGGGGAAGCTATGACTGTCAAAGTGGTATAAGAACGCTTTAAATGTATGTTGTGGATGTAAGCTCAGTGTAGCTGCTGTAAAACGGAGGTTATGTGTGTCCCTGGCAGTATGTACCTGAGCCTTGCCTATAGAATCTGTACAGTCACAGAATAACAAATTGGTATGCCATGATTATTTTAAATGAAAGAGGCAGCTCTAAGAAGGAAGTTTTCTACTACAGTCTTCTTTTGTTCTATAACGCGTTTGATGGAAGAATCATTTGGGGCAACTGAAGTTTGGAGTCTTTTCACATCAATATTATATTCTCGCTAGTTAGTGACAGTAATTGCCAGCTGCACTCAATTTTTGCCAGCTGTGTAATTTCTCCCAGAGGGAGAACAAAGTCAAAGAGGTGGTAGAACACCACAAAGGAAAAATACATCCACAGTTGTCATTCTGTCTCCTCATCTGCATGGTATTTCATCTCTAACTGCTTCTCTGCGTCCATTATCTCCAACCTGAAAATTGCCTCCTCTTCTCTCAGATTACTCACCATATCCCTTTCCATTTGTTTCTAAGCTCCCTGTTCCTTCTTCAGGAATCAATTTTGTGTTTTCTTCCTGTTTCTTGGAGTACATATTGAGGTCAAGGGCAGACTTGCAACCAGGGCTGGCATCAGCGCTGATTTCTGGCGAGATCTCACCATAATATCACAAGATTTTGCATGCTCTGTGAGATCTTGTGAGATCGTGGTGATTTCTTGTGAGAGTTCGCCAAAAACTGGCACTGATGAAGAAGAAGAAGAAGAAGAAGAAGAGTTTGGATTTGATATCCCGCTTTATCACTACCGGAAGGAGTCTCAAAGCGGCTAACATTCTCCTTTCCCTTCCTCCCCCACAACAAACACTCTGTGAGGTGAGTGGGGCTAAGAGACTTCAGAGAAGTGTGACGGGCCCAAGGTCACCCAGCAGCTGCATGTGGAGGAGCGGGGAAGCGAACCCGGTTCACCAGATTACGAGTCTACCGCTCTTAACCACTACACCACACTGGCTCTCTGATAACAGCACCGCTTCTCTGCTGGTGACAAAAGCAGCCAGGCACCATGGAAGCTCCACCTCAAGGACTTCTGCCACCCAAGGTGGCTGCTTCACCCTGCCTCATGAGTGGGCCAGGCCTGACTGCAACAGTCTGGGAACTTCAGGGCCAAGTTGTAGTGCTTCCACCAACTCGCAAGGATATCAACAAGACATTGTGTTCAAACCATCTTCTGACAGATTACCAGTACAGTGGTACCTTGGGTTAAGTACTTAATTCGTTCCGGAGGTCCGTTCTTAACCTGAAACTGTTCTTAACCTGAGGTACCACTTTAGCTAATGGGGCCTCCCGCTGCTGCTGCCGCGCTGCTGCTGCTGCACGGTTTCTGTTCTTATCCTGAAGCAAAGTTCTTAACCCAAGGTACTATTTCTGGGTTAGCGGAGTCTGTAACCTGACGTGTCTGTAACCTGAGGTATCACTGTATTAGAATCTGGAAAGCTAGTAACATAGGATGCTGCTTTATACAGAGTCAGGCCATTGGTCCATCTTACTCAGTACTGTCTACACTGACTGGCAGTGGCTCTCTAGGGTTTTCAAAGGAGCCCTTCCTGGAGATTGTCAGTTTGCATTTCTTAGTACAGAAAGTATGGATCTGATGTGTAGAGATATTTCCTAGTCTACTATATTCAAGAGGGTTCAAGAAGCATCTCTGTGTGAAAGAAACTTCATGATGTTCAGGTTATTCCTTCTGGGAAACTGAGTACAGGTGGTTTAAACTGGTTCTGTTGTCCTTTCTGTCAAGGTCATGCTGACTATAATAGGGCCAGAAGGAGCCTGGGTTTCACTCTCTCTTTAGTCTTATTATAAGTTCTAACAATGACTATGGCAGACCAACACGGCTACCTACCTATATCCAGTGGCGTAGTGTGGGTTGTCAGCACCCGGGGCAAGGCAAGTAATTTGCGCCCCCTAACCCGTGGATTTGCGCCCCCTAACCCGTGGATTTGCCCTAACCCCAGATGTTGCGCCCGGTGCGGCCGGCCCCCCCTGCACCCCCCATGCTATGCCACTGCCTATATCTATAAGTTCTAAGTCAAATTTCACTTAAGTGCTGCAACTGGATTTCTTATGGACTGTGCCAATCCTGAATGTATTGGATTTGTGACCATTGTTCTCATTTGCCTTCAGTAGCAGTAAAGCTCTGCTGGATGAAATACAATTGCCTCTGGTCTATTTTAGGGGAACTCTGCAACCTGTTTAAGTTGTCCTCCTCCATGGATGACAGAGATTGAACCTGGGACCTTCTGCACAGGTGCAAAATGTCTTATTCGTTTTAAGTGGATTTGTTGTGCAGGGTGACAGAGCTCTTTAATCCACTTTTACAGCACAAACCTAAAGTTTGGGAGTGTTCTCGAATCCCTTCCAACAAATACTCGCAGTCTGTGAGTCAGGAGAGGACGTGCACTTGTGTGATGTGGTTCGGATGGCTTTGTCTAGTTTCTAGCAAATGGCAAGTGCGCCAGAGGATGTGCCCAGAATCTCTTGCAGTGCATAAGGGTTATGCCACAGTTTGGATGGTTGTGGAAAAGTTGCCCTCAGGGTAAGAAGTTTGAACTCTGTTGGTTTGGAACAATTCAGCAGATGCTGCTATGAATTGAAAAGGCATTAGCAGGAATAAAGTCTGGGTTTTTTTTTTTTTAAGAAGCCACCTTGGGATTTAACTTTAAAATAAATATTGTATCAGAAGTTAACTGTAATCAGACAGTGGCAGGCTTGTGTTAAGAATGAAATTGGAAATCCATAGGCAAGAGAACTGATGGGACCTGCGGGGATACAGATTATAAAATATCAATATGAATCTCATGATTCTTCTTTGACTGGCACATATTTAATTCCTTCAAAAGAAATAAAATATGTGTACAGCTCTGTCCTTGATTAGAAGCAGATACCTTCCCAGTTCATTCCTAGGGAAAACAGAATATTTTTTCTCTCCCACTATCCTTTTGTTCTTGTGTACCTTCATCCTTTCACACCATTTTTGTCTTCGAGAGCATATAGGCAGTTTTTAAAAGACAGTGGTGAGCCAAGAAATGAACTTTTAAAAATAAGGTAAATAGCAAGTGTGCTTAGACATGTGGCAGGCTGCATGTGAGGTCTATTTAAATCATGTTCAAATATGTCTTATAATGAATTTTTGCCAACTCCCAACCGGACCCGTTGATGATAATGCAAGATGACTCACAAATTCAGCCCCATTTTCTCATTCAATTACTTGTGCAGTGGAAAAAGAGGCTAGAGTTTTATAGCCTCCTTCTCTTTTCAGCAGAGCTTCTAAGATCAGTATCTTAACTATTAATCTCCCAATTATCAGAATTCATTGCATGTATCTGAGAAGTCTCATTTCAACTAGGGCATATCACCCAACTGCAGAAAGCTTACAGTGCAGTTCTATATGTGTTTACCAGCAGATAGTCAGACTGAGTTCAGCTGGACTTACACACGTGTAATTGTGTGCAGGACTTCATCCTCCATTTATTAGTCTTATCTAACCAACTGGATCTACATAAATTTGCACAATTTTGTATAAATTAGCTCTGACTGTTAGCTAGGCAGATTGAGGCAGAAACAGAGAATAAACAGGCAGAGGAGGAGAAGTAGAGCCAGGCAGAATCTGAGGGAAAATGCTGGCTAGTTGAGAAATCTAGTCTTGGGGTGTGTGTTGGCATTGAATCTTTGTCATACTCCAATCAAGCCAGTGATGTAGTGTGGGGGGCACAGGTGTGGTTGCCCTGGGTGAAAAATTGTTAAGGGTGCAACATTTTAACACCCAGTGCTGCCTCAACACAGCTGTGAACTTCCATAACATGGCTGCATGCAAACCAGGAAGTGATCTCTCCAGACAATGGGATAACTCTTCTTATCTCTGCGCTATAATCTCCTGTGTGAAGCGGACGCTGTTAGGCAGTCAGTCCGTTTCCCTTCCTGCCCTCCCGGGCACTGGCAACCAATGCTACACCACTGCCTCAGGCCCTCTGTTTGGAACTACCCTTTGACTCACCCTGCAGCACAAGTGGCTTAATAGAAAGGGATGAATCTACTTTGTAAAGAAAGCTGGGAATAAGACAAAGCAGCATCAAAAAGGTTGCACAGCCCCATTTTAAAATTAGATGTGAAGTAGCTCTTAGACACAGGCCCGAGGGAGCTGCAGTTCTTTCAGCAGCTTTGAGGGTATGTCCCCATGTCCCCATGCACACACCTTGAGCACTGCTCTCAGAGAGCTGCATGCAATAATTAAAATATTGGTGGTAAATTACAATCAGGTTTTTAATCCCCCAAATAACAAGGTCTCTAGGTTGGGGAGTTTATGTTTCACGATTGCGTCTGATGAACAGACCATTGTCTGTTGAACTCCAAAACATTCATTTAAACCTTTATTACCTTCCCTTGCAAGAACTGATGAATTACTATCTCATTGTAGTGGGCTCTGAGGCTACTTAGTTTTGTCGAGCGACCTAAGCTTTTAACAAAGGGCTCCAGTTTGATGATGACAGGCACAGAAAGCACAAAGGACGATTTCTTGGGAGAAAGAGATTTAAGTGACAAGCACTCATAAGTGAGGAGCAAATAAGGGGTCGCTCAGTTACCAAGTCCACATGGTCTGCCATGCAGAATGCATTTTGTAGAGAACAGCTAACAGTTCTTTCAATAGGTGACTAGGGACAATTTGAATGTGTTATAAGTATGCAACAGCAGAGGGCACAAGAGAGCAAAAAAAAAAGTTCTATGGGATTTTATAGCATTCCTCCCTCCCCCCTGTGTAAATCCACCCATAAACTGATTAAAATAAATAAATGAATAAATGTAAACTCAACATATTGGAGAGGTAGCTATGATTCTCAGATCACTGGGTTCCCCCAGATTATATCTTTATCCAGCATCCATCCCTATTTGCTTTCACAAATCTTACATGGTAGTCAGTAATATTTTTCTAGAAAAAGAGGTGCCAGAAATCACCATGAATGCCTCCCTCGCTCTCTTAGAATGGCAATGGCACCCACCTGAGAGGTGCCGAAACTCAGTTCCTGTAAGATCTAGCTGAAAAAGAGCCCTGATGGTAGTTAGTCTATGTCCTGTCTATACAGAGCATTTGTTGTGATTTGTTTACAGTGTAGTTATAGGCAGTAGTGAGGACTGGTGCTTATTGCAACTGGTGGGATGGAAGGCAACAGTGGACCCACAACCACGCGTTGAACCACAGCCAATAATTCTAGTTTTCATAGAATTTCCTGCCTCCTTTCACTGAACTGTTTAAAAAAATGCAATGTATGTGGCCTTGCTTTCATTGGTGGAAGAAATCTGGGACTATCAATGCAATAAGAAAGAAAGGCAGGATTATGAATGCTAAGAATTAAATAAATTACCCTATCTTGAATGGTCTCTGCGAGGACCAGCTCAGCCAGACTGTGGCATAAGATTTTACGGTGGTAAAAATTAGTGCTGACCAAGGCTATTTTTAACTTCTTGATAACACATTCAGAACGCGATGCCTACAAAGAATGCTTCAGTTTATTGCTGTCTCTCCTTCCTCCACCCCGCCGGAAGCTAATCTAAATTAGAATCTCCTGAGATCAATAGCTCATATATATTTTTTTACAGCAGAGCGTTCTAACTGTATCATATAGATTAGATAAATCATCTTCCACTGCACTTGAAAGTTTATAAGTTGCAGGGGTAAAAACTACATCAGAACTGGCATTAGGAGAAATAGCTATAAAACACCATTTTTCTACAAGTGCTGGCTTTAAAGCATAGCAGCTATTTTGATTGCAAATCCATTCCAAGATCATGGTAGGCCTGCTGTTCTTACAGGATAAACATTACTCTTTATAATATCGCTTGGTGACATGTTGCAGAGTTCTTGGCCGCGTTTGTGAAATGAACAGATCAAGGATCATGCGTGGGATGAAATGGGAGGACATTCAAAGTAAAAAACTATGCATTTATAACACACAGACACTGGGAACGCATTATCATAGATTCAGAAAGCTGTCTGGTGAAGGAAATGGCACAATCAGTTAGCTGTAGCCTACCTTAGTTCAGGCTCTGGCGGAATGAGCAGATGAGACCAATAGTGGGTCCAATGGTCAAGGAGGCGATTTCTGCATGTGCTACAAAGGGAGGCGAGGGGCAGATGGGACTCGCAAGCCTGGGAAGGTAGCCCATCTAGGAGAAGGAAAACTCAATACCTTTGGGAGAAGGAAAGGCTAAGGAGTAAACCCTACACAAATCCGGAGTGGAGCTCCTGCTTCCAGCAACTCCTGCAGCAAATCTGGTGCCCAACGTATTGCTCTGCTTTCCTTTGGACCACATCAGTGAGACCGAGAGATGACTCTTGTCATCTGGGCAGCCCATGACCTCCATACACACTGCCCAGGTTTGCGCCCCAAGGAGGTTCCTTAGGTTCTGCTAATGCAGCCGTTTGGCCTTACCCCTGGAGGCACACTCCATTGTCTCTTGAGACAGATGGCTGCCAACAACCTTAAGTTCGGATCCCAACTCAGAACTACTTCACAGATAATGTTTTCTTTTGCAGGGATGCAGGAAATAGCTGTTTACACAGTGGTAGGCCTTGTGGTACGATCCAAATGTTGTGAACTATAACTCCCATCATCCTTGATCACCAGCCATGCTGCCTAGGGGTGAGGGGAAGTGTATATCTGAAGCATCGGATGGGCGTCATGATGTGAAGGGCTGCAGCTCAGCAGGAGAACACTTCATATGCAGAAGGCTCCCAGGTTCAATTCCTGACACCTCCAAACAGGGGTGGGAATGTCCCCCTGTTTGAAACCCTGGAGAGGCACTGCCAGTCCATGTAGGAATGCTCAATAAACAGGTCAACTGGAGGAGCCCCCTATTGCTTAGCCGAGCTAAAATCCGACAAGTTCTGGAGTAATAGGCTGAGCTACTGGTTGGAATCGATATGTCAGGTGTGCGTGCAGGCAGTGGCGTAGCGTGGGTTGTCAGCACCCGGGGCAAGGCAAGTAATTTGCGCCCCCTAACCCGTGGATTTGCGCACCCTAACCCGTGGATTTGCGCCCCCTAACCCTAACCCCCAGATGTTGCGCCTGGTGCGGCCGGCCCCCCTTGCACTCCCCACGCGACGCCACTGCGTGCAGGAGCCAGGCCCTGTGACCAATAGGACTTTGCAGGACTGGGGCCTTCCTAAGTTTGTTCTGAAGAGGCAAGGCGCGGCCTCACAGGTGAGGCTGATTGGTAACTCACAGCACCTGGTGGCAAGAGCTGGGAAGGGATATAAGGTCAGCATTTTCCCTTCAGCTCTTTGCCACAGCAACACGTTTCCTGCCTGTTTAACTCCTTGCTTCTTCATCCTCGGACCCCTGACTTCGTGACTCCTTGCTTCCTCAACCCTCGGACCTTTGGTTTCTGGACTCCTGGCTTTTTGACCCTCAGACTCTTGGCTCCCTGACTTCTGGCTTCCGGAGTCCCGTTCCTGCTCCCACCCAGCCATCTTGCCCCCGGTCCCGACATCCTCAGCCGGGACTTCGACCGCCAGTGAACCAGACCGTGACATGATAACTCTGTATCTCATCTCTATCACTTTCTTCCAGCTCCAGAAATTCCAGGCTTTTGCCTAGGCTGAGGATTTTAGCAATTCTATGCTACCCCTGATAAGAGGAGGGTGCTTAGGGACTAACTATAGTCATCATGACTAGGTTAGAATAAATTATTATGAATAGCTATGGCTGACTTGGGAGCGATCTGGAAATCACATATAATGAAATCAGCATTCAGGGTCTCAATTTCATTTAGCGATATTTAAAAGTTATAAAAATTCGGAGCATAAATTTACATTACTAGGTCCTAATCACAAGGGAGCCGTTGTTTAGCTCACTGTTTAATTTCCAGATGCTGGGTGTGTGAATTGCATAAACGGAGCCTAGAAATTCTGGGCCAGGGGGTGGGCAGAGAGAAAGGCAAGTACGAAGGAGGGCAATTTGGCTTTAACAGTTACGTGGAAGAAAGCAAGTCAGCCTATAGGCCAAAGGTGTTGGACGTTTTCAGCCCAGGAACCTCATTTCTTCTTGGAGAGCCTTCTGGGGCCACATGCCAGTTCTGGGCAGCGCCAGAGGCAAAAGTTCGTGGCACAATGAAAATGTGACTTGGGGAGAACACTTTGGTGCAGCTGACGTAGCAGTTTGACTCCACAATCCATTGTCTCTCAAATGGCAACAACAACCACTGCCCATAGATGTTGAAGCAGTTTATAATAAGGAAAATCAAAACACACAATCAAAATACCTAGCTATCCAATAAGCATGATTTCAGATGATTCACATTTTTAAAAATCCAAATGCATAAATATGTAATATCCATAATAACTATAGCTATGTAATTTAAGACTGGAGTAACTGACTAGGCAGTATGATAGAAGATGCCTTATACCAAGTCAAATCATTAGATTGGTCCATCTAATTCAGTATTGCCTTCTCTGCAATAGTCCGCTCTGCAACCATCCTCCTGCTTGACCACTGGCCATGGTGGTTTGGGGCTGATGAGAGCTGAGCATCCCTGCTCAGCATCACCTTTCCTTAACTTGATATCTTCCAGATGTTTTGCACAAAAACGGCCATCAGCCTCAGCCAGCATGGCCAAAGCCAGAGATTATAGGGGTTGTGCTCAAACTTCTGAAGGGCACCAGTTCTGGGAAGGCTATGCCTCTGGCATGAGTAGACCAGTTCTGTCCCAGAGCAGAGAGGGAGAGAACATATCAAACTTGCCTTCAAGAGAGTAGTAGTCAAGAGGTAGCCTAAGCAACACAGAGGCATCAGGGCCTCTGCACTGAAGGAGTGCTAAGTCCAAATGCTTGGATATAAGAAAGCGTCATTTCCCATTTCACCCCTGTATTCATCACATGCATCACTCTTTCTGTTCCACTGCTGTTCAACTTCTGCCAAAAATAACTGTCTCACAGTACTCTGTGGCAGACTTATGTAATTTACACAGATAACTATGTTGATTACATAAACTATGTTGTCTTTACATTATTCCACCCCATTCATTTCAATGCAAAGGAAACACAATACAAATGGAGGAATGTAATCAGTTATGTATCATTTGCAGACTGAAAGCAACGACAGTGAACACCAATCGTATTCTCTGAATTGCTTTCTTTTCCAGACATGGGGCAATTTGGCAAATATGACCAATTTCCTCTCCTGTTTCTGTTTCTGTCAGAATTCTCCGCCATCCCTACCCAAAGGTAAAGCAGCCAGACATTTTAAAGCACACTTTTCTGCACATTTGGGTAGGAAAAAGTTAACAACGAAATTGTTACCAACACTGGAAAAGCAGTAAAATCGCTGCACAGAAACTTAACTTTGAAAAAGGGAAGTCTATGGCATCTCAATGGAATCTTTTCTCTGCCAAAGCAACTGACCTGTTTAATGTAGGCTCCATGATAAATATAAGATTTAGTATGGGGCCAGGGAGATGTAATTCTTTTAAAGTCCAGCCAGGCAGGCAGTGGGAGTCGTCATGTGTAATCATTCCTGGGTTACTAGCAGCTTGGCTTTTCAAATTAAAGTCCAGATCCAATTGTGCTGGATTCATTAAAGAAGACAGAAGACTCAGAGCTGCCCAAGGAGCACTTCCCTAGTATATCACACCTTAGGGGGAAAGCAATAAAAAATATTCTTAAGAAAGAGGGGGAAACACTGCAAGGATTCTTATATAAACAGGGTAAAGGATGAGCTCCTCAAGGCCCTTCCAGATTGGTGTGAGGGCTATTTTTGTGAGTTTATTCTGCAATATGTCACTGATGCAATCATAGGACATTAGTGGTGAATTTATACTGGATCCTCTCCACATCATTCCACTTTCTTACTTGTTCCGTTATGCTTTCCCAAAGTTATTGCATGATTGCCATATGGCATGGCACTCTTGCACTATAGCGGAATGAGACATTTGTGATACGAAAAATTACAGGATTTCAGCAGGAAGTTACAGGACATGCACTGATGGACATGCACAAAGCAGTCTGCCCACCCATGGGTGTAGCCAAGATATATTGGGGGGGGGGCAAGGCACCCACCTGACATCATCCTGTGTTTGGCTCTGTCTAGCTGATTAGGAATGAAATGTCCCAACAACAGTTGCTTTAAATTACAGTCATACTTTGGGTTACAGACGCTTCATGTTGCATTTTTTCAGGTTACGGACCCACCGGAACCCCGAAGTACCGGAACGGGTTACTTCCGGGTTTCGGGGGTCACGCATGCGCAGAAGCGCTAAATCACACTTTGCGCATGCGCAGAAGCGCCAAATTGCAACCCGCACGTGCACAGACGCGCCGCTGCAGGTTGCGAATGCTGTGGGTTGTGAACGTGCATCCTGCATGGATCATGATCACAACCCAAGCATCCACTGTACTTTCTTTTGACTCCAAGTGCTTGGAAAAATCTGTCAGAATCTTCCTGCAATTCCTACTTCTATTTTTTTTTACTTGATTTAAGGGGGAGCAGCTGCCCTCCCCCCAATGCTCCCCCTGTCTACACCCATGTCTACCCCAAATCCTTTCTAGGCATAAACAGTGTTGAAAGTGGGATTGCGTACACCAATGTCATCATGAGCACAAATAACCATGAATGCACAGTAAAAGGGACACCTTTAACCTTTGCAATGAAGAAAAAACCATTACTTTGCAAATTAAGCTCACAGTTTGAGCATATGTTAGCCAGTGGGAGGGTGGGAGAATAGTTGGGCATCTGCTGAGGCTAACACAATTCTGGGGGCTTCTACCGTTGACCTCCAGAGCCTCTTGACTCTTTTGCTCATCTTCCTTCCTTCTAATGCGTTGCCAAAAAAACCTGAGATGGTCGCCATACAAAACTGGCGGCAATTATTAGAGGCCACTCAAATCAGAGAATAATTAGAGAGTGGGATGGAGTGAAGGAATACATGAAAAAATATGGTTCCGGAATTGAAATATTAATAGAGAATGTGTAAAACATGCAGGGGTAAGCAAGAAAATAATAATAGAATTACCTCGGGTTAAGAACTTTGCTTCAGGATGAGAACAGAAATCGCGCAGCAGCGGTGCGGCAGCAGCAGGAGGCCCCATTAGCTAAAGTGGTGCTTCAGGTTAAGAACAGTTTCAGGTTAAGTATGGACCTCCAGAACGAATTAAATTCTTAACCCAAGGTACCACTGTATAACAACACAACAAGATGGAAGAAGCAAAATATTGAAATCACACATGGGTGAAGGGGAGTGGGGGGTAGAAGGGAACCTATAATATCATTTATAATATAATTTATTAATTGTGTTGTATTTACATATAGCAAAGGGAAGCCTAGAGCAATTAGATATATTTTAATTTAGGTAATCTATGTAATAGGCTTATGTTAGAAAATGAATATGGATTTTGAATTTGATGTTTGTAATTTTTTTTTAATTAAAATTAAAAAACAACAACTGAGAGGGTTGCCATAAAAGGGCACAGATTTGCACAAGATGTGGCTAGCTTGATCTACAGATGCTGAAATCTGAATGGAAGCACAATAAATAGACCATATTGGGGAAGACTGTGTCCAGGTGATGTGTTTCTGTTCAGCCTGATGCTCAGGTGTTGTGCCCTGTCGATGGGCAACTGTCAAGGCTTCTGCTCTTTCTTCTTAGGTATCTTTAAACCACACTTGGACAGACAGAGGCGTGACCTCTGTAAATCAGGATGTGAGGCCACACTACTGCTGCTGCTGCTTGTCTGTCCACTCTTGAGCATCCAATCAGTGGTGAGGGTGAGGACATGGAACAGCATCTTCCACTTGTCCATTTTCCTGCTCCAAGGAAGACTGGCCCCAAGGGCTTTGGCTTCCAGAGGAGCTGTTCCTTCAGCACCAATGGAGTTAGCTCAAACTGAGAACTTACAGTATTTAAGAACTGGAGGGTGAGGCCCTGAGGGAGCAGGTAGCCCCCCAAGGTGCTCTTGGACTCCAATTTGCATCACCCACAGCCAGCACGGCCACTGACCAGGATGATGTGGATGGTAGCCCAACAACATCTGTGGGGTCACAGGTTCCTTATCCCTGAATTGGGTCATCCCGCAATGCTTCTTTGCATGAGTCGCTACATCCATGGCAGCACCATTACTGTGCATTTGGTAACTTTATGCTTCATTGACTTGTGTTCCTTCAGCTGGCCTTTCCGTTCTTCCAGTATCCTGAGAAACTAATTTAAGGCTACGTTGGGTCTCCAGCCTCTCTGGTCTGTTTGCGCTGTTAAATTGCCGCACAGCTCACTAGAACAACCACTCAGCATTGATTATCTTTTTGTCTCACAATAGTGTCTCATTCCATAAACTGTGTCTTTGTGCGTCGGGAAGGGGGAGAGGCAATTAAAGAAGCATCTTGTTGTTTTGCTCATTTTCAGTAGTTAATGATTCCACCGGCTTCTTTTTAAACGTTTCGTTCAATATTTTATTACTTATTAAAATTGAGGCAGTGTGGTAAATTAGAGCCCGTGCGTGCTATTTCGCTGTGCATGCTTCAGGAAGACTTTTGGGTTTATACAGAGTTTACAAGCTCCTTTTCCTTCCTAGGGCCCAAGGCAAGGATGACTGATGGCAGGAATGGGGAGGGGGGGCCCTGTGGCCCTACAGATATCAGTGGACTGCACAGTGGCAGAGCCTCATGCTCCGGCACTGGGGGGCGGAGAGCAGGTGGCGGCAGGGCTGGGGGTGTAGTGCACCGCCTGTGGGGGCATGGCACCCAGCATAGGCAGAGGGGCAGCCGTGATGGCACTCCACCGGGATCACGCTGCCGGGGGTGGTGCGCTCCCCCTCGCACTCCTCTTCCTCTGCCAGTGGGGCCGCACCTCCCATCATTCCTTAACCTTGGCCATTCTAACTAGGGCTGATAGGATGCAGTCCAAACATTTATGGGGTTGGGCGTGGGGTTTCCCCAAACCTTTCTATGGCAGCAGGAGTGGCCAGCTCCCATCACCCCCAGCCAGCATGGCCAATGGTTTAATATCTTTTTTTGGCAGCCCCTCACAAGGCATGGTTTGTATGCCAACGTAGAAATAAGATGGTATGGGTTGCTTCCTTTCATTGCTAGTTGTCAGATACTGATTGGGCAGAGGAGGAGGGGGGGAATAGTGGATGCCGCCTCCTCAGCCTGAACTTGCCAGAGAAGAAGGAGACATTACTGTGGTACCTTGGTTTATGAACTTAATCCGTTCCAGAAGTCCGTTCTTAAACCAAAGCATTCTTAAACCAAGGTGTGCTTTCCCATAGCAGCGGGGGACAAATGGAACACACTCAACAGGAAGTGAAACATGTTCTGCTTCCAAGGCAAAGTTCACAAACCAAAACACCTACTTCCGGGTTTGCAGCGTTCTTAATCCAAGTTGTTCATAAACTAAGCTGTTCTTAAACCAAGGTACCACTGTATAGATTTGGAATGGTGGGTTGTGAAAGGTCCCAGACCAAACAGAGGGGAGAAGCTGGGAAATATTGGAAGAGGAGCAGGAAGAAGCAGTAGCACCAGGGGAGAGACAGCAGACAGACTCAGTGTCTTTGGAAAACATTCCAGACCCCCGCTTCTCCCAGAACCCAGCAGGCACTGAAAGTAGGAGAACAGAAGCTCAGAGGCAGAAAGCTCAGCTTAGCCAATGTAGGGATGACGTATAAGAGGAGAGATGGAGGAAGTGGGGGGCTTTACTCGGAGCAACACCATTATTACAAGAGCTCCTTTCTAAGCCCCTCTCTGTGAATATTGAATAACAAGACTTGGTAATGTGATGGCCTGGGACTTGGGCTAGGACTCGGAGCCAGAGGAGTCTCAGTCCACGCCGGATTCTTTGCCTCAGGCGGCAGCTGAACCAAGTCTGGGGCCTGATTCTGAAGAGCCCCAGTCTGCACAGGTTCCCCTGAAACAAGCACCAGCTGGGCCGAGTCAGGGACCTGAGCCTGCCGGCTCCAGATGCTGGGATTACCTCATTGCCTTCAGCTGGGCAATCACTTACAGCTGCTCCTGGGTCAGGAGAGGCTGAGGCGGCCTCTGGGTCTAGTAACCCACCGACATCTCCCGAGCTGCAGAGACTAAGGTCCGAGAGAAGGAGAGACCTGAGTACTCGTAGGAGGAGTGCTCGCCTTCGGGCAAAACAGGGAAGTGAGCCACCGGGAGATCAGGACCAGCCGCTACCCCGACAAAGAGGCTGTCGGACCCCGCCCCAGGTTGCGGGAGCAACATTGCTGTTTACCAGAACTTGCCTGTGATCCTGTGCCTGACCTTCCCTGGTTTTCTGTCTCGTGTCCTGCCTTGGCCCTGCAGGACTGACTTCTCGTGGAACCCTTGGATTTGGGACCGGACCTGGACCGTGTTACTTGGGTTACCCCCGGGCCCAGCACAGGTAAGAACTCTCCTTCTTTATCCAATTCTTGGCTGCCTACCATGGGGGGGGGGTGTCAGATTCCCTAAAGCCTGACACTAGTAGGGATGCTTGAGGAACTCAGTACTTGCGGAGAGTGCCTGGGGCAACCCAGTCAGATAGGCAGGGAATAATGATGATGATGATGATGTCTGTCCTTTGCTTGTTATTTAATGAGAGGCTGGGGAGGTGTGTGTCAGGGATGCTGTAATTGTGTCCAGAATTGCAGACGTTGCATTGGACAGGGCGTGGGTAGGTGTTACTAAATGACCTCCGAAGTCCCTTCCAAGTATCTGAGTCTATGATGTGAACTGACTTGATTGGCATCTCCCAGACTAATGGGTGGATTGGAACTCATAGGGCAATTCAGACCTTGGTTGCTGAACAGTGAGGCTTTATGTAGCAACGGGATCATTACAGCAGAAGGTGTGGGTGCTGGAGGGGAGGTGCAGGATGGTGGTTGTTCTAGTTTGGAGCTGATATAACGATTGGGACCAATGCTATCATGTGACAGTGGTGGGGCCAGCAGATCCCAGGCCAGCTGAGCCATCCTTGCCTTCAGGAGGTGTCGTTTTGGGGTCTTCCACTGGCAGCCTTCCTCCCACCTGCATGTTTGGTAGGTAGAAGGAGATGCTCTGAATTGATAGAGTGATGCTTGCATCATTTTGCAGCAATGGCAGCCAGTTTAGTTGGGTGTAGGGATGGTGGAGAAATTCAATTCAGTTCACATTTAAAGATGAGCTTACCCAATTTGCACCTTCTGAAACAATATGCAAACTGAAACACAGCCACCCTTCAAAATTCACACTTCTCTGAATTTTGCAATGCTGTCTTCAGCCAAAAATACATGTACTAGGGTACGTTCTGCACATGAACGCATACATTAGTGGAGACAGCATACAAAAATGCATTGCAGTAAGGAAAATTGCTTTGCAAAAATGTGTGCATTAGACAAAATTGCATACATTAGGAGAATCTCACACTAATCTGGGGGCAAATTTTGATGAGGACTTAAAATATTGCAACCTGGTGAGGAAATGTGGAAAAGTGAACTTAAGATAGGAAAAATAAGAAAACAAAATTGACACATTTGCCCACCCCTTGTTAGGTGGAGGTGTTCAACCAACCCCCGAGTAAGGGGGTGGGGCAGTTGGGATTACTCTGTTAATTATGCACTGACTTTTGCACTGCCTCAATGTAATACTCAGCACAAGAAAACAGAACAGAAGAAAGCCGCACACATTTTGAGAGAAAACACATTTTTAAATGCTTATTTATGAGAAAATACATTTCAAAATAGAATTTAAATACATAATTGCAGATTTTTTAAAATAAAGAAGCAGATTAATATGGAAACAGAATGGAAAGGACTTATGGATGAACATACACAAAAGTTGTAAGGAGAGGAAATGGATTAAATCACTGATCCCTAATCGTGAGTTCTGCAATCTTCACAATGCTTAGGCCATTGTGTTTTCAATGCAGTTTGATTTGGGGCCAAAGCAAAGCCTATTAATCTATCTCGTTTAGTAGCCATGGACCCATCAAATAACTGATTATTAGTGCAACCCAATAGCTTCAGTCTCTTGGATCTTGACAGAAAACACAGCCTGGTTTCTGGTCTGCTTTGGCTTCAATTTGAAGGGTGACCGCGTAGAAATGGTGAGTGTCAAATAGAACTTCAGTAATTTTATTCAAAATCTGTTGTTTGTCTGCAGCGTCCACTGTAGGAGACAAACACAAGGAATTAATGGATGCAGTGCACATCTTGCAGTCCTAAGGACAAGAGTTTTCTCATGCAATTATAGTTTGTCGAACAAGGGGTGGGGCTTGCAAAAACTAGGCAGCTTCCAGACTGTTGCTAATCTGTAGAGAAGGATTCAAATTCAGGTTAAACAATTAAAGTGTTTTTGGTACGCTTGGGAAACAAAGCTGCTTAAAAAAAACAACCCAGGCTTTTTGCATTAAGGAAACTGACAGGTAAATGCAGTGGAAACAATGGGATAACAATTGTTTGATGTGACATCATATAACCTCCCCACAGAAAAATCAGAATGAATGCACAATATGTCATATAAACTCCCCACAATCTTTGTGCAAGATAATCTGGATAAATGCTCAGTAATCGTGGATATCATAAAACTGTTTGTGAAGAAATCAGGACAAATGCCCAGTAAACAGCACCCTAGTGACTCTCGAGTGTAACTTTTCTTCAAAAGTAAATATTTCCATTCCCCTTTTTCCTGGTCAGTATAATTATCATCTTCATATCTCAGACAGAGGTCTCTGAGTTTGAGAGAGCTGTGGTGTCAGGGACTGGACTGAAGAGGAATGGTGGGGGCCGCCCCCTCTTCTCCTGAACCTTCCTGAGAACAGGAGGATAGTATAGATTTAGAACAGTGGTTTACAGAAGGGCACAATGCAGAGGCTGCAGAGGGCAGAAGCTAGGAGAACAGCAGGAAGAAGAAGCACGAGGGGAGAAACAGCTGACAGACTCAGTGTCCTTGGAAAGCATTCCTGGAACAACAACCCCCCCCCTTCCTAAGACCAGACGGGCATTGAGGGTATTAGAACAGAGAGCTCAGAGGCAGAATGCTCAGATTAACTGACGCAGGAGTGATGTCAAATAAGGGAAACGTAGGAGGGGTGGGCTGGGACGCGGGTGGTGCGGTGGTCTAAACCACAGAGCCTAGGGCTTGCCGATTAGAAGGTCGGCAGTTTGAATCCCTGCAACGGGGTGAGCTCCCGTTGCTCGGTCCCTGCTCCTGCCAACATAGCACTTCAAAAGCACGTCAAAGTGGAAGTAGATAAATAGGTACCGCTCTGGCGGGAAGGTAAACGGCATTTCCGTGCGCTGCTCTGGTTCGCCAGAAGCGGCTTAGTCATGACCCGGAAGCTGTACGCCGGCTCCCTCGGCCAGTAAAGCGAAAAGAGCGCCGCAATCCCAGAGTCATCTGCGACTGGACCTAACAGTCAGGGATCCCTTTACCTTTCAGGAGGGGTGGGACTTTACTTGGAGCAACATCATTATTAGGGACGGCTGTATTCCTTCATCATTCTCTGTAAATTATTGAATAAATTGCTTGGTAAAAACTTTTATCGTTTCTCTGATTCTGGGCTGCCATCGTGGGCGGGATTTGATTCCCTGAGCCTGATATGTGGTGCCCGCTAGACCCCCTAGCAAAGGCTACCTTGTAGCTAAGAGTTGAACTTCTGGCTCACAGCCTACACTTAGGTAGGCTATGATTATAAGCACATAGAAGGAACTGCCATTTGATATCAGTGATGTATGTTCTGAGTTGGGACCATAAGATCCACAACAATTTTTTAAAAAAAATCTTCTTGTGTACCCTTTTTAAAACAACCAAGCAGTGACCACAGATAAATAGTGGCCTTTACTTCAGCTTGACCTCATTTCCCAAGAAAACGCTTATTTTTTATTTTACAGAAATGTACTGACCTGTGACGATGTGAGCTGATAGGAGTATCTGATTCATTGTCAGACACCAAAGATGAAGGCTGTGAACAGACTCCACTTTTTCTATTGCTAGAATTCTCTCTTTCACCTCATCATAGGGAAGTACCCCAGGGGACCCTGTAGAAAAGGGGGTAAATGCCTTTTTTATTTCCAAAATACAGATTCCTACAGTTAAAGAGAATTTTTCATCACAGATCATTCGAAATGCTTCATTTCTGAGCTTGTCCGTGTGTTTAGCAAGCCAATCTAATTTCTTCCCATGGTGGAAAGAGAGGTATATCCACACCAACCCAACTCACCAATGACATAACATTACAAGAATACACACAGCCCCACCATTATTCCTGCCTCCCTTGTTATCATTGGAAAGTTTGTGCAACCCCAATCTCTCTACATAAGGGCTTTGTATGTTGCACTGCGTATCTAAGAGAGAGGGGAAGAGAAATAACGCACCACTACAGCATGTGAAAGACCACCAGGCTGCGTACATATGTGAACTGGTCCTTCGTTAAAGTAAATTAAGGGGGTTTGTGTGTTCCACGGTGGAAAGGCAGGTTCCTTTGAACAGGAGGCTTGTTCAGAGAGCTAAGAGAAACCCCAGAATGGTTGGATCAGGTTAGATAATCAGACCAATCAAAGTTCTGGCCAAAGGATGATGCAAACAGCTTCTGGTCTGCTGCTTCACACAGCTCAGTTGCTTCTAGATATCTAAGCAAAGCAATAACAGCTCTGCTGTTGACCTCCTAGGTTTGGGTCTGCTGGGTATTTCCTGCACCCTACGTTCATTGATATCTGGTGGGACAGGAGGAATGTAATAATGAAATCCCATAATTTTTGAATGAATGCATAGTCACGCTGAGGCTTATGCCACCAGCAGTCCTAACCATGGCCATCTTCATCAGATGAAACTCCCTAGAAAACCAGGGAGCTACCTGGACAGCCATTAAGAACTGGGGATACTGTCATGTTTACATGATGTTTTATTGTTGAATTCAATATTTAGATCTATGCTGGTTCATACTTTGATATTCTGTAGGTGGCTTTGCTCATGAATGGGATGCCACCTGGACACCTCTGACGTATCTCACTTTGAGGTTCATCATGCAAACAAGGTGGGATAATAAGTAGTGTAGATATAAGGAAGGAAGGAAGGAAGGAAGGAAGGAAGGAAGGAAGGAAGGAAGGAAGGATTCTGCAGGAAAAAAGTTGCTCTACAAACAAAACACCTTACCTTCCATCAGCACAACTGAAATGTCCCGTAAAATAGTGAAGGTTGTTGCCAGAATAAGTACAGAAAATACAAATGTGCAGATAGGGTCGGCTATTTTGTATTCTGGCTAGAAAAAATAGATATTCAGTGAATAATAATAACAACAACAATAATAAATAATAATAAACCTTTATTGTCACTACACCACCTGTGTGCAGTGAAAATAAATGAGCCCCCCTCCCCGCCACACATACACTCAGTCTTGTTCGCACTCTGTGTGCTTGTCAGAAGTCAACTGCATCACTATTTTTTTCCATTCAGCAGCCCAATGATAAACCACTTTCTGTTAACAAGCACTTAAAAAAATGCTTTGTAAAATAAAATTTGCTTTGTAACCAAATGCCTTGTGGTTGTCACCACAGGTTTGTAAATGGGTTGAACCAGTTAATAAGTACAGTCATACCTCGGGTTGAAGTCGCTTCAGGTTAAGCCTTTTTGGGTTGCACTCCGTGGCGACCCGGAAGTAACGGAGCGCATTACTTCCGGGTTTCGCCTCTTGCGCATGCGCAGACGCTCAAAATGACGTCACGCACATGCACGGAAGCGGCGAATTGCGACCCGTGCACGCGCAGACGTGGGTTGCGTTCGCTTCAGGATGCGAACAGGGCTCCGGAACACATCCCGTTCACATCCAGAGGTACCACTGTATTAACCATATCGGAACCCAGAATTTGGGGTCTGTTCTCTCCACCCTCACCCTCACAGCAGTGTCAGTAACAGAGGTAGCACTTTGAGGAAGGAAGTCAGGACAAAATGACTCAGTGCAACATTGGCGGTTTAATAAACAAGGCCAGATCCACACCATGCCTTTAAAGCACTGTCATATCCCTTTAATAGTCACAGAGGATCCTGGGAACTTTGGATCCATGAGGTCAGCCTCCTTAATAGACTACAGTTCCCAGGATTCCTTGGGAGAACACATATAACTGTTAAGGTGGTCTAAGGGTGTAAATGTATGGTGTGGACCTGAGTGAAATTTTGCAAGACAAGTTGTGGGAAGTGAGACTTTGGCATTCCCTCAAACGGCAACACACCTCCAGTATCCGAGGCAACATCCCTCTCAATAGTTACACTCATGCCCTCTTCAGGCTTCCTATAGGTTGGCCACTGTGAGAACAAAATGCTGCACTGCATAAAAATGGGACGTGCTATGAAAACAGCTGCATGCTTAATTGCTATGGAGGTGAGTCAACTCAATAAAACTGACCTTAAAGAAGATTATAAGCGCACTGATTAGCACACTAAGGCTCTGGAACAGATCTCCGATGGCGTGGACAAAAGCGGCTCTTATACTGGCATTGTTTAACACTTGCTCTGAATCCGAAGATCTGCAGTGATGGGCTTTGTGGCCGTGGTGAAGATGCTCCTTCCCCTTTGGGTGCAGGGTGAAGCTTAATCTGCAAGAATCACACGAGCAAGACCATCATCCCCTTACCCCTTTGTTTTTCCAGCACATCATTGACGAAGCTATTAAAATCAGGTTCCGATGCTCTATGTTTTCTGGTTTCCGTTCAGCTGTTTTTTAATGTGCTGTTTTAATCTTTAATTTGATTGTGTACACCACTTTGGATTTTTGTTCCTTTTCAATTAGAAAAGCGATATATGTTCTAAAGGTCAACGGAACCAGAAAAACCCCTACACTTTCTTTACAGTCTTTGCCAAATGCAAAAACATCAAACGCACATAAAAACAAGTTATTGGAATCGGCATAACATGTACAATTTCTGCACGCTATGATATGTAATTGAAAACATCCCATAGCTATATAATTCTCTCTCCTGTTTCTTGAGCATATGAAGCAAATATCCTCGCAGTTTGTAATGCAGGCAGATGAATTGGTGTCAAACAGGTTTCTCTATTATGAGTGTAGCCAAAAGCTATGTTTAAACACCCTGCTTAGGCAGTTGCGGTTATGGGGATGAGTTTGGGCAGACAAGTGCATTTTTATCTTCCTGTCTCCCTCCACAAGACTGTTGGAACACTTGTACAGTGGCAACTTGGTTCTCAAACTTAATCCGTTCCGGAAGTCTGTCCCAAAACCAAAGCATCCCAAAACCAAGGCGTGCTCTCCGATGGAAAGTAATGCAAAATGGATAAATCCATTCCAGACTTTAAAAAACAACCCCTAAAACAGAAATTTAACATGAATTTTACTATCTAACGAGACCAGTGATCCATAAAATGAAATCAATAAACAATGTACTGCAGTCACACAATCAACCAATCAGTAGCTGAACTGGGTTCCACACAGTCACAAAAGCAAACAAAAAGAGCCACAAACACAAAAATGCAAAATAAATAGCAAAAACAGACAGACCTCAGTGTAACACTCAAAACAGAAGTGTGGCACTCAAAATGGAAGTGGCACTCAAATCGAAAGCGTAACACTCAAAACAGAGCATGTTTGGCTTCCGAAAAATGTTTGCAAACCAGAACACTTACTTCCGGGTTTGTAGTGTTTGTGTTCCAAGTTGTTTGAGTACCAGGGCATTTGAGAACCAAGGTACCACTGTACGTGGTGGCCTCCCTGCTCCTCCTTTGAATCACCTGCTTTTCCCATGAAGCATTTGGCTTATGCCCCTGATCCTCAAATTGTAATGAAGCCTAATTATGTATAATTGTAATTGCATTTCTCTCCCCCCCCTTCCCTTCCTCTGTTGTCTTCCCAGTTGTCAACATTTAGGCTGTAAGCTCCTTGAGACCAATGCCATTCATTCTTTCCTTTTCTTAATGCTATTCCAAATAATGGCAATAACATTTAGATAACAACTAGGCCCATGCATCTGGACCAGACAAATCTCACTTGAGCTGATTTGGGCTGTTCTGAGATTTTTCCGGAATGGGTGAAGGTTGGATCTGCATGGATCGGATTCACCCAGAGCAATCCAGAGCTGTCAAAAGGGGTGGAGGATATTAAACATGTGTTCGGGAAGTGGGGCAAGGGGGAAGAAATGATGCAAGAGACATCCATTCCTTGTCCCATGCTTTTCTTTGCTGCCTGACCCAGGGGTTGTGGAAGTTCACAGATTTGGTTCAGCACCTGGGTTAGGTGAGGCATGGCATGTTCCAAAATGAATTGGGGCCCATTCCAGCGATGTCAAAATATCCAGCTTAGTTGAACTCTATATTCTCTTTCAGTTTTCCCCTGCTGAAATATAACCGCGGAACCCAGCCAGACTTTTAAAGGGGGGGGGGAGAGATTGCTCATGATAACATGACATTTTTCTCGACACAGTAGCATTTAAGATTAAAACAAAGATAAAGGACCACTTACATTATGTTGGCTATTACTGCGCAGGCAGACGTAATGAGCATGACTGTACTTTCGATTTCATAATGTGGGTGCCACAGCCTCATGACGGCTAAAAACGTCAATATGCCAGTCACCACCCAGATGACGATAATTGACAGGAAAGCTCCAAGGATTTCTAGTGATTCAAATAATTGTTAGGATAGTAGGGTAACTAAAATATTTTTCCAGCAAAAAACTGTCCCCCCCCTCCCAACTGGATGTAGGGCATATGATCTTCTACCTATACTATAGACTGGTGCTGGTTCGACTGTGCTAGTTCTAGTCCAACTGCACTGGCTACCAATTAGTTTCCAGGCCCTGTTCAAAGTGCTGGTTTTGACCTATAAAGCCTTAAACAGCTCAGGACTGCAATATCTCATGGACCACCTCTTTCCATAAGAACCTACTCAGACCCTGAGATCATCTTCTGAGGCCCTTCTTCATCTCCTGCCTACTTGAGAGGTCTGGAGGATGGCAACAAGAGAAGGGGCCTTCTTTGCAGTGGCTCCCCATCTGTGGAATGCTTTCCCCAGGGAAGCTTGCCTGACACCTTCATTATACACCTTTAGGCACCAGGCAAAAACGTTCCTTTTTAACCAGGCCTTTGGTTGATCTGATTTACATTCTATGCCCCTTTGAAATGTTTTTTTGTGGGGGTGGCTATTGGATTGTTGTTATGTATTTTGTGGTTTTATATCTTGATTTTATTGTGTGAACTGCTCTGAGATCCCCGGGTATAGGACGGTCTATAAATTCAATAAAGAAGAAAGAGAATTAGGAGGAGGAGGAGGAGGAGGAGAAGGAGAAGAAGTTGTTAATGGTCATTCCATTGCACCAGGGAATCCTGGGATATGTCGTGCTGTGAAGAAGGTAGAATTCGCCAACAGAACTCCTGATTCCCAGGATTCCTTTGGGGAAGTCATGACACTTCATTCATTCATTCATTCATTCTGGACCTCCCTTTTATTGTGCATTCATGATGATTTGTAGACATGATGCTATGTGGAGGTCACACATGATTTTGTACTGTTTGTATCTGCAAGAGTTTCAAGGCAGACATATTGCTTCATTTCCAATCAGTACATATCCCATAAGATCTGCCACAAAGGTTTTGGGGTTTGTTTATTTGTTTTATGTCTCTCCTCTTTTTTTTTACACTGTAGTGCAAAGGTGTCCTTCCAGATAGCAGTACAGTAATAGGGTAAAAACGGAGGAAGCATCGCACAAAAGCTAACAAAGTGGAATGATATGTGAATAGTCCAGTACAAATTTGCCACAAATGCAGTATTATTATATCAATGGCACGTTGCAGAATATAGCAGCAAAAACCCCCACATCTGGTGGAGGGGGCCCCAGTCATTCATAAAAGCAACCTAACAAGAACCCCAAAGCAGTCCACATAAAATTATTCAGAGTAGTTTGACAGGGATTTCCAACTCCCACTTGCTTAACAATAGTAACAGTAAAAAAAGGAGAGAGACATTTTTGTCCTCGAAATCAATCTGCTCTGAAGAAGAAAGCTTCAGGGAAAACCAGGAGTTAATTTATTTATCACATGATGGTGAGCTCCATTCTGACACTGTGGACAAATTCCTGGACTAAGCATATGCTCAGGAGCAATCTGTTTCTTAATTCCAAGGCTCTGGAGATCCTCCTGAAGCCTGAAATAGCCCCAATGAAGTTAATAGACATGAACTTAGGTTTATTAATTTCAATGGGTCTACTCTGAGTAGGACCTTAGTTGGCTACAACCCGAAACATTTTACAACCTGGTGTCCTCCAGTTGTTTTTGGACTAGAATTCCCATCATCCCTGACCACATTGGTCCTGCTAGCTAGGGATGATTGGTGTTACGGTCCCAAAACAGCTAGAGACCCAAGCTTGAGGAACCCTACTCTGTGCTGATCTCGGCATCTGATCCATTGTTGATAGGGATCGCTTTTCATAGTTTTCACAGTGCAATAACGTGTGGTACCTGCTCTGTGCCATCCATAGGTGAATCTCTTACTGGGGGGTTTAGATGACAGCCACAGAGAAAAGATGCTGATCAGAAAGCTCATCAGGTCCACCATTACATGGGATGCATCCATCATCACAGCAAGACTACCTGCCATGTGTCCACCTAGGTCAAAGCAATGATGATAGTTACTCAGTCCAAGGAAGGAAGCAAAAATTCAAAACAGATGGCACACAAAAGACAGTGGTAGCATACCCTCCAACGTTCCCCAGACGAAAATAGGGACATTGTGTTCCACATCAGTATCACTGCTTGAACCTTTCCTCCTGGTTGATCAAGTACAAAAGTTATTACAGGAAACAGTGCATTTTTTTAAGCGTAGGAATCTTTGAATTTATGTATTGTGGTTAGGAAAGCCTGAGGGAAACAGAAAACCCCCAAATCAATAAATACAACTAACTTGCAATGATACTGATGTAGAATAGAATGCCCCTATTTGCATCTGAGGAACGTTGGAGGGTATGTGGTAGTCTTTTTGTCACTCAAAACTTACATATTTTTACTCAGGAGTGGCCATTGCAGGAAGACCTTTGGATTCTCTTCTGCAGACCGCTTCTCCCCTCCATCCTCACTCAGCCTATCCTCCCCCTCAAGATCCAGGACACTGTATCTTCCAGATCTTTGAGACAGAGACAGGACAAGGAATGTGGACTTTACAGCACTTTCTCAGGGTTCCTTTCAAGGCTTGGTCAGGGGTGCCAGGAGAAGAAGCAAGAACAGCACAGAGGAAGATCACCAGGGACAGGAGGCACCCGGGGATTGGTAGTGGGTCTCTTACTGGGGTTTGGGCCTCTCAACGGGTCCCTCCAAGGCATGACTGATGTAACTATTAGATGGCTGGACGTGTGTGTGTGTGTGTGTGTGTGTGTGTGTGTGTGTGTGAACCACTGTGTCCTTCAAACCAGGATCTTTCCATCCTCTGGTTCACATTAGCTTAGGTATTGTTGAATCTGACAATTGGGGTTTCTCTCAGTTTCTCATTTTTCAAATCTTAAAGTCAGTTCTCCACATTGCCATGTCCATTTGCAGTCTTTTTGATCCAAACCGTAGCTTAGCTCCAGGTGGCCCAGCAGCAGCAGGATCAAGGAAGGAGCAAAGTGGCTTTGACTCTTTTTGCTCTGTGCAACTGCGCACTTCCTTGTCCACATGAAGTACCGTATTTTTCGCTCCATAAGACACACTTTTTCCCTCCTAAAAAGTAAGGGGAAATGCGTGTGAGTCTTATGGAGGGAATGCAGGGGGGAGGCAGGCAGGAAAGGCCCCCAAGCTCTGTGCGGCTCTTGCGGGCTTTTCCCCAGGAGGGAGAAGGGACTGACACGGCCAGTCAGTCCCTTCTCCCTCCTCGTAGAAAAGCCCGCAGGAGCCACACGCTCCTTTAAGGAGCGTGTGGCTCCTGTGGGCTTTTGTGGGAGGTAGGGGTATTGCCATAGGTAGGGGTATTGCCGGAGGGGCTGTGCATGGCTAAAGAGGAAGCTGTCTTGGCTTCTTTGCTCTTTGGGGCTGGGGGGGGGGACCCGGGCTTGATTTCCCCCTCTAAAAACTAGGTGCGCCTTATGGTCCGGTGCGCCTTATGGAGCAAATAATATGGTAATAGCTTTGGCATAGAGTTGTGTGTGAGCCAGACCACTGTATCTGTTGCATTTGCCCCTAAGAGTAGAATGGGAGGATAATTTGTTCTCTCATTATTTTAAAGACAAATGCTTCTTTCAGATTAGCAAGTCTTTATTGCTTTGTAATGATGTTCCCACCAAATTGTTTCCGAGATGGAGCGTTATTCACAGTGACTTGTTTACTGCTTTGTGCACTAACACAGCAATGGGAATTGTCAGTCACTCAGTGGTCAATCATCCAGCAAGCAGTGTCTAGACTGATTTTGAAAATAAAACAGTTTCATCGTTGCAATGTCAAAGAGACTGCTGTCAGTACTAGAAGTTAATACGTGTTTCATCAGAGCTTAAAGTTCTGCAGGGGGGGGGAAAGCCCTGCTTAAAGCTGGCACCACAACTATTTAAACGATTTATAAACTAGGGAAGGGGAAAACCTTGTGTTGTTAACAACTATTATTATTATTATTATTATTATTATTATTATTATTATTATTGATTTATACCCCGCCCTCCCAGGCCAGAGCCAGGCTCAGGGTGGCTGACACCAATAAAATAAAAATAAAACATAATAGGGGGAAAACCAACAAACCAGTTAATTAAAATACGGGTTAAAATACAATTTAAAATGCAGCCTCATTTTAATAGTAGCCCATAAATCAAAACCATAAGGGGAGGGAAACATAAGGGTCAGACTGAGTCCAAACCAAAGGCCAGGCGGAACAGCTCTGTCTTGCAGTAGATGTTCCGATTTTCGAAGCTTTTTCGGAAGCCAAATATCCAATGCGGCTTCCACTTGAGTGCACGAAGCTCCTGCAGAACCATCAGAAGCTGGACGTCGGTTGTCGAACATTTCGGAAGCTGAACGGGCTTCTGGAACGGATTACGTTCGACAACTGAGGTTTGACTGTACTTCCTGTTTGCCTCGATTAGAGAGAGGTCTCTCTCTCTCTCTCTCTCTCTCTCTCTCTCTCTCTCTCTGTGTGTGTGAGAGAGAGAGAGAGAGAGAGAGTTATGTACTGAGTTGAATAGGATCCAAAATGCAGCAGTCTGATTGGTCCTAGAACAATAGGATTCAGGATGCAGCAGTCTGATTGGTCCTAGAACAATGCAGCAGTATGATTGGTCTGCAGGAGACACCCAATCCAGCTCCAGATAGAAGTGAATCCACAACCGGATTGGTCTACAGGAGAATTCCGGAATTAGCCAATCACGTGCCGCCCATTGTGTAAATAATGTATATAAAGAAGATACTTTGAGGGGACTTTCATTCCTCCTCACCACTATGAGCTGAATAACGAGCATGAAATCCACTCTCGACTCTGAGTATATTTCAGAGAGAGAGAGAGATTTAACAAGAGAAATAGTGAACTCCCACCTACGACTTCCGCTATCAAGAAGATGCAGCAGATTGTCGATGCCAGGTAAAGCTTCTTCTTGGCTTGCCTCTCCTCTCCCTTTCTCTCCTCATAGGCTTCTGAGTGGTTATGGCAGTGATACCCTGAAACCGGCTCAACATTTGCTGATTTCCCACTGCGGTTCTCTTTGTGTGGATTATTCCTTAGTAGATCAATGTCATGTGTGAGAGAGGAACAAGAAGTGTTTGTGAATTCGACGACTTTCTATTCTCTCCACAAGCCTTCCCTCCCTCTCCATCATTTCTGTTCCAAGAAAAGCCACATTCTGGGAGCTGAATAAATTATCAAGCCCTCTCCCCAGTCGCCCTGTAAGCATTGCCAGCCTGCCACTGGCACCTCAGTTTCACCAAGCACTGACCGCCAGGTGCGCCAACTGCAGAGTGCAGAAGTGTCATCCGCCCCCTCAATACAGGTGAAACTCGAAAAATTAGAATATCGTGGGAAAGTTCAGTAATTCAACTTAAAAGGTGAAACTAATATATGAGATAGACTCATGACATGCAAATGTCAAGCCTTTATTTGTTATAATTTTAAGTTGAATTACTGAAATAAATGAGCTTTTCCACGATATTCTAATTTTTCGAGTTTCACCTCTATTTCTTAGGAGGAGGCTTAGCTCCTCATAATTGAGAGGGCAGAAGAGGCTGAGTCACCAAGCTGAGTGTAGCACAACATCAAAGGCAGACGAGTCCTGAGTGTGAGAGAGCAGGAGCCACAGCCATTGAAGCTGCACAGCACTGGGCAAGGTATGCTACCAATGACACGCCTCCTCCTGACAGCATGTGCACGCCACTCACCACATGCGTGATTTCACACTCACGCTGCGCCCCTCAGCCAAGGTGGCACCTCTGCTGACGACGCATTTTCATGCTCACCTTTGCAGCCACAAGGACTAGAATTGCGCTCCTTTTAAACCAAGGCCAGGCATCTGAGATCCTTAGGATGCAGGTTATCTGCCAAGTGAGAGAGATTCTCTGCGCACGAGAGTATGGAAACGTGGGGTCCATATTTGTGAAATCACAGATTTCAAAGACTTTGGGGATCAGGCTGCTTGTTTAGATTTCTTTCATTAATTTACTAGCCTGCTTACCATATCTGAAGAGGTTTTATGCATTCAGTGGGGGCCTTGAATAAATTACACGCCAATGGCATGTAATTAATGTGCTATGCTGTGCGACAGTAAATTTGCTAGGCTGACTGAGAAAACAGCCCGATTCGACGAGTGAGTTATTGGTATTACAGTGGTGTGGCTCAGACTGGTGGTGCAAAATACATCAGTCTGAGGTAACGAAGAGTGTGTGTCAATACTCCTTGGATGTGACCATGACAAATAACCAAGGTGGCTACAATTTGTTTCTCTACTTCCGTTTATATCAGGCTGTTACGAAAAAGGAGCAATGCAGAAGCAAGCACCAGGTGGCTGGAATGGTAAACGGGAAACTAATGTTATTGGATTGTACCGTGGGAACCAGGCACAGTTTGTAAAGTGCTCTGAGAGCCGGATGTTACCTCAGAGCAGCACATGACCCTGTACTGGAAGTACATGGGTGGGGTTTATTCTCTCTCTGCAGTGGGAAGCAGAGTGTGCAGACATCTTTTCTCTGTACTGGTGAACGACAGGAATAAAGACATGTAGATATATTTCTGTCTGTCTCTTTCCCCCTCCCTGGGAGAGGAGTGGGAGGACTGGTGTGTTCTCCTTCACGTTGAGGAGAATCGCCGATTGGAGACCTCCTTTGATCTTGCCGGGAGTCGCAGACAGGAGGTCATAAGGAATCAAGCTGGGCACCTGGAGGGTGGCCAAATTCCTCTGGACTAAGAAGAGCTGGGGGCTCTTTTGGCTTGGATCCCGACAACTGGTAGCAGACCGATGGATATCTGATCTAGGAGAATCTGCATGAGAGGTGAGAGGTCGATGAATCGTTGCCATCCTCTGCACCTAAGAAGATAAAGAAAAGCGTCTGCCTGCAGCCAGAAGCTGAAACAGACAGCTGGACACCGAGAGGAGTGTGTTTCAAGGCAACGGAAAAGGTATGCTGCATTTTGGGCAAGAGAGAATGAACGCAGAAAGATTTATTTTCTGGTTCACAAGCTGCGTAAGAAAAACAGCTCTGAAAGAGCAAGCTTGCATACCAGGAATTCCTGTGGTTTAGATAAGGAGTTCCGTCCTGAGCAGGTTGCTAGGCAACGTCTGCCAGTTAAAGAATGGCTAAAAAGAGCCTGGGAAATCGAAAGTGTATCTGCGCAGCTGTGCAAGGGTTTTGAAAAAAACAGCCCAAAGGCTTGCCTGCCAGTGAAAGCAGTAAACAAGCCGAGAGACTTTTGGAGTTTTACTGGCTTGAAAAGTGAAAGCTGGCTTGAGATTGAGTGTAAAACTGACCCTTGGATTCAGCATGGATGCCAAGAAGGGGGGAGCGTTAACGTGTCCACCTCCCCTGAATGCCGTGGTTCTAGATGAACACAGCCGGCATGCTGCACTGGAAGTAAAGGACAGGGGGAGGGAGGAACGGAGTTCTAATTCCCCCCCCCGATGAGGCTACTGGAAAGGATGCTGTAGCTTTGAATGCTGTGCAGTGTTACAGTTGTGGACAGGCTGGGCATCTTCAGCGGAACTGCAAGAAGCCACGTCAGCCAAAAGGAGCGAAGGGCCGCTCAGCTAAGCCTGAGGCGTCAGGCAAAGGTCGTACCAAGCCTATGGTGGAACCTGCAAAGGCTTTGATGGCGAAAGGAACCATGCCAGATGTTGGGAACGCGTTTATTATCGACACTGCAGCGACGGTTCATATGTCCCCACACAGGAAACTCTTTTCAACGTTTAAGAAGCAAAGCTTCACTGTGACACAGGCCAATGGTCAGGAGCTAGAAGCGGCCGGCGTGGGGAGTGTCTATCTTAAGAGTCTGGACTTGACAATAAACAATGTTTACTTGGTTCCTGAATTGAAGTTCAATCTGCTGAGTGTTTCGCAGATTGCAAAGAGAGGACTGAAACTGTCCTACGATGCTGAGAGCTGCAAGATCTACAAAGATGGAGAGTTATTTCTTTCAGCCAGGGAGAAGGATGGACTTTATTTGTTGACTTTTGCACAAAGTGATTACATGGAATGTAATTCATCTGTGTCTAACCTAGTTTCTCTTGCAGGGGTGAGCAAGAAGAAGACTGGAGTCAACAGAGCATTTCAGCGGGTGTATGCTGATGTGTTTGGTCCTCTAGAACCATCTAGAGGCAATGCAAGATATTATCTTGTGTGTGTGGATCATTTCTCTAACTATGTCTGGGTTTATGTGTTGAGAAAGCCACAGGAAGCCTTGGAGAGGTTTCAGGAGTTTTGTGACAAAGTTAAGAGTATGCATGATGCTAACATTGATTGTCTATTCACAGATGAGAAGCAGATTTTTCTTTTACAGGATTTCCAAAGGTTCCTGCAGAAGAAGGGAATAAGACACAAGGTTTCTGTTTCAGCGGAAGCGTGGAACAGGGGTGTCTGTGTACGGGTGAACAGAGAATTGCAAAAGGGGATGGAAGCGCAATTGCTAAGTTCACATCTGTCACATGAGTACTGGGCTGAGTCTCTAATGTCGTTCTGTTATACGAAAATGAGAAAGGTTTCAAAAGAGTTGGGAAGTTCTCCTTTTGAGAAACTGTTCCACAGAAAACCTTCTGTTGCCCATTTCAAGGTTTTTGGGTCTCATGTGAGAACAGAAGCTCCAGGTGGAGTAAAGAATGCCAGAGGCATTTTTGTGGGGTATGAAAAGGGTCTCTACAGAGTAATTTTGTCTGAATCTGGTCAGGTGATTCTCACAAAATTTCTAGAGAGTGCTCCTGAACAGGAGAGAGTGATAGTACACACTTTTCCCACTGATGACGATTCAGATGATGATGATTTCACTGATTACAGCTGTACTGAAAGTGATGACACTGATAGCTCGGACAATAGATAGGCCTTCACAACTGAAGGATGAACCACTGTTTACCATTGGAACTAGTTCTCCAAAGAGTCCTGAGACTGGACCAGTGAGCAGAGAGGATCAGCACCTCATACGTAGGTCTGAGAGAGTTACAAAGGGTCAACCACCCAAGAGGTACTCAAAAGAGTTTGCTAACTTAGCTGTTGCATGTGTTGCTGTTGTAAACAACCAAGGACAGGTTGGAGCTGTGTCTAAGTCAGAGACAAAGACACAACAGAGAGTTGCTAGCCAAGGTAATGCAGATGCACTCATTCCTTGGAAACCAGACAACCAGAGAGGTACACTGGAGAAACCAGTGGCGGGGAGTTCCAAGGGTGGAACTGAAACAACAGGGGAGTGTTATGTGTATAACAACTGTTTGTTTTCTTCTCTGGATCATGCTTTGCTTGCTGCAACACGCATTGATTCTTTTGGGGGAGGATGTTACGAAAAAGGAGCAATGCAGAAGCAAGCACCAGGTGGCTGGAATGGTAAACGGGAAACTAATGTTATTGGATTGTACCGTGGGAACCAGGCACAGTTTGTAAAGTGCTCTGAGAGCCGGATGTTACCTCAGAGCAGCACATGACCCTGTACTGGAAGTACATGGGTGGGGTTTATTCTCTCTCTGCAGTGGGAAGCAGAGTGTGCAGACATCTTTTCTCTGTACTGGTGAACGACAGGAATAAAGACATGTAGATATATTTCTGTCTGTCTCTTTCCCCCTCCCTGGGAGAGGAGTGGGAGGACTGGTGTGTTCTCCTTCACGTTGAGGAGAATCGCCGATTGGAGACCTCCTTTGATCTTGCCGGGAGTCGCAGACAGGAGGTCATAAGGAATCAAGCCGGGCACCTGGAGGGTGGCCAAATTCCTCTGGACTAAGAAGAGCTGGGGGCTCTTTTGGCTTGGATCCCGACACAGGCTTCCTCAACCTCGGCCCTCCAGATGTTTTGAGACTACTATTCCCATCATCCCTGACCACTGGTCCTGCTAGCTAGGGATCATGGGAGTTGTAGGCCAAAAACATCTGGAGGGCCGAGGTTGAGGAAGCCTGATTTATATGAATCACATCCTATGAAGCCTCTTGAATCAATTTAACACTAAAAAAAGAAGAAAGTTAATAGATTTCTTGCATATCTTTTCAGCCATAGCTCCTCCCCCAGTTTACTTGGACGATAACAGGGCAATCATCTAAAACCTTCTAAATCTTTAGATTTAGATCTTTAGATTTAGAAGGATTCAATATAAGATTTGGTTGGCATGCTTATCTATGGCGTAATAAGGGAAAGGTCCACAAAGGATTTTCTAATCATATTATTATAGGGCCACTGTTGGAAGTATGGGAGAGAAACAAAAAATTATTGGAAAAAAAATACCCCTTGGTGGTTATCACCAATCGATATTTTAACAATAAAAAAAAAACATTGAAGGAGAAAGATGGACCTATGAAGATTTGCTAGTAAAAACAGAAAATGGATGGAAGATTAGGCCATATGAAGAGAGAAAGAATAAACTGACAGGTTGGATCCAATTTCACCAAATTAATGCTATGTGGACTGAAGATAAAAAGAATGGGATGAACGAAAAAAAATCCAGATTCCAGGTAGAAATATTAGAAAACAAATCAAAACTCCTATCAAAAATGTACAGCCAGTTGCTTGAATGGGACACCAAAGATGAAGAAATAAAGGAAGTAATGGTGAAATGGGTGATAGACTTTGGATACAACATAGAGTTTGATAAATGGAAGAAACTCTGGAATAAAGGTATGAAATTTTTGGCATGTACAACACTTAGAGAGAACATGGATAAAATGATGTACAGGTGGTACATCACGCCTGTAAAATTAGAAAAAATGTACAAAACCGGAGACAAATCATGCTGGAAATGTAAGATTAAGGAAGGCAATTTTTATCACATGTGGTGGTCGTGTGAGGTAATTAGAAAGTTTTGGGAATCTATTTACAATGAACTAAAAAAATATATTTAAATATACCTTCACAAAAAAACCCGAGGCCTTTCTTCTGGGGATAATTGGAGAAGAAATTAAAAAGGAAGATCAAACACTTTTCCAATATGCAACAGTGGCTGCTAGAACCCTAATAGCACAAAATTGGAAGACATCAAAAATCCCAACTATAAACGAGTGGCAATCTAAATTATTTGATTATATAGAATTGGCAAAAATGACACAGAAAATAAGAAACCAAAAAGGTACAAAGTTTAATAATGAATGGAATAAATTTATGACATATATTGAAACAGTTGTAAAAAATCTAAAAATCACAGTAGGCTCGATATAACGCCTGCAACGCAAAGAGTTTTAAGAAAATGAAACTGCAGATAGAAAACTTTTTGTAACACATTCCGAAACCGAGTTGAAGGGAAGTCAATTATTGTTGTGTGATTTAGTTATTTAGTTACTGTAAGTTTAATTTGTTGGTGTCTTATGTTATGTAATGTTTTTCTTTTTTTTGCTGTTTTTTGTGTTTTGTTTGTCTTTTTTGTTGTTTTAATGTTTGGTGTGGTATAAGGAATTGAAACTAATAAAAAAACACAAAAAACCCCCACAGGGCAATCATCTGTAAACTTACTCAGAAGTAGGTCCATAGATTTCAGTGGGGTTCATTCCCAGTAAACTATGTATAAGTTTACAACCTAACTCTAAATCATCTAGTTCACTATAATGGCAACCATATACACACTGACCTGGGAGCAAGGTCCATGGAACCCACTGGGCTTACATCTGAGTAGACATGTGAGGATTGTGCAAAATATTTGGGAGGAAATGTATTACAGGAAAAGGGAGACGAAGCCACGTTTGCAGCTATCTGAATAATTAGCTTTAATATTTATACTTCAGTATTTTGTAGGATAACAAAAGTGGCTTACAATACAGTAGGATAACAGAATATATCAAGTAAGTTAAACTTGTAATCCATAACTGAAAATAAGTGAATCTGTCAGTTTTGGTTTCTCCCAGCTTAATTCATAAGTTCCGTTCTCACATTTCCACATCTGTTTGTGATTTACTTATTTTCACATGAAAATTCAGCAGCATTTTAGGGTGTATATCCTCCTAATATACACATCTAAGCATGCAGTTTTGCCTAATATACAAATTTTTTATCTAATGCCTTTTTGCATCCTATTTTCACTAATACATCCATTTTTTATGGACAATTTACCTCAGTATATGCAGTTTTCTACACCATTACTTGATTAGAGAACTACATTGCAAATTCAGAGAAATGCAAATTTCAAAGGTGCGCAGTGTTTCAGTTTGTGTATTGTTTTGGAAGGATCAAATTAGGTAGGTTTACCTATCAGCGGCAAACTGAATTGAATTCCACTGCCATGCCTATCCACAACTTATTCCATGTTAATGAGAATGTTCTGTAGTAAGTGATGCTGCAGCTTGCAGCAAATCTAGAACCAATAATGTTTCCCAATAATAATAATAATAATTATGCCACCCATCTGTCTGCATTGCCCCAGCCACTCTGGGCAACTTCCAGCAAATTATAAAAGTAACGGTAACATCTTTGGAACATGCTTATCTTGATATTCTGCAGAAAGCAAAGCAATAGTATGAAACAGGCATGACATGGTTACCTGGGAAGATCTATGGTGTACCTCTTAGCACCTCTTTCATTCACAAGGGAAGTTTTCTCGGCACCCTTTGCCATAGTTGTCATGGTGGCCAAGTTTATCCCGGATGATGGCTGTGTCACTCTTTGGATGCTGATGAGGAATTAAGACGGTTCTTGTAGCTCAAGAGAAACGGCTGCCCAAGTTTCCAAGGTTAGACTTCTCCTGAATCATCCCCAGGGACCCAATAACTGCTCAACTGCTGAGAGCATCTCTGTTTACCTCCCGGGATGTAAATCTGCTGTTCAGTCTCTGTGCCTTGAATGCCTTCCTGCTTTCCAACAGCCCCCAACTGACACAGTCAAATGCACAAGATTTGCTGACTCGGGTTCACTCAAACCCTTGCAACAGGTGGCTGCAGAACAGCGCTGGCTTCTCTGAAACAGCTAATCTGCTGTTCACTGCTTAGCAGCTACAGCCTGGGTCATTTGACCTGCATGGACAGAAAACCATTTAAGCCTGAGGATTTCATAACAGATTTCTGCTGTGCTTATGCATACTCGCTCCACAAAGACTGTTTGTTATTCCAGTTATAGGCTCGGTGCAGGATCTCCATGTGTCCTAATTTATAGATTTGAAAGTGTCCTCTCTTTGAAGAACTGTCCAAATTAACCCCAGTTTAAACTGACTAAGCAGGCACCCGGTCACAGCCTTCCCCAGCTCCCTATTCTATTCCCATTTAAATTGCATTTTATTTATTTTCTTATTTATTCAATTTTTATGTACCGCCCTTGATCAGAAGATTCCAGGGCAGTGTACAACATTAAAAACACATTACAGAACACCAATGATAACATAATAAAACCCATAATGACAGACAACCTAATAATAAAATAGTCACCATAATAACAGACCTCTCTCCTCGGCACTTTCATGGGCCACAGATTATTTAATAGGCTTGGGTAAAGAGGAATGTTTTTGCCTGGAGCCTAAAGACATGTAGTGACCATGGCTACTGGGACAAGGGTGACGTTGTGGTCTAAACCACTGAGCCTCTTGGGCTTGCCGATCAGAAGGTCACGGTTCAAATCCCCACAACGGGGTGAGCTCCCGTTGCTCTGTCCCAGCTCCTGCCAACCTAGCAGTTTGAAAGCACACCAGTGCAAGTAGATCAATAGGTACCGCTGTAACGGGAAGGTAAACGGCGTTTCCGCGTACTCTGGCTTACATCACGGTGTCCCGTTGTGCCAGAAGCGGTTTAGTCATGCTGGCCACATGACCCGGAAAGCTGTCTGTGGACAAACGCCGGCCCCCTAGGCCTCAAAGTGAGTTGAGCGCCGCAACCCCATAGTTGCCTTTGACTGGACTTAACCGTCTTGGGGTCCTTTACATTTTTAACTTGACTGCCCTTCCTTCTGATCTGCCTCAACGCTATACTGAGAACAAAAGTGGACAAAGCTGGAAGAGGCTTGCTTTCCCCCTCAGTTTACGTCTTAGTAATACATACCAGGACAGCCCCTCTTACCAATGATCAAATAATGGATGGCAGCTGCTTCATTCCGAATTGATTCAGCATATACTAACACCACTACTGGAGCAGAGGACAGATTAACAGAATGACCCAGACCTCGCTGGCAGGGGGTAGCAACAGCCATGGGGGGCACCTGCAGCCAGAAGTCCTCCTTTCACCTCCTTTGGCCAGACAAGACCCCTCTGCCGGAACTCCCCATGCCCTGGAGGGTTGGCATATTGACACCCGCCCTCCCCACCCCTCACAATGCTCACCCAAGCACTAATTCTAGTGTTTACTGTGCAACCATTGCAAAGTGTCTCCGCACTAAAGGGTTAATGATAGGCTTTGTGACATCACTTTGTGCCCCCTGCGTCAACAGGGTCTGGGTTGCTCCGCCCATCTGCTCTCTGGTCTGGTGACGCTGTTATGAAAAGGGGGGGTGGGGAAAAGGCTTTGTGACATCATCACAGTCGCTAGGACATCTTCAGTGGAGAAGAATTGCTGCAGGAAGACAGGAAACACACACACACACAATCAAACAAATGATACCAAGCCAGCAATAGGTTGGGAAGATAAGCAGTAGCCGGGGCATCATACTGACATCAAATGAAGTAAGCAAGTTGTTGGAAAGGATTGTATTCCTGTCAGCTGTCTTCTCTTTGTCCTGCATAATGAAACAGGCTGAGAACGTGGGAACAGATTACCCCTAAGGGACTATTTTCCACCATATATATCCCTGCCTGGCAACTGCACCCTCAGATGAGGCACTGCTGAGAGTACCTTAATCTGCACTAGGCACTGGGCTTTTTAGTGCTGCAGCTCCAGCCCTCTGGAATCAATGCCCAGTTGAAATTAGACAGGTGGCCATCATCATGAATTTTCAATACCAATGGGCCTGGTGCCTGAAGCCAGCTCCCCACAGAGCACATCCTTGGGGATCCTGCCATCTTCCATTCTGTGGACATGATCAAGCCAGTGTTGATGTCGCTGAGACAGGTGTGCGAACACTGTGGGAATCTGGGCTTGGGAGAGCACATCTTTCTTTGAGACTCTGTACTGCCATGTGGTGCCCATAGAGCCATAGAAATGAATGGACCTGTGTTCATTATATCCACTCATTTCATACTTGGTCTGCCCCAAGTATGACCAGTGCTAGATACAACCCTTTGTTGCTCTTTTCATTTTGCGGCATGGCCACAACAGATGTTCTCTCATTTGTTTTCATTTTTATGATGTCTGGAATCTGCTGAGGAATTAAGTCTGTAATTATGTTGCTTACATTATCTCTTGGATGCACTTCTTTTTCTTTGGGGATGGGGTCTTGTTAGTAAGAACAGAAACATTCTGGCAGCAAAAAGAAAAGAAAAGGCAGAGGTGATGTTTAGCAGATAAGCAATGAGTAGGGAGGGACCTGGTTTCATGTTCATCTTAGAGCCAAGTCTCCAAGCTGACCTCATGGCTACAACATCAGCCTGATTATTGTCGATACCTCTGCCTTGTGTAACATCTCGCCTGATTAAAGAGCATGTTTCTACACATCTTTCTAAGCCCTTTTCTTTTTCTTTTTGCTGGTGGAACTTGGGGTTCAGAGCAGAAGAACAACCCACTAAATTGAGAAGATGGTGCCTGAAGCAAGTCTCCTGTGAGCCTCACCAGAGTGAGTAGGTGCTTTAAAAAAATAATAAGGGAAAAAGACACATTCCCGGAAAACAAGCTTATATCCCAGCCAGATAAGGACTTCGGGAGTCGCTGGACGGCATTTTGAACATCCTCCCTTCCTTTGAGGCTCTTCTAAAGCCCCTTTGAAATCCTGCTGAAGCCACCCAAAACTCCTTGAGGTTATCTAAAACTATTTGAGGCTAATTACAACGCTCCAAGTTTCTTTCAAACAAAGCCCTCAAATATACAGACGGGACCAAGTAACCCAAATCTAGTCCGGGCATGGTTCTCACAAGACAGAGTTATAAAGAACTGGGAATTTCTCTTACACAAGCTGCAGAAATCTCCCCAAGGAAAAAGCAGGTCCAAATCTTACACTATTTCAAATGACAAGCAGATGATACAAGAAACATGGAGAGCCTGCACTCTCGTGATGGTCTGTCAACTGTACCTGGCATGGGAAGGGATACGGGAGCAAACGAAGGAGGGGAGGGAGTCGACCTGGCAACTGAGCTACAACAAGCAACTTTAGAAAGCAAGGTCCCTGAAGCCCGACTGGAGCAGGAGTTACTATCGGGAAACTCAGAAACTAGGACAAACAAGACCACCCAATCCCCTCTGCCCGGACAAAAGGTGGGATCCCCCCCCCCTTGACTGAGTCGGAGGAGTGGCTTAACAACACAAGAGCACAATATTTGGACTGGGACAATTGTCCCTACATTCTGATAGGGCTGTATAAAGATCTGCTGAAAGACTACTCAACACAGATAAGCAAAGAACTTGAGCCAATCAAAAATTTCCTCTCAGAATGTTTGGGCCTGCTTACTTCCCTGACTGAGCTAATTAGGAGAAAAGAAGACTGCCATCCCCATAAAGCAGTCAACAACAAGCCAAATGGAAATATAATCCAGTCAGGCACAGAAAATAGAAAAACAACTAGTCTCGAACTATAAATATTTAGGAATGGCAGTCCAAGCATCAGGAGATGCTTGGAGATGCATGCTGGAGAAAGATCTACAAATGCTATCCTTAAATTTTTTAGAACTCAAGGAGGTTTTTATGTCGCCGCGGCACTAAAATTATATAAAGCCAAAACGTTGGCACAGCTCCTTTAGGGATCCTTTCTGGGCCCGCCTCCCTTCTCGTTCATTCCCCTTGAAAGAGTGCAATCCAAATTCCTCAGAGCTCTTCTACAAGTTCCTAGATGCGTTTCAAATGCATGGGTCAGACTAGAAACAGGCATGATCAAAGTCGAAGCTCATATTAGTCTAACATCAATATATAAGTAGCTAACTCTGAAACTGCTTCCCCAAGGAATAGCCCCATTGATTCTGAGCGACCAGTTTCAGTCTGGCTGGCAAACAGCAGTCTTAAACATTCTTCAGAAACTGGGCCTTGCTCCCCAAACTCTCATAACTATGGGCCTGGGCCAAGCTAGATCTGTGGTTAGGCAAAGAATCATGGACATAGAGAGAGAACAGGACTTTACAAGGGTCCCTGATGATAAAATCATAGAAAATGGGAGATACGTAGTTGCTCCAGAAACATATCTCTACTTCCTCACATCCAGAAACGCAAGAAGAGCTTTTACTCTTGTTAGAAGCTTGGACTTGCCCTCACCAGTTCTGGAAGGTTCCTATAGAAGAGTCCCGTACACACAGAGACTTTGCGCCTGCCCATTAGGGGAAATAGGAAGCCCAGAACATATATTTTTTAGATGTCCTTTTTATGTTGAGATCCGTAGAGACACCATTGATCCTTTGCTGAAGAGGCTTGCTGATCTTTCAGACAAGTCTAAACTTAATTCTCTCCTCTTAGGCAAAGATCACAAGACGACCTGGCTGGTAGCCAGATTCTGTGCCCATATTTGTAGGCACAGATCATCCTCTAGAATAAAATAGCTCACTAGGGAAATGCTGAATTTGCCCTTGGGAGCGCCTCAGGGTCATTTTTTTTATGGTAGCCCAAATCTCAGTTGTATGGGTGTATGTGTATATCTCAATTTTAACTCATGAGCTATTGCTGCAATCTACTCCGATTGCATATTTTATCTTTATGAACGCTGTTTTTATTGTGTTATGTTACATGAGCTGGTCTTTGACCATAATAAATTATCTATCTATCTATCTATCTATCTATCTATCTATCTGTCTATCTATCTATCTATCTATCTATCACCTATCTATCTATCTATCTATCTATCTATTTATCTATCAGCCCACTAGATTAAGCCCAAGGCCCATTTTTGGTCACAATTTCCTTTTTATTTTATACAATTGGTGCTGGGTGGTTCAGCTACATTATTTCTCACCCAGTGCAAGACCAGCCAGTTTTCCCCAACCATAGTGCAAATATTTACTTAACATGTTATCATACACATAACTGTAAATCAAGACAGCAGCTTGATGAAAATGAAGGCAGGCAGCAACACACTTCAGTATTTCCTGGCAACCAGGTATCAAGAGGGCTTTCAAGCCATGTCCATTTGGGACCTCTCCATACATGTTGCTTGTTTTCCTGGGGAGCTAGTTCAGTGACTTTAAATGTTTTTTTTAAAAAAAAATATTATTATATTGCAAAGTAAATACATCAAAACAAAACCATACATAAAGAATAATATCCAATGAAACAGAAAGAAAGAAAAAGTAAAGAAGAAAAAGAATAAAAAAGTATAATCTTTCAATACAATAAACACTATTTTACAAAATAATAATAATAATAATAATAATAATAATAATAATAATAATAATAGACTTCCATCACTCTCACAACACTTCCTTTCACCTTTCATATTTTATCTGTATTTCAGTATTATTTTCATCTTAATATATAGATGTGTGTATATATATATATTTCCCCTGTTCCATTCACAAGGTAATTCTAGACACAGCCAAATTTTTACATTTGAACCTTGTTTAGGGAAGCTTTTAATGTTTAATAAGCTATTGTATTTCAGTATTCTGTTGGAAGCCGCCCAGAGTGGCTGGGGAAACCCAGCCAGATGGGCGGGGAGTAAATTATTATTATTATTACTATTTCTAAATAGTCATTCAAGCAATTCCATTCCTTCTTGACTGTATTCATTGGATTTAGTTTTATTATAACCATGAATTTGGCCAGTTCCAAATATTCAAATAATTTACATAACCATTCCTCTTTGGTCGGTACCTGCTTACCCTTCCAGTACTTAGCCACCAGAGTTCTCGTCGCTGATGTCACATACAGGAAAAAATTAGTTTTTTCTTTTGGAATATCACCTTTAAATTGTTAGGTATTCAGTAGTCTGTGTTTGCCTGAGCTTTAGTTTGGACTAAGGATTCTGAGCCCCTGTGTTTTGATTTGATACATGATATCCAATCACAGAACAATTCTGGATTTGGGCCTCTGCCATTGGCCCTTAAACTCTGAGTTATGATTCGCAGCTTGTAAGTTTAGATAGCCAATCACGTTGGGAGTGGGAGTGGCCCAGGCCTTCAGAAATGTCTATAAGCAGTTGCTTTGCCCCTGTTGTCCAGTTCTGTTAGTTCAATAAAGATTCTTGCTGTTATCACTGTGTCATGCCTCATATGCCCTGTTAGTAAGAAGCCAATTGATTCTGGTAACAGTCAAGTGTTACTGTCCCACATAAATTCCTGGCTTCAGGGTGGGCGTTTAAACCCTCTCACCTTCATACTTCACCATCCCAGTAACTCACTGGGCATCCTAGCCAGTCTCACGCCAGAGCAACAACTCATTACGTAGAGCTCAAAGAGTTGGGTCTGGTGCATTTGATTTCTTGGGTACGACCATTGAGACGAAGTTCATCCAGTTTTTATGTCCGCCCCCCCCCCACACTTCAACACATACCCTGTGAGAATTACAGGTGGTTGGGATAAGAATGACATTCCCATTTATGTTTAGTGGTAAAACGTGGGTATAACAATCCTTCCCTTTGAAGGATGGCCCGGTTTTAGAGTGGGTTGCTACTTTCGTTGCCTGGTGAATGAATCACATAGATAAACCTTGTCACTCAGCAACTGCATCAATTATTTCAGTGTTGGCACTCTGTGCCACCTGCATGCTAAGTGGCTGAGGATTTCTTTTACTCATCTCATTTGCTAGCGGTGCTCAAATTGCTGTGCGTGTTCAGCCAGCTGGTCCCATCGTAAGTGGCAGTGAGGAAAGAGGAGGAGGAAAGCAATCCCCAAAGAATGTCTGTTGAGACAAATGAGAGACATGAAAGGATACATCTGAACTCGTGCACAACTCTCATTAACTTCATTTGAGTGTGCACTAGAGGCGATCCACTCTACCAAAAAGAAAGAAAGAAAGAAAGAAAGAGAAAGAAAGAAAGAAAGAAAGAAAGAAAGAAAGAAAGAAAGAAAGAAAGAAAGAAAAGGGGGTGAGAGGATTGTCATGACCTGCTTACTGGCAATGCTATGATCTTGGTGTTGGAAGTGCAACAGCAGGATTGATTGATTGATTGATTGATTGATTGATTACTTACAGTAATTTCTTTACCACTTAATATATTAAAATATATTTAAGCAGTTCACACAGAACTGAAGCAACGGCAACATAAAATATTACAAAAATACACAGTTACCTATCAAATGTTACATTAATGAAAAATTGCATACACACACACACACACACACACACACAAACAAACAAAGACACACACACACACTGTGTTTGTGTGTGTGTGTATCTATCTGTGGCGATCATACAGGGTCCCCAGACGTTTAACAATCTATTGATCCCTGTGCCACCACTGTGCTTGCTTCCCCGCTGCCACCAACCCGTTACTCTCGGGTAAAACACTGAGTCCAGACAGTTGTTAAAAGTGAACCAAATAAACAAGTTTATTTTATAAACATTAACAAGTTTATGGTTTCTCAGATAATATTCCTGTCAGTATCTATACCTTCCTAATACCTTCTGACTGATTATCTCAACTGTTTGACTGACTCCTCTTAACAAATTCTCTCACTCTCTCACATCAGACTAGCCCAACCCACAGACTTATCCTCTCTGTCTCTTCTAACTCCAGACTGTCTTCTCAACCACCCAAACTCTAACTCACTTCTCTTGGGTTCCCACTGGTTAGTCATTTTACAATTAGTTAACCTTTTCCTTATGAACCCAGTATGATGTCACACACCTAGGAGGGCAAACGCCACAATATCATTATCGATTCATTTTTCTTCTGAAACACCCTCCTACTCAGATTCTGGGTTCTGCCCCAGTGTCCAAACAAACTCTCAGCTCACCCACAAAAGTGGGCATCACCCTAGTCTCTCACTCTAGACTTGCTTTTATGGACAGGCCCAAGGTGAATGGTGTTTCCTTCGGCTGCCCACAGCAGTGTCCCATTCAGCTGCCCGCCCAGCTCCAGGGGCAGCAAGTTTGCTGAGTTTCTCAAAGGATGGGAGAGGACCCCCCTCCACTTACAGCACTTCCTTCACCCTTTGTCCTTGCCTCTCCCAGCTGCTTTAAAATTTTAAAACTTAGAATCATAGAATTGTAGAGTTGGAAGCAGGGGTGCCAGTAATAGGAAGTAGAAGGGGCTTCATTCCCCTCAGTATTTTGATGCAGGAGGCTGAGCCCACCCACCCCCAATATTGAGGGTGCTGCCATTCCCCACCGCCCCCGGGCAAGCGCTGGCCCACCAGACAGGAGTGAGTGGCTTGAAAGGCGAATGGTTGAATGGTTTATTTAAATGTAAAGGTTCATCATTGTTCCACCCGATGTGTATGTCTTTAAGGGGCCAGAGCAAGTGCCAGAGTAAGATAACGAGACCCAGCTTTACAGCTGTGAAACGTAGCAGGTGCTGCTGAGTTGTATTTGATTAAGGTGTGTCAGCATTTGGGTGTAGTATATAAGGAGCAGCACCTAGCTCTCCCATTACCCTGGGGGATGGGTTGGTGGTTGGGTCTGGTTTGGTTGTTAATGTACTTAGTGTAAAAGGAGTTTTTGTTTTTCTTATTAAAACCTTGTTTAAGTTATTTTTGAGTCCTTTATTTTTTAATGCATGGTCTCCCCAGCAAGCTCTCTGCTGCGCTACCATACTGTAAACAGCCAACAATTTTCACCCTCATTGCCCCCCACCATGATCGTCAGAGCATCCTGGCAGGCGACCGTGTGGCCCAGCAGCTGTGGCCCGACACGGGGGTGGGGTGTCACACTTGTGACATAATGCAACTGCAACAGCCCCCCTCCCCAACTTGGCACTGGTTGGAAGGGACCATGAGTGTCATCTAGCCCACCACAAGTTGTCTGCCCCCCCATCCCACATAGGGGGACCCTTAACAATTCAGAGAGGTGTTGACAGAGGGGGCAGGGATGCAGCTGGCTGCAGTAGGGGCAAGGGGACACAAAATGTTCATTTTGTGAATTGTATTTGTTATGTACTGAGTTGAATAGGATCCAAAATGCAGTAGTCTGGTTGGTCCTAGAACAATAGGATTCAGAATGCAGCAGTCTGATTGGTCCTAGAACAATAGGATTCAGAATGCAGCAATCTGATTGGTCCACAGGAGCCACCCAATCCAGCTCCAGGTGGAAGTGAATCCACAACCTGATTGGCCTACAGGAGAATCCCAGAATTAGCCAATCATGTGGGGCCCATTGTGTAAATAATGTATATAAAGCAGACATCCTGGGGGAACTTCCATTCCTCCTCACCACTATGAGCTGAATAAAGAGCATGAAATCCACTCTCGACTCTGAGTATATTTCAGTATTTCTTTAACAACTCAGGATGCCAGCAGAATGTGCCCCCCGAACCAGCAGAGATTGTAGTAATAGAGAAAACTGACAAACGAACTCTGAAGCACGTATCTCAAATAATTTCACTGAAACGAAACAACGACAAAAGAGACTTCCGGAAGACTTATCCTGCAATACCTTCTTCCTGCAGCTGACTTGCTGCGTGAAAACTCAGACATTTTCTGCAATACTTAGTAGCTAAACGCTTGCACTGTTTACTATGAAAAACTGGTCCCGGGAGTTTACATTCAGTGGACATTTTCCTAACGTGATGAATCTGGAGGCTTAAGAAGTTATCTTGTATATATTAGCACTACATATTCACCGGGGAACAAAGGAAGACAACTCTTTAAGCTAATGTGCCCCAAATTATCCCCAGGATATCTAGCAAGCTAAGCCTTTCAACAAGGAGTCTCCGTTATAGCACAGGGGCAGCGATAAATAAATCGGAAGCAGGAGATTAAGCAGTGAGCTGTTATCCTGGTTAAAAGGAGAAGTGCTCTGTTCTACTATCTGTTTTCGAAATGTGCGTCTCCCAATTTAAGACACGTAGAAAATAAATCCAGGACTAAGGGAGGAAATTGATAAAGCAGAAGGAATGTAAATGTAAGGCAAGAGAAAATGTCTGCAAACTTGAGGTTAGACACAATCATGGAGGGAAAAGGCTAGCAAATAGGGGCTTGCCATGATAGCTATATATTACATCCAGGAGTGGAGAAGCAGAGTGATGCTGAATGTCAAGTTGCTGAGGAGCCCAAGATAGGGGGACAGGAGAGGAGGGCACTATTGCTCCCCTGTCCTGCTTGCGGCCACTTGAGAAACAGGATGCTGGGTTAGCTTTTGCCCCATTCAGCAGGGCTGAGCCGTTTTGTATGGGAAATGTCAGGAACTGGCAGGACGAGTGTGCACTGGGGATAGGAAGTGTGGAGTGTGACTCGGAAGAGGGGTTCAGTGATTTGTAGAGCCCTGTACCAGCCAGGAGGCAAGAGGCAGGGGAAGCTTCAGAGCTGGAGGGTGGAGAACAGGATAGGGACCTCGTGAGAAGAGGAGGAAAAGGCAGGTCAGGCAAGTGAAGGGCCAGGTGCTTCCTCAACCTGTCCTGTACCACTGTCTCCCAGAACCAGGAAGGGACTGAAAAGCGATGAGCAGAGGAAGGTTCCATGTAGGCACAGTCTCTGGCTGCAGGCACGTAGCCCATTGGTGGAGAGGGAGTGGTCCCCTGTTGCTGCAACTGCTCCATGGAGCAGGGACCTGCGAATAGCTGCCTAGATGCTAGATTGGTGTGCACAGGTATCTAAAGCTGCAGAAGTGACTGTGTTACCTTCGACAATAAAGAGTTGGCTATCTGCCATGTGCATTCCGTTGGATGGATGCGCCCTTGACGGGAAAGGAGTAGGATATTCAATGTTTGGTCGTGTTACATGGCCTTGCAACCTCATCTTGTTCTCCTCTAGGGGCTAAAGGCGATAAAGGGACTGTATGGCCAAGCAATGTTTGAGCCAAAGCCTGTGTAGTATGCATTCTATAAGCACTACCTCCCTGCTCCATGACAACAGCCTACACTTGAGTAGGACCCTGGCAGAGACACATGCTCGACTGGCATGTTCTCTCCCTCCTGGTCTCTCGGGAGCTTAAAAAGCTTTCTTCTGCCCGAACATCACAGCGACCAATGCCAACCGACACTGGCACACTTAGGGATCTGCAGAGTTTGCGCATCTTGCATAACAGACCTCAGCAACTCAGCATTTTGGCTAATCTACTTTATTTACATATAAACACACACGGAGCACTGCAACATGGCTCCCTCTCTCTCTAGCATCAGACAGCAAAGAGAGAGAACAAAGGACAATAGTCCCACTTCACGGAACACAGTAACACAAACATCCTGTCTCCATCACTTCTCACTTTGTGGAGTCAAAACATATACCGTCATGCGATAGACAAAAATCCCATGACTGCAATCATGGAGCAGGAATTCTAACTCCTGCCTCCAATGCTGTCTCCTTAAATGGAAACTGGCACTACAGTGGTGCCTCGCAAGACGAAATTAATTCATTCCGCAAGTTTTTTCTTCTTGCGAGTTTTTCGTCTTGCGAAGCACGGTTTCCCATAGGAATGCATTGAAAATCAATCAATGCGTTCCTATGGAAACCGCCTTCAGACCAGGTCCGGGGACAGTCTGTCCCCCGACCTCTTCTGAAGGCTGGGGGGGGGGACAAGGACTTCTCTGCTGTCCCGGGGCGATCTGAAAATGCTGGCAGGCGGCAGCGAACGCTTCGCTGCCGCCCGCCAGCATTTTAAAAGCCCCCGGGACAGCGGAGACTTTTCCGCTGTCCCGGGGCGATCTGAAAATGCTGGCGGGCGGTCCCGGGAAGGCAGGCGGGGGGAGCCTCTTCTGAAGGCCGGCGGTGGGCCAAAGTCTTTGCTCCCCCCCCCCGCCTGCCTTCAAAAGCCGTCGGGATAGCGGAGAAACGCGCTGCGCTTCTCCGCTATCCCGGGAAGGCAGGCGGGGGGGAGCAAAGAGTCCAGGACCTCTTCTGAAAGCCAGCGGAGATTTCCCTATGGGCTTTCTTCTTGCGAAGCAAGCCCATAGGGAAATTCGTTTTGCGAAGCACCTCCAAAACGGAAAACTCTTTCGTCTTGCGAGTTTTTCGTTTTGCGAGGCGTTCGTCTTGCGAGGCACCACTGTATTTAAGGTGGAATGTGGATGGCTGCTCCTCCCCATCTGCACTGCACATTTATAACAGTATTACAACTCTTTAAACCCTTGACCGAAGAACGGTACACTCCTTCTATCTGGGATGGTCGTCCTCTTCCACCGAGCGTGCAGCTTCAGGAGGGACGCACATGGAGCGGTGAGGGAGGAAGGGGACACCCGCCTAGCCAGCCAGATCAGCCGAATCAACCCTGGCGATCAATGGGGTGACAGATGTCGCAGCCAGATCACCCTCACATCCCAACGGCTCCCTTACCACTCCATTCCCAACGGCCAAGGGCGTCCGACAAGGTTGTCTCTTGGCCCCTTTACTGTTTAATCTCTATCTTCATGATGCAATTTCCCCTTTGAAGCTAGCAACTAAGTATCCTCCTCACTTAGCAGGTCACCCCGTTGCCTCCCTTTTCTATGCAGATGATGCCGTCATCTTATCCAGAACAGCTGCGGACCTGGCAAATGCAGTTAATGCATTTATCGCCTATTGTAAGGCGGAAGCTCTTAATATTAATTATAAAAAAATCGAAAGTCCTTCACTTCACTCGTTCCCGCAAACTCAAGCTGGAGCCGCTTAAGATCACAGGTGGCTACTTAGAAAAGGTAAAAGCCTTTAAATATCTAGGCTTAATATTCACTTATAATCTCTCCTGGACCACCCATCTACAATCTGCCTTTCTCGCCGCAACCACGACCTCCAATGCCATTGTCCGATTTTACCACCAGAAGGGCGGCAAACACCTTCCAGCAGCAATTCAAATATACAATGCCAAAGTTGTTCCTAAATTATTATATGGCTGTGAAGTATGGACTACAGCAATATCAGGTAACTTGGATCGCCCACTTCATATGTTCCTGAGATCTCTTTCCGGTGTCCCGAGATGCGTCTCAGGTGCAGCCCTACGACTTGAGTTCGTCCAGCCCTCAATTGTAAAACGAGCATGGAGTCGAGCCATTTCCTATAGCTCCCATCTACTAGCATCGGATGCTCGAATTAGAGGTGGTTTTTCCAATCTGATCCTAAGAGATATTCATAATTCCCCTTGGAAAACTACAATTAACCTCAAACTCCGCTCTCTTTCCAATGTGAATTGCAAAACTGTTCTTAAATTAGAGTGTATCAGTCCAGCGGCCCTACCCTCAATTAAAAAGAAGCTACAGCAACTTGACTTCTCTAACACAGCTGCCGATGCAAGAGGGCCGTGTTCAGGCCTAGCCCTAGCTATTCCTCCCCCTGAAGGGATCCCTCTATACTGCTTCACAATTTCTTCGGAGTCTAAGCGAAGGGCCTTTACCTGTGCCCGTCTTAACTGTTTTCCTACAGCAATTCTGTCGGGTCGTTATTCCAGAGTCCCCATCGCAAACAGAACATGCACCTGTAATGACACGGCTCTGGAGACTATGGACCATGTAATGCTCTTCTGTCCCAACTGGACAGATGAAAGATCTCGGTTTTTAACTCCTCTCATGAACAAGCTTCATCTCCCAATCCAGCCTTGGATAGTGTCCCTTTTTTTGCAGGATTCTGATTGTTGGATTACCGAGATGACAGCTAACTTCCTGCTCAGTGTGATGAAGAGGAAAGCGGCATTAACTTCTTTCTTAACACCACAGCTGCAGTCGTTACGCTGCACAATCGAACGAAGTTCCAAGTAGCTTTATTGTACAAGGTTAATGGAGCTAGGATAAATCTGAGGAGCTGAAGGACCCCTTTAACGATCCTCCTCCACCCTCAGCAGTTTTTTTGTCTTTTTGTTTTTGTATTATCGGTCACTCGATCTTTTAAATCCCTTGTCGCTTCTGTTATTTCTTTCTTCTTTTCCCCCCCCCCGTAAGTATTTGCCCAGGACGATATCTACCTTTACCTCCCCACCCCCATTTTATGTTGTTATTTCTATGTATATCATGCTATGGCCATACGGCTAATGCAATAAAATCTATTGAACTCTTTAAACAGTCACCCCTTCTTCCAAAGCATCATGGAACCACCATTTGTTAAGGGTGCTGAGTGTTGTTTAGAGTCCCCTTGTTCCCCTCAGAGAGCTACAATTTCCAGAGAGGTTTAACAATCAAGCCCTCTTCTCAGGGCACTCTGGGAATTGTAGTTCTTGTGTGGGGAATAGTCTACTAAGGACTCACGGCACCCTTAACAAGCCACAACTGCCAGGATTCTTCGGGAGAAGCCATGACTGTTTAAAACGGTATGGTACTGCTTTAAATGTGTAGTGCAGATGGGACTGGGGAGACACAAAACAAAATAGAAAGTAGAAAGTAGTCTACTGTACAAAGCAGTATTTATATTAACTGCTGTATTCACCTTTGCCTCTCATCCTCCCCAGCACTGGTATACACCTCCCAAAACATTTGCCCAGAAGGGAATGTGATCCTTGGCTTCGAAATGTCCCCTGCCCGCCACCCCAGTGTAGATCCAAGGCAATGGATGAGCAGTGATTGAAACCCAGTTTATAGTGTTAAAATGTGCTATTAAAATGTGACACCAGAGGGCGCTGTAGAGCAGCGAGCCTTCGACAATGGAAAACTGCATTGAGAGCTATATAACGTTATATTTAATAACGTTTTTACAGTTCAGTGTAGATCCACCCTAAGGCTTATACTCTATGCTAGAGATGATCGTTGTAGAACACCTTCTGGCTTTTTGTTATGACTGTTTCATTAAAACCTGCATTTTAAGTTCTGAAATTACTAGATTATCTTAACTGCTCTACCAAGAATTCTGAATTATTTAATTGAGCCATTAAGCATTCTGAATGTATCGAACCCTTGCTACCAATGTATCCCTCATCATTTATCCTTGGCTGGAGGGTTTAATTCACACACACGCAATTCTCCTTGCACATGTCCAAATTGTGCAGATCTTCATCATTTGAAAATGTGGGACTTGGGTTAAGCCTGTGGCAGAATTGTTCCCTGCCAGACCTTTTGCTTTGGTGCTATGATAACTCATTCTGAACATGAGCCACGCTAAGGCCTTTTCAATTTATTACTCAATTTACGTGAACTTATCTAAATTGAAATCTCCTTGAATCAATACCTCGTTTTTATCACGGGGAACTCTGACTGTATCATTCAGATCAGTCACTCATTGCCTACTGTAGGTAAGCAAAAAAAATTTTTTTTCTCAACCTCCTGTATGGAAGCAATGTTCTTTCTCTCTTTCTGTCAGTCTCATGCACAAATGTGATGGAAAAGCTAGGGCAGTAACTCATGTGGCTTCACCTGTCTTAAATGTCACCAACCTTTTGTGGCTCTGTAAATCAAACATATGTGTGTTTCCCTGGAAGTTACTTTCAGTGGGATTACCCTGAAGTAAGTAGCCACAGGATCCCTCCATTCACTCTTTATACATCTTGCATCTCCCTATAATCGGAAACAACACAGCTATGGCCTCTTCTGTGAGGGCAGCAAAATACGTAAAAAGATTCCCGCTAAATCTGGCCCATCTAGTCCAGCATCCTATTCTCACACTGACCACCTGCATACGCAGACCCTATTCAAGTGTCCCTATTTTCCAGGGACAGTCCCAGATTTACAGAAGCCATCCCGGTTTCTGATTACCGCCTCTCCTGGTATGCCCCGCAGAGGACCTTAAGGTCCATGAATAACCATAGTTTAGAGGTCCTGGGCCCTAAGGAAGTCATAAAGGAAGATAGGGCTTAATTTCCATTGGCAACGGCCTGATTTGTAATAGCTTGATTTGCAGTGGCTTGTGTCATGTATGCCACATGTGCATAGGGAAGTCAGCCATGTGGGGTAATGAAGGTGAAGCTGCCTGTTGAATGAAGGAAGGGAGGGTTTAGCCCTGTCACAATATAGATTGCTTAAGCAACTTTGGCTTGTGACACAGGTCACGTAGAAAGTAGGAGAAGCCACGTAGGCACAAGAAAAGGCTTACCAAATAAGGCAAGGAAATGGGTGAGGAACTTGCAAAGCGTGGTCATCCTTCTAAGGTAAAATGCTTGGTTGGCGGTCGGTGATTAGTAGAGGGAAGGGTGTACCTTCAGTATAAGAATGCCTGCCAAATGCCATGTATCGCCGCCAGCCTTTGGAAGCTATTCCGCTGGCCGCCTCTGCGCAGAATACAATAAACTCTTTTCTCTGAGGAAGTCCGTTCCCTGGTGATCTTTGTCTCCTCTGAGTTCCAAGAGTTCAGCGGGCGAATGAGCTCAGGCTCAAGGATCCAGAAATAAGGCTTCAGTCAGACTATCCTCCATCAGGGCCAGGGCCTTCTCAGTGATGGCTCTGACCTGGTGGAATGCTCTGTCCCATGAGACTAGGGCCCTTCAGGATTTAGCCTCCTTCCGTTGGGCCTGTAAGACAGAGCTATTCCGCCTGGCCTTTAATTTGAATTCAGCCTGATCTTTTATTTCCCTTCTCTTCCCTCCCACTCCCCTTTTATGAAGATTACCCACTCTGAGACCCCACAGCTAATTCTCCCCTGGCCTCCTTGCTGGCCCAAGTAGGACCAGTTCAGCCAGCTAGCCCTGGGGATTATCTAATTGATTTTTGAATTTTATTGTTATTCATGTTTTTATATTGTATTTTATGCTGCTTTTATAATTAAGTGTTTTAAAGTGTTTTAAATTTGTTGTTAGCCGCCCTGAGCCTGGTTTTTGAATCGGGAAGGGCGGGGTATAAATAAAAAAATATTATTATTATTTGATCGTGGAATGTCCCGCTTTTTCTTAAGGACACCCCTATTTTCATCAGAGAACTGTTGGAGGGTATGGAGTTTTACGACCTACAAGCCACAAAGATGATTAACTTTATAACCTTTAGAAGACATCCAAAAAAAAAGGTTATTTATATATGCCACTACTGCAGCCCATGTTTTGTTAGCCCCAAAATGGAAAATGAGCAAGGTCCCAACTAAAGAAGAATGGCAACTTAAGCTGACAGAATATGCACAACTTGCAGACTTAACGTATAGAATAAGAGAACAAGAAGAATATATGTTTAGAGAAGGTTGAAAAATGTTTATTGATTATATGGGGGGAAATTGTGTATACTTGAAAATGTTGGCAGCATTAAGATGAATTCAACTGTGTAAATAAGTTTTGATGGATGTAATAATGGAATACTGAATGGTTTACTTTATGTAAAATATGCAGGGATTTATGATATGCAAAATGAACCATGGAAAGAGAAGAAGGGAAGTCATTGATATTTTAAGGATGTTTAAATGAGTATTCTAAATTGTAAAACAGAAAATTACAGAGAGAGAGAGAGAGAGAGAGAGAGAGAGAGAGAGAGAGAGTTCTGAAGGCAACCCTGTACAGTGGTACCTCGGATTAAGAACTTAATTCATTCCAGTCAGATAGGCGGCTGGTAATAATAATAATAATAATAATAATAATAATAGGACGTCCCTATTTTCATCAGAGAAATGTTGGAGGGTATGCAAGCCCATGGGAAAACCTGCAAGCGGGATCTGAGTGCAACAATACTTTCCCCAGTTCTGAATCCCAGTGACTAGTATATAAGCATACTACTTCTAACAGTGGGGGCAGAACACAGCCATGGTGGCTAGTATGTTAAGTATAGCAATTCAATTCACTGAAATTGTAAGCGCTTGTATGCATTATTATGTGTTTAGATCTGGTTGGTTGGTAACTGAATTCTAGAGAATTCTCTAGCAGTTTTCATGTGATTAGCTAATGTTGGTTGCATGGGAGGTATCTAGGGAAGAAGAGACTCCATTTTATGTGAAACAAGATGACAGTGTTTCAGAATCCACTGTAAAGACTGTTAAGTTGAACAGAGTGTCGGAGTGCTTCACTGCTTGGAAGGAAGGAAGCAAAGCTGCAGGAGAAGGTGAAAGTAAAAATCTCTCATAGGAGCTGCAAGGCATTGCCTAAGTGAGATACAGAAGGCTGAACTCTGGAAAGAGAAGAAAATACAGTTGTTTGGAAGTTAGAAGTAGAGACGGCAAGCCCTTGCTTGGAGAAGCATGTGACTGCAAATATTATTTTTTAATTCATCTATAAGTTCCAGCAAGTGACATTTTTGAATATTGAAGTCTGGACATTGGTTTAATTTCCAAAAGGGGTGTCAGTCATATACAGTGGTACCTCAGGTTATATACACTTCAGGTTACATATGCTTCAAGTTACATATGCTTCAGGTTACAGACTCCACTAACCCAGAAATAGTGCTTCAGGTTAAGAACTTTGCTTCAGGATGAGAACAGAAATCCTGCTCCGGCAGCACAGCAGCAGCAGGAGGCCCCATTAGCTAAAGTGGTACTTCAGGTTAAGAACAGTTTCAGGTTAAGCATGGACCTCCGGAATGAATTAAGTACTTAACCCGAAGTACCACTGTATATGATTTGAGCTTCTTAGCTGCATTTCCCCTCCATGAATTTGTAGAATCCTCTTTTAGAGCCATCTAAATTGGTGGTCCTCACTGCCTCTTGTGGGAGTGATTCCCTAATCTGACAACACACTGTGTGAAGAAGCACCTCCTCTTGAATCTTCCAGCATTCAGCTTCATTGGACGAAGAGAGAAAAACTACTCCCTGTTCAGTTTCACCCCCACGCTATGCACAACCTCATATACATGCAGAATATATTGGTTTGTTCATGTCTCCCAATTTATTTTAGGAATTTATACCCTGTCCTTTCAACAACTTCCCATGGTGGTTTACAGAAGGTTAAAAACACTGCAAAAAAGAAAAGGGGAAAGATTAAAAGCAAAATATTAAAACGTCACAATTTAAAAGAGCGGCACAAAAAAGCCGTTAGCAGAAATAAAACAAAATACAAAGTGGTGTGAAAGTAATCCGCAGAGATGAAACAGGTCAGATTTTAAAAGCTGGGGAAAGCAAATGTGCGTTTTAAAGTAACATTTATTAAAAATACACAGGCATTTCTTATAAAACCCAAAGCAGTTTATGGCAACAACAATAAAAAAGTCATAAAGATAAAATGCAATCTAAAAATTAACAATGACATCAGAAAAGGGCAGAAAAGGTCAGTGAAGTGCAAAAACAAAACAAAACAGGGCAGCCAGAATGAGCCCCTCTACAAATATAAGATACAAAAATGTTTGGGGATTTTTAATTAAGAAAAAGGGTAAGTAAAGGGGGACGTACAGATAAATTTTCATGATACAGAGAAGGTGGACGAGAGCTGGACCATAAAGAAGGGTAATTGCCAAAAAATTGATGCTTTTGAATTATGGTGCTGGAGGAGACTCTTGAGAGTCCCCTGGACTGCAAGGAGATCAAACTTATCCATTCTGAAGGAAATCAGCCCTGAGTGCTCACTGGAAGGACAGATCCTGAAGCTGAGGCACCAATACTTTGGCCACCTCATGAGAAGAGAAGACTCCCTGGAAAAGACCCTGATGTTGGGAAAGATGGAGGGCACAACATGCAGAGACTTGGATGGCTTTAAAAGTTGATCAGACAAACTCAATCCATTTCAGTTTTTTTGCTGATGCAACTCAAAGCAACTTGCGATATTTTAAGCAAGCAAGCAAGCAAGGAAAGTAACACATAAACATATTAAAACCAGCATTGTAAACAAATAAAAAAAGACAGTTCTGGTTGTTGTTGTTTTAAAAAATCTGGATTGAAACGCCGCACATTCACAAATAAAAGCTATAGCTAATTAAGCTTTCTTTTCTGAAACAATTTTTATTGGCGTTTTGCCATGCATAATTGCAACTAACATTCTGGAGTTACTCCACTCCAGCAACATGAATAAAATAAATAAATAAACAATAGAAAGAAGACATCAAAACCAATTACGCATCGACTCTCAAAGTACATTGCATAGACACTATTAAAATAGTGGTGTGCATAATTAACTCTGTAAGACTCTGTAAGATTGGAGGAGAAAAATAATAAATATTATGATTAGTGATGATGATGGCACCCCCTGGTTAAATCGCTCTGCTGTCGTGGGGATGGATTTTTGAATGAGAAACTTCCTCCAGATGTTTAACTGAGGTTCTTCCTACTTAATTGTCTCAACAAATAACAAGAATGCTGGAGAAAGTGTGTGTTGCAGGAGGTTGCCTTAGAAGGCCTCTCATTTTGTTTATGGAAAAGGCACCTCTCTCCCCCCGTATTGTTGCTCTTGCCTGCTTTAACTTTCCGAGAGCAAGCAGGAAGAAAAACTAGACTTCCCACTGCGTTGCAAGCCCTAATTGTTTTCACACAGTGGCAGCTGTATTTATTTTGCTTTCCTGACATCTCTCTAAGTGCATCTGACTCGGAGTTTGAGGCAATGATGTTAGCTGCGCACACCAAGAGCACATGCTTCGATTCCCCCCCTCTCACCACCCTTTGGCAAATGTATATCTATATATATTTGCTCATTCTATCACCTTGCAGATAACATTGAAACAACATCTGTTCCTCACTGTTTGCCCCACTCAGTGAAGTTAAGGACAATTTTCTGGCTAGCTCTTTCAGAGTTCTTTTCTCTATGTCCAACTGCCTTTGATGTCAAGGAAATAAGCAGCTATCTTATTTTTGAAAGACATCTGAAGGCAGCCCTGTTTAGGGAAGTTTTTAATATTTAATGCTGTATTGTTTTTAACACTCGATTGGGAGCCGCCCAGAGTGGCTGAGGAAACTCAGCCAGTTGGGTGGGGTATAAATAAATATTATTATTATTATTATTATTATTATTATTATTATTATTATTATTATTATTTGGTGCTCTCTTTTTGATTTTGAGAACTGTCTCCATCTTTGTTCAATTCGTGTAAGTGCATTTTTGAAGGATTGGTGGAAATGCAATTTTCAAAGAGTAGCTAAATTTTGCTTCATGCATGTTTTCTTGACATGTTTAACAGACTGGATTATTGTATTGTGTTTTAACTTTCAGGCTGATGTGATTTTTGTATCTCCTGTGCGCTATTTTATGTTGGGACATTTGCACAAAAGGCCATTTTTAACCATTCTGAAATATATGTTTAAAAACCACATATTGTTTCCAAAGTGCAAATTAGGTAGATTGTTATTAAAGTGGAATGAAAGTGGTGATTTGTTCTCAGGGCAGCGATATGCAATACACTGTTTGGGCCCGCAAAAAGGGGTGGGTGTGCCACTTCATTTCTAATCAAATAACTCCCTGCTGAAATCCTGTTACTTTTTATGCCACAAATATTTTAGGTGTTGTTTTTAGTCTGGCTTTTGTTGTCCTGTAGCACAGAAGTGCCCTTCCAGACAGCAGATAACATTTCATGGAATAATAGAATCATAGAGTTGGGAAGAATCCCAGGGGTTATCTAGTCCAACGGTTCCACTGCAGAAAGTTTGTCCTGGTGTTTAGTTGGAATCACCATTCTTTTAACTTTAATCCATTGCCACAAGTCCTTTCTCTCCTCCAGAGCAAGAGAAAACAAGTTTGTTCCATCCTCCCTGTGAAAACCCTTTAGATATATGAAGATGGATATCGTATCTCCTCCCAGTCTCCTCTTTTCAAGGCTGGACATACTCAACTCCCTCAATCATTTGTCATAAGCTCTGGTTTCCAGACCCTTGATAATCCTGGTCACCCTGCTCTGCACACATTCCAGCCTGTCAGTATCCTTAAATTGTGGTACCAAGACTGGACACAGTACTCCAGGTGTGGTCTGAGTGACCACGGAAGAATAGATCTGGACACTAGACTTCTATTAAAGCAGTTAAGAATAGCATTAGCTTTTTTTGCTGCTGCATCACACAGTCGACACAGGTTAAGCTTGTGGTCTACTAAGACCCCCTGGATAGTGTCTGCCATCTTATATTTATGCATCTGGTTCTTCCTGCCTAACTGCAGAAACCTACATTTGGGAGCCATGCAGTTTTCTTGGCAGGGATACTGGAGTGGCTTGCCGGTTCCTGCTCCAGGTGGATCATGTTTAGTCAAAACTCAAAACTCTCCACCATGACCTGTCCGTTTTGGGCTCCATGATCACTGCAGATGGTGACAGCAGCCACGAAATTAAAAGATGCCTGCTTCTTGGGAGAAAAGAGATGACAAACCTAGATAGCATCTTAAAAAGCAGAGACATCACCTTGCCGACAGTTAAAGCTATGGTTTTCCCAGTAGTGATGTATGGGAGTGAGAGCTGGACCATAAAGAAGGCTGATCGTCGAAGAATTGATGCTTTTGAATTATTGTGCTGGAGGAGACTCTTGAGAGTCCCATGGACTGCAAGAAGATCAAACCTATCCATTCTGAAGGAAATCAGCCCTGAGTGTTCACTGGAAGGACAGATCCTGAAGCTGAGGCTCCAATACTTTGGCTACCTCATGAGAAGAGAAGACTCCCTGGAAAAGACCCTGATGTTGGGAAAGATGGAGGGCACAAGGAGAAGGGGATGACAGAGGACGAGATGGTTGGACAGTGTTCTCGAAGCTACCAACATGAGTCTGACCAAACTGCGGGAGGCAGTGGAAGACAGGTGTGCTCTGGTCCACGGGGTCACGAAGAGTCGGACATGACTAAAAGACTAAACAACAACAACATCATCATCATTTGGGAAGCATTGCAGAACAACTAAGGAAGCAGAATTATTTGTGGACGGCTTGATATAAATCCAGCACCAGCACACTATCATTGTCTCAATGATATGTTGCAGATAACCCCTCCCCAAACCACCCCACCAGTCCAGAGGAGTCCTGTATGTATCCCTGTGAATCTCTGTTGTCCTCCCACCCCCGTGAGATTCTCCACTCCATTGCCATTATCAGGAAATTGTACGTGCATAAGTTACCGCCCGGCTATAGCTCCTGTAATAGAGATTTTGTTATTCCAATAAACCTTTAAAAATAATTGAATGTTTTGGTTGAATGTCTGGGAGTGGGGATGACACAAACCTTACCATTCTGGCTTGTCTGGGAAAGGTGGTGAAGGAGACCACTCTAGACAGGAGTTTAAGGAATTAATTTGGTCCGTCAGGTACTCCTTAGGAATTAAGCCATAAATTCTCCTTCAAAATCAAATACATTTTTCTTCCACTGCTCCCCCTCCCCACTTCAGTTTAATATGTTTAATAGATTGCTGTGTGGGTGTAAGAATTACTCTCTTACCATTTTAAAGACTTGCTTTATGATGTATTTATGATGTGGCACTCTCTTTTTATTACAGGCTGCTTTGAGGGCCTTGTGACCAGTAAGGAGGATATAAAAATAAATGTTGACTAAATAAATAAATAATACAGGTACCGGTGGGAATATTCTGCTGATTCCCTTTTCTCTCACCCCCATCCCCAAATTTATCCTATTTATATAGCTAATCCAATGAACTTTTTTCGTTCTGCTTGCCTGGGGAAAAGATTTGCCATTTCTTTTAATAAGTGAACACTTGTTTCCCCAAGAGACATAGAAATGGCCCAGTTTATGCTGTTCTGGAATAAGGAACTAGACTAGTGGGGAACAAAGTCTCCAGATAAATATATATTTTTAAAGAAACGACACTGATCATATAAATAGTTCTGTTTCAGTTAGCGGTCCCAGCTGGAGAACACATCTAGCCCAGATTGGGGTGGGGTGGCTGGGCTCTGATTCTAAGGGAGTGAAATAATATTGACTGAGTCTTCTTCCTGCCTCTGCTGTGCAGTGTCAGATTAGGCTGGCTAATGCAAATTCCAGAAAGGCAGCTCAGCGAACAAAAGTCAGGTTCCATTATGCATGGTCAGGTGCAGCAAAAGTTCAGGTTCAAGGACAGCCAGCAAATGAGAGGTTCACAAAAAAAATTGTTAGCATAAGTGGCCAGTGAGGGGGCACGGGCTCTGCTGTAGACCTGCCTCCTAGCAGCAGCAGCAGCAGCATCACTGCCATACCACATACCCTCCAATGCCCCGATTTTCCCTTACAGCTCTCAGAATACTGTCATTGCTCTGTAGTCTTCAGCGCCATCTGTTGTTGGCCGTGTGAACTACTGCTGCATGATGACACCGCTACATTTTTATTATATAGTAAGATCTATAGAAACATGTAGTAAAAGCTTGCTGTTCAGGGTCCCAGCCAGTTATCCTTCCAAGCTAGACATTTCACTCTTCACCTGCTACACTCCTGCCACACTCCATTTTTTCTGTTCCGGCGGTTATTCTACATTACATGCATATTGAACATTCTCAGATGTCATTTGGCTGTTTTCTCTTACTCTCTCTCTCTCTCCACACACAATCTGAAACGTTAGAGTTGCCCTGAGAATTTGGATTTGTTCATCTTATTTCTCAGTGGCCTCATTTGTGCTACACTCTAGGAGCACTCAAATACCTGAATTTGCTATTAGATGGTGTTAGTTAGTTAGATATGCAGCATGGTCCGACAAGGGACCTTCAAGGTCAAAGGAGAATGAACATTTGTATGTGGGAGAGGACCAATATGAATACAGTCTGTGTTCATGTATTTTATCTAATAAATCACAAATGAAGGGCAGAGAAAAATATTGTTCCGCAGGGCATCAGTTTGTGACAGGAAGAAATAAAATATTATTAAGACATGGATTGTGTCCTTGTTCTAGGAGGAATAACCTGCCAGTTCCCATACAGTTATTTAGCATGAAGGTCGCTTTTAAGATATACCATTTGGCCTTTAGGTTAAATTTTATATTTACACCTCACAAAGTGGCAACACTTGTTCTTTGAAAAATGCTCAATGAGGAATAGGCTGGGTGTCCTTGTTGCTAGCTCTCAGAGCATCTCTGTGAGCTCTGTGGTAGTGGAACCATCTTTCTCTTTTTCTCTCTCTGCTGTAAATTGATGCTACACAACGCACAGGGAAAAGGGACGGAGCAGAGCAATACAGTAGCTGTCAAGTAGCCTTGGAACTGTCACTTACAAACCAGGACAGCAGGAGGGTCTGGGGAAGGAAGAAAATCAAAGCCATAGAGTCATGAAAAAACGGAGGAAGAAGTAAAATGTCATTCTTTTACCTCTTACATACATTCTTTGTGGTGATGTTCAAAATTTTACCAGTTGAGACCAGAGCTCAGTTGCTCCATTTATCTCCTTTTAACCCCTCTGATGCTTTCAGATGTTGGTTCTTGCAGGAATGTGTGTCCAACAAAGTCATCCCATTAGCACACGGACTTCTGCCTCTGCAAAGGGATCTCCTCTTTTTCTCATCTCCCTGCAAGGACCTCCCCTAAATCTCCTCTAGAAGGTGGGGCAGAATCCAGAACAGGAGAGAGGGAGGGAGGAGAGTTCTGCCAGTGAGTCCTGTTGTGCCAATGAAAATCCTTGCAGTGGCAACATGACTTTGTTAGATACAACCCAGAGCTGGTGGATTTGCAGGTTGTTAAGCTGTGCCTCCTCCACCGACACTCACCTCGCATATTTGTAAAATACTGCCATATGCCTTATGTCGGCCATGAATGATCGCCAAAGAAGAAGAAGTCTTCAGTGTCAACTAGTCATGGTGGGCTATGTCCTACCTCACTGTTGGAGGCAGTAAGCCTCCTAATACCAGTTGCTGAGAATTGCCATCAGTGAGTTCAATGGGTTGTACTCCCAGGTATGTGGGCAGGGTATTGCTGACTAAAAGTCATATGATTTATTAGCTAAAGCCCTCTACTGCCATTATTAAGAGTGGTATCCGAATACATCATACTCAGAGTACACCCACCGAAATCAATGGACATTGAGGCCAGAATCCTAACCACACTCACCTGAATATAAACAGCACTGAATTCATTAGGACATTGCATAGACAGAGTTCATAGAATCATAGAATCATAGAGTTGGAAGAGACCACAAGGGCCATCGAGTCCAACCCCCTGCCAAGCAGGAAACACCATCAGAGCACTCCTGACATATGGTTGTCAAGCCTCTGCTTAAAGACCACCAAAGAAGGAGACTCCACCACACTCCTTGGCAGCAAATTCCACTGTCAAACAGCTCTTACTGTCAGGAAGTTCTTCCTAATGTTTAGGTGGAATCTTCTTTCTTGTAGTTTGGATCCATTGCTCCGTGTCCGCTTCTCTGGAGCAGCAGAAAACAACCTTTCTACCTCCTCTATGTGACATCCTTTTATATATTTGAACATGGCTATCATATCACCCCTTAACCTCCTCTTCTCCAGGCTAAACATGCCCAGCTCCCTTAGCCGTTCCTCATATGGCATCGATTCCAGGCCTTTGACCATTTTGGTTGCCCTCCTCTGGACACGTTCCAGTTTGTCAGTGTCCTTCTTGAACTGTGGTGCCCAGAACTGGACACAGTACTCCAGGTGAGGCCTGACCAGAGCAGAATACAGTGGCACTATTACTTCCCTTGATCTAGATGCTATACTCCTATTGATGCAGCCCAGAATTGCATTGGCTTTTTTAGCTGCCGCGTCACACTGTTGGCTCATGTCAAGTTTGTGGTCAACCAAGATTCCTGGATCCTTTTCACATGTACTGCTCTCAAGCCAGGTGTCCCCCATCTTGTATTTGTGCCTCTCATTTTTTTTGCCCAAGTGCAATACTTTACATTTCTCCCTGTTAAAATTCATCTTGTTTGTTTTGGCCCAGTTCTCTAATCTGTCAAGGTCGTTTTGAAGTGTGATCCTGTCCTCTGGGGTGTTAGCCACCCCTCCCAGTTTGGTGTCATCTGCAAATTGGATCAGGATGCCCTTGAGTCCATCAGAGTTAGGACTGCACTATATCAGAGGTATGTGGACATTCAGTTAGTGTATATAAGGAACATTCAGGAGGCTGGGTGGGGTGGGGTGGGAATTGTGTGGGAATTCATAGAATCGTCAGACTCGAAGGATTCTCTCCTCCCCCAGCAACCTCCAGGAGCAAAGAAGGAACAAGGAAGTTCATATTTATGGTTTTATTCAGCAACTGTGGATCAGAGCAATCTAGTGCTGGACGCCATTATGACGTTGCTCACTCTGAGCCCTCTTCTTCCTTTTCCAACAACATCTGTTGTAAAGGTCTCAGGAGTCACACATCTGCATTCTTTGCTCTTGAATCCTGACTGACCGAAGTGTCCTTGGAGAAGGGGGAAGGGCTCCCAAGCTCTCTAAGAATGTGTCATTGTCAGGAGTCCAGGTTCTCAGCTTGATAACACAGTACACGTAGTAAAAAATAGGCTTTATTGCCAAAACAAACAGATAACTCTGGACGGCTGTAATGAGCCTCTGGCATCATCAATCATGAGACTCTTCTGAAGACTGTTTCTGGGTTCTACAAAAGATATTGAACTTTCAAACCTGGCTTTGTTTGTTTTGCTTCTGGTCTAACAACCCGCCCTTTAGCCGACTCTTAGGAAAGATTGGATCAGCTCCAATCCCTTCCAGATCTGACATACCACTTCCCTCTCTGTTCCCACCTGATTGACTTTCCTGAGAGCATTGGCAGGGTTCCAGCCCGCACACAGTTGTTCCTTTATCAGCTGGCATTCCAAGGGGTGGGGGAGTTAGCTCTCTAGGCTGTTCATCCTGTATGAAAGCTATCCCTCTCTGTTCCTGGCTGCTTTCCTCAGTTGGCTGCAAACCTTCACTGGGAGCTGGCTTGTTCCTGACAGTCAGCTATCTGTTCTCCAACTCCCCCTCCTTCTCTCAATACCTGTAAACGTAGCAGCTCTCTGGACATTTCGCAGCCCTACCCTTCAGACCAGTCCCTGACAATCATAGAATTGTAGCATTGAAAGGGACCCTGGGGATCCTGTAGTCCAACTCCCTGCAATGAGAGAAGATGCAGCTGTCCCAAATGGGGATCGAACCTGCAACCTTGGCATTATCAGCACCAAGCTCTAACCAGCTGAGCTATCCAAGCTGAAAGCTCTGTGGCATTGCAGTAACAAGCTGTACCCTGCAACCTATATGCATGTATGGATGCCTGAACAGAGCCCCCATGTAGCTATATGCTATGAGGTTCTGCTCTTTAGGCATTCTAATACATGCACATAGGTCAAGGTCTCAGAGATGCTAGCTGAATTTCTCTGCTGGAAGAGTGTTCCACAGCCTGGGAAATGGTGACACTAAATGCCTGACTTGCAATTGAAGCCAGTTGGCCTTGTTCCTCCAGGCTTGCTTCTGGACTGTCACTGTTTTGCAGGAGGGATTCAGGTGCTTACTGGAAATTTAGCGTTGCACAAACTAAAGTGGGTTAAAGTGATCCGTCAGCCCAGCACAACAAATCTGCTTTAAAAAGAAGGGTGGTGGAAAAGATTTTGATGTGCTCAGGAAACTGCCACATAGCACACTTAAAAATGTGGGATGGACAAATCATTAAAAGGAAGACATATAATACCCTGCAAACAGATCAGAATGAATGTGCAATACAGTCTGGAACAGTGGCACTGTGGGGATGGGAGTAAAATTCAGTTCAGTTTGCATTTGATGGTGAACCTGCCCAATTCACGCTTTCTGAAACAAGACACGATCCGAAACACAGTCATCCTTCAAAATCTGCCCTTCGGAAGAATTTTGCGATATAAAGTAACATTTTACAAAAATGCCAGTGCTAATGTGGACAACTGCATTTCTCCACTGACTTTGACGTGGGATGCTTTGCAGTCACGAACAACTAAAAAATAACAACTACAAGCATTTTCACATTCTCTGACCCTTGAGATATTTCCCGCTTCCTCCGTGACGAGATGAAATGAAATGGTTGGATTGGGAGATGCTCAGCCTGCCTCTAGGCTTGTGAAAGGGCTTCAAAAGGAAGCAATGTCTTTGCAGAACAGGGCTGGGGGAACTTCTTCAACCTGAGAGCCCACTTTGCCTCCTCGTCAGACTTCTGGGGGCCACATACCAGCACCGATTGCGGCAAAAGTGTCTGTGGCCAGACACACACCACCCTCCACGTGAGGCATGTGGCCTGGAGGTCAGAGCAGAGTCCTGAAGGTCAGAGAGCGAGGCCTGGAGAGCTGCACCCCAAGATCTGCCATCCCACCTGCAGAATGGGCCAGGGTTCAATGACTGTTGCGGTTGACTTTCCGCGGATAGACACAAAGTCAAGAACTTCCGTGTGCACCAGAGAAGAAACAGCATCTTATTAGATGCAGCCTAATGAAATCTGCACAATCATTATGCTGGAAAGAAAGATAACAAAACTGCAATGAGAGGCAACATTAAAAAAGAAAAGAAAAAAGATACCAGTTTTTGCACAGTGCCTGCGTGGGTGTAAGGAATCCAGGCAGAGCAGCGGCAATTAAATCTGGAGGAGGAAGAGGTCATTGGACCAGTCAATATCCAGCGTCCCATTTCTCCACTGTTGGCGTACAGAAGAATTTCCAAAGCACGTGACCTAATTAAGGTTTGGATTTCAGTGGGGGGGGGGGTTGGATTTGTTTTATTATTCAGTGGAGCATGCCTGCCATCTAGAGGATCCAGAAAAACCCAGATTTGCAAAGGTCTGCTAAACTCTTACTGTAATATATTTACAACTAAGAGTGGCAACAAAAGACTGCAGTGTGGAGGGCTCGTTTTGGGGGCTCCAGCCAGCCAGCTATGCTGTTTTCCAGGGTGCTCCATTCCATCGTTTCCCTGCTCAATCCCCCACAGACATTCTGCAGCCAATGAGCATGTTCATTGGGCAGTTTGGGGCTATTTTTTGCTCTCAAATATGTTTGGTACTTCTGCTAAGCTTGGCGTTTCCAAGCCCGCTGATACCTCACTCTTGTGCACGAGCTGCTTTTGCTACATAGGTTTCCATGCTTATTAGTACAGTCGTACCTTGGTTGTTGAACAGAATCCATTCCGGAAGGCTGCTTGGCTTCCAAAAACGTCCAACAAGTAAGGCGCGGCTTCCGATTGGCTGCAGGAGCTTCCTGCACTCAATCGGAAGCCGCGGAGGACGTTCAGGTTCCAAAGAACGTTTGCAAACCGGAACACTCACTTCTGGGTTTGCTGCATTCGGGAGACAAAACGTTCGAGTCGCAAGGCGTTCGGGATCCAAGGGACCACTGTATATAGGATCATCCTTCTCCTGCTCTTCCCGTGGGAAGCTCCGTGTAGCTTACATGGAGCCTCCCGAGGTTTCCCTCTTAGCTTCTGCAGTTCAAGGAACCAGGGGGCTGTTGGACTATTTATTAGGCTGGGGTTAGGCAGGGAGATATTATCTAGTTTTGCTGCACAGACTGTTGCTGGATGCTCTGATGAGAACACGACTGCATGGACTTTTGGATGTGAAGCCGTGTGCGGGGCGGGGGCCTTTGGTACTATGGTGCCCTGAGCTAGGCCAAAATCTGGGGGGCCCCACCCAACCCTCACTCGTACTGGGCTTTGGGATGGAAGTGAGGCTGGGGAGCTCTGATAGGGTCCTAGAACTCTTCCATCCCCTTCCCAAAGCTGGGCAAGTGCTAACTAGGCTTTGGGAAGGAGGACGGAGGGCTCAAGGACCCTGTTAAAACCCCCATGCCTCCTTCCCATGGCCCCTGGCATCCAGTGTGAGGAACTGGTTGCACTGCCCTAAAACCAGCGGTGGGCATTTGTTATGTACTAAGCTTGGTGTTAAGTTGTGGGTGAACACATCAGACGACACAGCGATTCTTCAAACAGCTCTTGTTTATTCACAGGCCAGAACAGAACTGAACTGAAGGGTTCAGCCAGCCTGCTTATATAGAGCTCCACTACAGCGCAACAGTAACAACTTTCTGTAACTATCCAATCACGGAACGTCACTTTCAATTCCTTATTTGCATATGTGGACCTGAGTGAAAACTATCTACAGTATCCCCCTGCTGGCCCAGGGTGAGAACTTCAGTACATAACACTTGGATCCTAGAACAATAGGCAGAAAGGATCCTAGAATGCATCCATCTGATTGGCCTGCAGGAGCAGTCCAATCAGATGCCAGGAAGAAGTTAATCAGCCTATTAGGCCGGTAAGATCCTAGAATGCAGCAACTGATTGGCCTGCAGGAGCAGCCCAATCAGGCTCCAGTAGGGAAGCAGAATCAGCCAATCAGATGGGACTCATTGTGTAAATAATGTATATAAAGCCTGAGGGTTGGGGGGGGGAGAGATTCATTCACTGTTTTACGAGCTGCAATAAAAAGCATGAAATCACTACACGACTCCGAGTATATTTCAGTATTCATGGATCGATAACACCTTTGGAAGTTGGCAGAATGAAGTTAGCGGATGAAGTGGCCAGCCAGAAGCTGGTGGAGGTGCCAGGGTCATGTCAAACGGTTGCCATCTCCCTAATTGTCTCTGCTTTCTTGTTTTCAGGGATGTTTGCAGACCCTGAGGATTTTTTGAGACCACCCTTAAAAGCAATGAAGAGGACTGCAACAGTTAAGCAAAACGGCTTATGAGTTTGACAAAATGGATTTCTAAATACATCTAGCTGTAGCCCCCACCCTAACTTTAAAGACATATAAGGGAAAATTGAGTATCTGAGATGTATGGTGTGTGTCCGTTGTGTCTTCCTTGTTAGAACACTTGAAGGTTGGGTGGGGTGAGAAATAAATAATAAACACATAGATCAGGTGTCTGGTGATTGACAGGTAGGTGACCATGGCCAGGGCAGGGGAAGAGAGAAAGCTCCTGCCCTCAGCCACATCCACTTCCCCCTCCGTGTTTTATGGTATACCTGTTGGAAGATGACAAATACATCCTTGCAACACGTGCAAGGAAGCAGGGCTTGGCAAGGGCCACAATTCTTCAACAAAGCAGCAAATTCAGGTTTAATGCTACATGGCAGGAGCTGAAAGGAGGAAAAGACTTATCAAGGACAGCTTTTAAGTTTATGCACCCTTGGACATCTTACAGCCAAGGTCATTGCAGCGATGAAGCATATAATGATTCAAGAGAGATCGCATAATTAAAAAATTTCCAGAGGATTAAGATGCAAAAAAACTATTTGCATAAATATTCCATTATCCTTAACGTTAATCAATTAATCACAAGACAGAATTCACCTTAAGCATGACCCAACAGCGATGGTGAGAAATTGTGCTTATCTGCTGTGCAAATAAAAACCAAAACCAAAAGATGATGAGTAAGTAATATTTGGTTACATCCCATGCTTTTGCCACAGAGCCTGGGGCACCTCTCCACACTGCTGTCGACATAGCGACCTTGTGAGGTCAAGTTAGGGCGGCAAAATGTGGCTGCCTCAAGGTCACCCAGTGAGTTTTGTGGCTGAGTGGGGATTGGGGCCTTGGAACATGTTCTCAAATGTCTGAAAGACTTCCTTCTCAGAAGACAAGATGGAGAGAGAGGGCCTTCTTGGTGGTTCCCCCACCCTAGGAAGTTTGGAGGTGCTGGTTGCCCAGGAGAGGGCATTCTTTGTGGCATTCTCTCCACACAGAGATTTTTTGGGCACCTTGTTCACCTAGTTTTCGTCATACAGTATGCTGTAAAGGTAAAGGGACCCCTGAACATTAGGTCCCGTCATGGCCAACTCTGGGGTTGCGGTGCTCATCTCGCTTTATTGGCTGAGGGAGCCGGAGTCCAGCTTCCGGGTCATGTGGCCAGCATGACTAAACCGCTTCTGGTGAACCAGAGCAGTGCACAGAAATGCCGTTTACCTTCCCGCCGGAGCAGTACCTATTTATCTACTTGCACTTTGACGTGCTTTCGAACTGCTGGGTTGGCAGGAGCAGGGACCAAGCAACGGGAGCTCACCCCGTCGCAGGGATTCGAACCGCTGACCTTCTGATCGGCAAGTCCTAGGCTCTGTGGTTTAACCCACAGCACCACCCATGTCCCTACAGTATGCTGTAGATGCACCTTTTTACCTTGGTGTGTGTGTGTTTAAATATAAAATGCAATATTAAACCACACAAGTGACACTGACATAACCCTCTCCCCACACTAAGTAGAACAGAAGCATTGCTACCCAACCCCACTCACCATTTCCCCCCACCTCTTTCCCCCTTTTCTTCCTAATGCAACACTAATGTCTCACAACAAATGAAACTGATCTGTAGAAAACATAACTTGAAAAAAGAGACATTGCATATACTTGTATTAAATTGAGTTGAATATAGGGGACCCACTCAATTCTTTCGATTCTAAATCATTTAAACTGATTTTAATACAGGGTACCAGGCAGAGGGCTGGTAGTTCTCGGTAGTGGCATCTGCCCTGTGGAACGCCCTCCCAACAGATGTCAAAGAGAACAACAACTACCAGACTTTTAGAAGACATCTGAAGGCAGCCCTGTTTAGGGAAGCTTTTAATGTTTGATGCATTACTGTATTTTAATATTTTTTTTGGAAGCCACCCAGAGTGGCTGGGGAAGCCCAGCCAGATAGGTGGGGTATAAATGATAAATTATTATTATTATTATTATTATTATTATTATTATTATTATTATTACTATTACTACTACTACTGCTACATTTTATATTGCAAACTACCCTATGATCCTCAGATGAACAGCAGTGTAAAAATTGAATAAACAAATAAGTGAAGAAAAATAATAATATTTTTACATTGTTGAAACCCATGCTGGGATCTTTACGGTGAAGGACAGGAACAAAATTGAGAAAATAACTACATAATGCCCTAACCATTAGGCCACATTGGCTTATTACAATGGCCAGAAATTTCCCGCCTGGAATTCCCCTTGACAGAGAATGAGTTGTTTAGTCGTGTCCGACTCTTTGTGACCCCTTGGACCAGAGCACGCCAGGCACTCCTGTCATCCCCTGCCTCCCGCAGTTTGGTCAAACTCATGCTGGTAGCTTCGAGAACACTGTCCAACCATCTCGTCCTCTGACGTCCCCTTCTCCTTGTGCCCTCCATCTTTCCCAACATCAGGGTCTTTTCCAGGGAGTCTTCTCTTCTCATGAGGTGGCCAAAGTACTGGAGCCTCAGTTTCAGGATCTGTCCTTCCAGTGAGCACTCAGGGCTGATTTCCTTCAGAATGGAGAGGTTTGATCTTCTTGCAGTCCATGGGACTCTCAAGGGTCTCCTCCAGCACCATAATTCAAAAGCATCAATTCTTCGGCGATCAGCCTTCTTTATGGTCCAGCTCTCATTTCCATACATCACCACTGGGAAAACCATAGCTTTAACTATACAGACCTTTGTTGGCAAGGTGAACAACAGAGAATGAGAATTGCAGCAAATTCCACCCCTCCATCCCTCCAGCTGGTTGATTCCTTTCATTGCCAGAAGGAAAGCCCTGGAAGCTGCTTTCGGAGGGTTCATAAAGTGCCCAGTCTGACACCAGGCATCATATTGGCGATGGTTGGATTAATCTGATTAATGGACTAAATGTTGTAAGCCAAATCTTACCATACATGCAGATGAACTTCACGGAGCTTTTGACTTGGTAATTTCATCGCAATCATTCCCAGAGAGGCAAAAGCACGCGTGACCAAGATTTAGTGAGCTAGACTGCAGACAGGGCCTTCTGTTTTACAGAAATTTTATGCTCCTGTGCAAATTACAACCGAGAACTAATTGCAGGGCCTGACTGCCTGCAAGCCTATTGGCTTAAAAATATATTTCCTATCCTAGTTAGCACTAAGAAATATACAAGCAAGTATCGCGCCAATTTGGAGGGTATCACCTTTTTGGGGGGTCTGTTAACAGTTTTATTTAATAAGTAAGGGCCAGAATCAATTAATATAGATACATCTAGATCTCTGTAGCATCTATAAAATAGAAAGTCAAAGGGAGTTTTATTGGCTTTTGCCTCGGATTATCATGCATCATAACTTTAATCTTTTCTAGGTTATTCCACTCGTTAACAAACCTCCATCTAGCATTTTCTGAATATTGGTTCAAATGATCCTCCTCCTCTTTGTAATTAGTACCAAATGGTAATTATGTTTCTCCCCCAACCCCCCCCCCAATGTAGGAGGTTATTCTTCATCTAGTTACAAGTAAGCTGAATTATGGAAATGAGAAAAATCTCCATTCCTCCTTCAATTGCTCCCTGGTGATTACCTTAATTGGAAACGCTAGTTCTATAAGAGTAGCTAAGTTCAGCAATGCTGTTTTTGTTCGTAGATTTCCTAAGAGGAAAGGTTACAGCGCACTGCGACTTTTTAGCTGAGTAAAAGAAGTGATTGTTGGTGGGGGAAGAAAGTGACAAATTGCACAAAATTATGAATTGGTTGTAGGAAGTAGATAGAGAAGTTTTTCTCTCTTTCTAACAATACTAGAAGATCAGGTCATCCAATGAAGGTGGAAAATTCTGGACAGACCAAAGCCTGTGTGGAGTAGCAGTAAGAGCACTGGAAAAGGACCTGGTTCGAATCCACACTCAGCCACAGACCTCATTGGATAACCTTGGACCAGTCATGTACTCTTAGCCTAACCTATCTCACAGGGCCTCCCTAAACCTACCTGAACGGTTTTGGCCCCGCATACCTGAAGGAGTGTCTCCACCCTAGTCATCCAGCCTTGACACTGAGATCTAGCTTCTGGTGGTTCCCTCATTGTGAGAAGTGAGGTGACAGGGAACCAGGCAGAGGGCCTTCTTGGTAGTGGCGCCTGCCCTGTGGAACGCCCTCCCAGCAGATGTCAAGGAAATAAACAACTATCTGACTTTTAGAAAACCTCTGAAGGCAGTCCTGTACTGGGGAATTTTTTTATGTTTGTTGTTTTACTGTGTTTGATGTTTTAATTTGTTGGAAGCCGCTCAGAGTGGCTGGGGCACTCTGGGGTGACACATAAATCTATTATTATTATTATTATTATTATTATTATTATTATTATTATCATCATCATCATCATCATCATCATTATCATTATTAGGCTGTTGTGAGCATAAGAGGGAAAGGGAAGAACCCTATGTATGCATCACCTGGAGTTCCTTGGAGGATAGATAGGGTATATATATGGTTGATAAGTAAACTATATTTACAGAGTGCATAGCTAAACTATGGAATTAGCTACCAAAGTATATAGTGACCACCAGCTTAATGGCTTTAAAAGGCAATTCATGGAGGATAAAGCTATCAGTGGCTACTAGGCATCAAAAACCAGTCACTTTATCAGTATACCAGTTGGATACCAATTGCTCCTGCTCAGCTTGTTGGTCTTCCCATGGGCAAACTGGTTGGCCACTGTGAAAAGCAGGTTGTTGGACTAGATGGGCATTTGGGCTCTTCTCATGATCTGATACTGTTGCGTAGAGAACAAGCATACAAGATGTGCAAAAACAGCTGGGTGGTGGTGGAGGCTGTGTGGGAGATGAGTCCCATAGCTGCATCGAAAATTCACATCAGAGCCGGCATCTCCCTGACCAGGAAGGGCTGTTTCCCCAGTTGACAGGGCCGTCCTGACTGTGAGGCAGTCTGAGGCAGTCGCCTCATGTGGTGGAATCTAAGGGGCACCTCCCAGAGGTGGAGGAAGTCTCTCGGGCACCTGGGGTGAACCACCCATGGAGTAGGGGCGCACGGCACCCATAGGGACAGGACAGGGTGCGCTGCGCCCTTAGGGAGGGACAGGCCAGGGGACCTGGCACCCATAGGGAGGGATGGAATGGGGCACGTGGCACCCCTAGGGATGGGGCATGCAATGGGGCCTCAGCCACCGTACAGTTGGGGGGGAAGGCAGCAGGTGGACAGCACGGAGTCTGCGGGCACCTGAGACGCGTGGCTCAGGCGTGGTGTAGCAGGCCCCACGGTGAGTGCAGCCCACCATTTTGTCACCTCCATTTGGGAGACACCCGGGGCGTCCGCACCCCCGCACCCCATTCCTTTGCCCCTGGCGCCTCCACACACACAAATACGCACACACACCACTGGAGAAGCAAGGATTGTGGCAGCTTCCGGGTTCCGGCAAGTTCTCGTGAGAGCCTCACACAACATTCCCAAGACCCTGGTACGCAAGGCACAGCACCTCAGTCTTGAGAAGGTCGCACAAGACCTCTGGGGAGTGTGGCTGCGGTACTTTGTGCATTGGGAACCTGAATACTGAGCATTGCAATGTGCTCTGTGTGGGGGTACCTTTGCGCCTGGCCTGGAAGCTGAAGAAGGGCTATAGCTCATTGGTAGAGCATCTGCTTTGCATTCAGAAGGTCCCAGTATCTCTGAGCAGGCTGGAAAAGACCCCATGTGCAGCCCTGGAGAATCTCCGGCAGTCAGTATGGACTATATAAACTAGATCATGGGTACACAATTTGCGGAAAAATAAATCCTGCGTCCAGTCAGGCTTCCCTGCGTGGCTCTGCTAGGGAGCTGACCTGGCAGGAGAGCAGAGTAGCAGCGGTCCTGCGTCCGTGTGAGATGAGGGATAAATCAAGTCCAGAGACAGTTCGGTTCTTATCTCTAGAAGCGTTTATTTACAAAGCAATAAATCCATCAGAACTTTCCGACATCTCTCCGTGCTTTTCCAAAAGCACACACGCAGCCTCTCAGGCTTTAGCTGCGTCTCAGTCAGAAGCGAAAGCAAGTCTGAATGCAGACACACACTGTGACGCACTTCTCTGCGTCAAGCTCCTCCCAGATACAGGACACCACGGAGTTTTAACCCTGTCAGTTCCAAACTCCACACACAAACCAAGGCCCAGGGGCCACATCCAGCCCAATCGCCTTTTAAATCCGGCCCACGGGCGGTCCGGGAATCAGCGTGTTTTTACATGAGTAGAATGTGTAAAAACATTCTATTTAAAATGCATCTCTGGGTTATTTATGGGGCATAGGAATTCGTTCATCCCCCCCCAAAAAAAAATATAGTCTGCCCCCCCCACATGGTCTGAGGGACAGTGGACCAGCCCCCTGCTGAAAAAGTTTGCTGATCTCTGAACTAAATAGACCAATGGTCTGAGCAAGTCTACAATGTTCTCTCTCATCCAAATGAACCCGAGCCCTCAAGCATGCAATAATATTCAGTTATGCGATAATATTCAGTATGTAAAATATTACATTTTTGACAAGTTTCCATTGTTTCCAGCTGGGCTTTGGAAAGAACTTCTTACTGTCTTATGTCGAAATGCCAGACAAAACCAGAGTGTCATGTGACTAGTGAATATGCTGCGTAAGACAGAATGACTGATAAGAGTTTTAAAGTGTGCAGTAGCAAGGGATGGGGAAGGAATTTGATTGCGTTTGCATAGAATGGAGAAACTACCTAATTAGCACATTCTGAGGCAATATGAGAAGTGAAACACAGCCATCCTTTGAAATCTCCATATTTTGCTGTGCTGTTCTCTGGTCATGTAATGTGTACAAAAACACATACCCTGGGGCAAAATGTACATATACTGTTAGCACATATATCAATGAACATAACACACAAAACTGCATTATTTTAGGGGAAAGTGTGTTGTGAAGATGCATATATTAGGCAAAATTGCATACAAAACTGTTTATATTAATTCACACTAAAGTGCCGATGAGGCTATTCATGAGGATTTAAGAAATAAATAAAAATAAACTGATGTGGAAATGTGCAAAACCCTAGGATTGGATAAACAAGAAACGGAGAGAAACCCAAAGTGACATATTTCCACATTCTTAGGACTCAGCTACATTAGTCAAAAAACAGTATTTTAAATATGTTGTAAACATGCAACACCAGATGGCGCTGTAGAGCACAAAACTTTTCTATGGAATTTTACATAGTGTTTCCCCCCTTTTGTTATATTGATTTAATTTATGACTTATTTATAGCATTTTCCCCTGTGTGTAAATCTACCCTTATCTGCAGCTCCCTGGAATTGATTTCTGTAGATTTGGGTTGAAACCATCATCGAGATTTGGCGAAACAGCTTGAATGTTCAGGAGTGAAAGCTGTTGCAGGCAAAGTTTTGCAGTTGCAAAAGACAGAAAGGAGAAGCAAGCTTGAATAAGCAATGACAGAGAATCGTAGGGTCTCAGAGGTGCTAAGTGGAAGAGGCCAGATGGCCGGCTCCAATTAATCAGGGTTGTATTTTTAATTTGCCACTGAGCTATTAATCAGTTCATCGTGCCAATTAATCGATTAATGTGCTCAGTCCTAATTAAACTTAACGGCAGTTTTCACATCCTTAATTTCAATTACGCTGCCCTTATGTCTCCTGACTGCTCATAAATTAGGAAGCTTGCTCATAGGGCAAATAAATGAAACAGATAAGTGGAGAGCGTCTGGATTCATGGCCGCAACTGCCACGGAAGAAAGGGATCCGCAGGTGTGATTTACAGTTAGCCTGCAAGATTTCTCACGTGCTTCTGGATTCTGACAAGGCAACCAGACGCAAAGGACAGCAGGGCTCCTCTTGCTATTTTTGAACCGTTGACCGGCTGCAATCTCAGCCCTGGTCAGGCAGCAGCCAGGTTTAACAGAGTGATGAAACCACTGCCACGCAGGCCAGCTGGGGTAAAAGGCAGGCAAATTGCTGACCAACGTAGAGCTGGCTGGGCCAGGATCGGGTTGGATTCCATCAAGCAATGGCAGGGCCAGATTTAGACCTTTAGAGGCCCTGAGCATGGAAAAGATTATGGTGCCCATCCCCGCATAATTCAAAACAAAAAGTCGCTAAAATTGCAGCTGCGGTATAAAGGTTTGTTATTTTGACTGGTGTATAATTGGAATTTATAAGTTTTTGGGAATGCAGAGTTAAAGTAAATTATCAAATCAATTCTAGCATGCGGGGGGCCAACAAAATAATATAATTTGGCATCTGAGCAATTGGCATTATTAATTGTATTATAATTTGGTATTGACAATGAGGCTTTTATTGAGTTATTGTAATTGAAACTAATAAAAATTATTACACACAAAATAAAAACAGTACTAAAACGTAAAATAAATTTCTATAAGTTACATTTCATCCTTCCTCTTATCTCAGTTATCTGATTTTTTAAAATGCACAACATACACTATGTGTGTGTATTAATAATAATAAAAATAAAATAATAATAATAATAATTCAATTTATATACCACACTTTATCCGAAGATCTTATAGAGTGCAGACCTGGGAATAGCTTCCTAGCCATTAGATTGGTGGTTGCAGATATCCAGAGCTATAGAAGCAACTGTGTTATCTTTGACAATGAATAACTACCTTCCATGTGCATTCTTTTGGATGGGAAGAGCCTTGACACTCTGTGACTTAGACAGCAGCTTGATTTTCAGACTACAGCAAGTGATCATACCGAGTCTTCATGTTTGTGAGAAACTTCCCTCACTGCTGATTTCTGCATCTAAAGCTTTCGTAAAGGGCACAGGGCAAATTGAGTTGTATCTGAAGGCAAATCTTTAAAAATGTAGTATAAACACTGACAACTGGGAAACACTGGCCTGCGAGCGCTCCAGTTGGAGAACAGCCTTTACCAAAGGTGTCACGGGCTTTGAAGACACTCAAACTCAGGACGCAAGGGAGAAACATGCTAAGAGGAAGGCACGCTTGGCAAATCCACACCGTGATCAGCTCCCGCCCAGAAACCAATGTCCCCACTGTGGAAGGACATGTGGATCCAGAATTGGCCTCCACAGTCACATACAGACTCATTGTTAAAACTGTGTTTATGGAAGACAATCTTACTTGGCTACGAGTGGTGGCCAAAGAAGAAGAAGAATGAAGGCGAGTAGGACTCCCCCTACTGATCTGGGGTTGATATTTGAAACTTGAATACAACTCCTTGGGTTTTTAAAAATAAATGCACACAAAAATACAGTGGTACCTTGGGTTAAGAACTTAATTCATTCTGGAGGTCCATTCTTAACCTGAAACTGTTCTTAACCTGATGTACCATTTTAGCTAATGGGGCCTCCCGCTGCCACCGCCGTGCGATTTCTGTTCTCATCCTGAAGCAAAGTTCTTAACCCGAGGTACTATTTCCAGGTTAGCGAAGTCTGTAACCTGAAGCATCTGTAACTTGAAGCGTCTGTAACCCGAGGTACCACTGTACTTTGCTGGGTCTAACTAGAGAAGAGCCTGGCTAAGAGAGATCAGATGCTGCTATGGATATTAAGCACAACTGGATTCTTGATGCTATTCAAATGTCGACCTCACTTTGAAGTTCTCTTCCCCGCCTCTCTTTTAAATTCACCCTAGATACAAACATGCTTTATGCTTCTTAACCACAACAATTTCCTCCTCCGGATTCTTGTACTTTGCTTCAGAGATCAATTATAAAACACACAATATTTTCTCTTCTACTCTCATAGGTCTTCAGCCCAGGCTGCTTTGGGGATCTGGAGAGTCTCGTGTGGTGCACGAGTGATATAGATTACGAAGCCACGATACAAAGGGCAACTGGGAAAGGGAAATAAAAGTGCTCCGTTGCAAGTTGTTTGTACAAATAAGATCCATTTTGGTTTCATGTTCTTATTCAGCTTTTAATAACACAACGTGCTGCACAGCAGGAAACTTCGCTGATGCAAAAGGAAACTAAGGGAAACTTCCTGGGAAATGTAAACGGTGTTCTGATAACAAGTCGTTTTGTCTGCTAAGATGGGCATGGCAAAGGCCTCTTCCAACTCTACAATTCTATGATTCTTGTTATGTACTGAAGTTCTCACCCTGAGCCAGCAGGAGGATTCTGTAGATAGTTCTCACTCAGGTCCACATATGCAAATAAGGAATTGAAAGTTACGTTCAGTGATTGGATAGTTACAGAAAGTTGTTACTGTTGCTTTGTAGTTGAGCTCCATATAAGCAGGTTGGCTGAACCCTTCAGTTCGGTTCTGCTCTGGGCCTGTGAATAAACAAGAGCTGTTTGAAGAATCACTGTGTCGTCTGATATGTTCACCCACAACTTAACACTTCTATGTATTTAGTGAGTAATCTCCTTTATGCTGATTCTTCTAACTTCATTACATCAATAATTTCGTGCCCCTCTTCCCATTTCTTTGTTTCTTTGTAGCATCCATGTGAATGAAAGAATCGTATATCACAGATAACCTAATTATTTCAGCCTTGCTGGAGAAGACTCAAGTTTCTTCTAATCCACAGTGAACACAGGAAGTTGCCTTATACTAAATCAGGCCATTGGCAGTGGATCTTGGTGGGGGGGCACCCTCCAGGTGTGGGGAGCACACATGAGTACAGTGGTACCTCGGGTTAAGAACTTGATTCGTTCTGGAGGTCCGCTTTATATTAATTTATATTAATTTGTTGACCATTTACGTCGATCTTGTCCACGGAGAGCCAGAGAGGCCGGGCAGGATGTCTCCAAGGTCGCTTCCCATGGCAGCCAGCCAGGTTTCCATGGCAGCCAGTCTAGGAGAGGAGGCCAGCGTGGGAATGCGAAGGGAGGACGTGACAGAGGAAGTGAGAAGGACGGTTCTTCTTATCACCTAGCTGCCTCTATGGCAACGCTGAGGGACAACTCCAGTGAGGGCAGCATGCTGCGTTGGGTCATCGACTCAGGAGCCAGCCATCACCTGACGCCAGCGCCACCTAGTGGTGAAATGTGGAACTGCAGGGCTGTTTCAACTGGGAAAACAGCCACTCTTGCTGATGGCTCACAGAGACAAGTAACAGCTGTTGGCAATGTGTTTGTTTCTTTTTTACAGGCAGAGCTGGAGGTCTACGTTGTGCCAGAAATGCATTGTTGTCTTTTATCTGTACCTGCTCTTGTAAAGGAGGGTTATAAGGTTTGCTTTGCAAATGATGTCTGTTCTATTTCCAGGGGTGGGAAACAACTGGTCAATGTTGCATGTCAGAACAACCTCTTTGTTCTGGAGACACCTCTGGAGGGTAAGGGGGACGCTGAGACAGCACAGGCGAAGTGTGCTAACGTTCCCACACATGATTCGTGTGCTCACTTGTGGCACAGGAGAATGTCACATAGCTGTTGGAAATATATCCAGAAGTTGCCCGAATGCACTGAAGGGTGTAAGATGAAAGCATGTGATAAATTCCTGGGTTGTAGGGCATGCAAAAGAGCAAAGGTAAAAAGGTGCAGTTATCCCAGATCGGAGAGGGTAACCACAAGGCCTTTTGAGCTTGTGCATACAGACCTTTGTGGACCCATGCCAGTGCCGAGTCTGGGCGAGGCCAGGTTTGTGCTTACGCTGACAGATGATTTTTCTAGGAACGGCTGGGTTTTCTCGCTGAAACGGAAAAGCGAGGCAGCGCAACTGATCAAAGATTGGGTTGCGGCGGTGGAACTACAGTTTTCCACCAAGGTGCAGAGCTTTCAGAGCGACCGAGGCGGAGAGTTTACCGGGTCTGCTCTGCAGAGTTTCTTCCGCCAGAAGGGAATACGTCACAGGTTGACGGTTGCTTCTTCTCCTCAGGAGAATGGCATAGCAGAGCGCAGGAACAGAACGCTAGCTGAGGCAGCTGACACTCTACTGTTTGACTCTGGTTTGCCTCAGAGCTTTTGGGCCGAAGCTTGGAAGGCTGCCAACTTCACTTTGAACAGGTCCTATAGCTCTGTTGTAGGAGACACACCCTACTTTCTACTGCACCGGAAGAAACCCAAGGTGCATTTCTTCCGTGTGTTTGATTGCGAAGCTTGGGTGCTTGTGCCAAAGGCTCAACGAAAGAAAGGTGACCCGAGGTCCCGGAAAATGATCTTTTGTGGGTACGAGCCTGCGACTAAAGGGTGGAGGTTTGCCTATCCAGAAGGCGATCAGTCCAGGATTCTAGTCAGCAGAAGTGCTGAGTTCTGTGAACAGAGTGGTTGGTCAAGGATCCATGTGAATCCTGACGTTCTCTCAGAGTGTCTGTTTGACTCTGATGAGGAGGGAGAGTTAGAAGCTGAACCTGTTGATGAGGACCAGGTCTCTGACCAGGGTCAAGAACAGGGAGGGGCATCTCCACAAGTTGTTAAAAGAGAGCCCAAGAGTGAGCCTTCGTCTCCCGTTAGAAAAGTGCAAAAGGCCCGAAGACGCAGTAAGTCAGAGGGGGAGTCTTCTGATGTCAGAGACACACTTGCTGGCCCCAGTGGGTCAGAGGGAGCACCTGAGACAGTGCTCAGACGTTCCGCACGCACCACAAAGGGGGTACCACCTGAGAGGTTTGAGGTCACCAGTGTGTGGGTTGGTTTAGCGCAGTGCGAACCTGAGAGTTTTGAGGAGGTTCAACAGTTGCCTGAAGCAGAAGCCAGGAAGTGGCAAGAGGCAATGGGAAAGGAGTTGAACTCAATGAGGTCTTTAGATGTGTGCTCGACCACAAAGCTGCCGGTGGTCAAGGGCAAGCAGGCCGGTGCACAGACAGATAGACAGGTGCAAGGTTTTGCCAAAGAGCTTGGTAAGAAGTTTAAGCTCAAAAACCTTGGTCCCGTTCAGGTTTATCTAGGCGGTAGGATAGACAGGTCTGGGAATGGAAGTTTCTTGCTCAGTCAGAAAGGCAAGATTGAGCAGTTGCTTGAGAAGTTCCGGATGTCTGACTGTGCAGGGGTCAGAAAGCCCATGGAGACCAACTTCGTGAAAGACAGTCAGCTTGGGGAGCGTTCTGAGTTCCAAAACCCTGAGGTGTTTCAGTCAGCGCTAGGGAGTCTGTTGTATCTCTCTCAGTGGAGCAGACCAGACATAGCGTTTGCTGTGAATCTGCGCAGCAGGGAGGCTACAAAGCCCAGTGTGAATGCCTGGCAAGGCATCAAGAGAGTGTTGAGGTATTTGCAGGATACCAAAGAGGTTTGCCTCACGTTGTCAGCTGAAGGTGACGCACGGCTTACGTGCTGGAGTGACAGCGATTGGGCATCTCTTGGAGACAGGAAGTCTGTGTCTGGGCTGGTGGTAAAGTTCGGGGAATCCCTGGTTGGGTGGAAGTCCCGGAAGCAAAGTCTTATTGCACTTTCTTCCACTGAGGCTGAGTTCAGTGCGTTGTCAGATTTGTGCAGGGAGTTGGAGTTCTACCGATGTTTGATCCAAGAGGTTTGTGGGGATTGTTACTTGCCCATAACTGTTTGGGGTGAGTTATACTCACAGTTTCCCTCAGGATGCGAGACGAGAGGGGGTGTGAGGAGAAACAGAACTTACAGGGTTAACAGTTCGGTGTGACGTCTCACATTCTGAGGCGTGGTTATGTTCACATACGGGAATCTTCCTTTGTGTGAGTTTCCTTTCGTTTTTGGCTGAGAGGCGAAAGGATGTCTGCTCTCTCGCCGGGCTGATTTATGATGTTTTTCTTCTCATTAAAAGACAGTTGGAGATTAGCAAGAAGCCTGCTTTCAGTCTGATTTATTATCCACACACATGGCAACAATTTCTACCGATGCAAAACTCTGCTAAGGACTTTGCAAAGAGAGCTGAGGGGAGCTCAAGTTTTTCTATCAGCACAGACGTCCGATCGGCGCAGCAGAAGCGTGCCGGACGCCATCTTATCTTCACAGTCCGTTCTTAACCTGAAACTGTTCTTAACCTGAGGTACCACTTTAGCTAATGGGGCCTCCTGCTGCTGCTGCGCCGCCGGAGCACAATTTCTGTTCTCATCCTGAAGCAAAGTTCTTAACCCGAGGTACTACAGTGGTACCTCGGGTTACAGATGCTTCAGGTTACAGATGCTTCAGGTTACAGACTCCACTAACCCAGAAATAGTACCTTGGGTTAAGAATTAAGTTCTTAACCCAAGGTACCACTGTATTTCTGGGTTAGCAGAGTCTGTAACCTGAAGCATGTGTAACCTGAAGCGTCTGTAACCTGAAGCGCATGTAACCCAAGGTACCACTGTAAAGGTGACAATACAGCTAAAGAATGACATTTCTTTAGGAGTGCACTAGTATGGTTCCAAATACAGTGGTACCTCAGGTTAAGAACTTAATTTGTTCTGGAAGTCCGTTCTTAACCTGAAACTGTTCTTAACTTGAGGTACCACTTTAGCTAATGGGGTCTCCCGCTGCTGCCGCCGCGCGATTTCTGTTCTCATCCTGAAGCAAAGTTCTTAACCTGAGGTACTATTTCTGGGTTAGCGGAGTCTGTAACCTGAAGTGTCTGTAACCCAAGGTACCACTGTAAATTGTAAGAAACTTTGTAAGAGCTACAGGTGGAACTTGGCAGTTCCCAAGGACAAATTTGATGTGCTTATCTTACGGTTTTTGGAGATGCGTTGGGCTATAGTATTTATGAGGCTGCTCAGACATACTTGTCTTCCAAACTCTGGCTTTCTTCTTCAAGGTTGCTGTAAGACAAGCGGGGAGGAATGATTGCAAACCATGAAATGTTTCACAGAACTGCCCCCACCCCCCCTGCAGTATGAATAACGTTTTGTGACATCAGGGCATTTTTCTTTCATCAAACATTTCATAACTCAGGTTCCACATCCTATTCTCTCCCCCCACCCTTTTCGATACATGGAACAAAGCTACTTTGACATACGACGCAATCTGTCCTGTAATTCTGCAAGCTGGTTTGTGGATTGCCATTTATCTCTGCAGAGTATCTTCCACAGGTCACACAGCCTCCTATCTTTGTCTTGGAGATCCCAAGAGAAAACTTTTGTTTCTGGGGGAGATGTGAGTGGTTGGTATGTGATAGCCAATTGTTATGTACTGAGCTGAATCCTAGAACAATAGGATCCAGAATGCAGCAGTCTGATTGGTCCGCAGGAGCCACCCAATCCAGCTCCAGGTGGAAATGAATCAGTGACTTGATTGGCCTGCAGGAGCAGCCAATCAGGCTTCTGGAGGAGGTGAATCCGCAACCTGATTGGCCTACAGGAGCAGCCCGGAATTAGCCACTCACACGGGGCCTATTGTGTAAATAATGTATATATAGCTAGACGTTTTGGGGAAAGTTTCATTCATTGCAACTATTAGCTGAACAAAGAGCATGAAATTCACACTCGACTCCGAGTATATTTCACCAATCCAGCCTGATCTGACACCCCTAAACAATCCCCCCCCGAAACCCTAGCAAAAAGGAAGGAAAAAAACAGCAGAAGGATGTATGGAGAGGTCCCCACACAGCCTAGTGGTTTGGAGTGGGTGCAAATGTCTCCCTCCTCAATAATCAGTGTGCTGGGCTAGCTCCAACTTTAGACTGGTTGAGCAGAATTTTGCTGTTTAAAATGGGCAAAAGTTGATAAATGCTTTTGCAAAAGGAGCCCCAGCCTCATCCTAACCTTATTTTACTCTCATGCCCAAAAAACACAAATTCTGCCAGCAGCCATTTGGGCTGTTGTACTCTGGCAAGAAAAAACAGGATGTCCAAAAATTTTTCCAGGACAGTTGATGCGTATATATAAAGTACATTCAAAGCACGCTACCACCCCCCTCAAAGAATCTTGGGTACTGTAGTTAAAGGGTGATGGGAATTGTAACTCTGTGAGAAGTAAACTACAGTACCCAGAATTCTCTGAGGGATAGAATGCACTTTTAAAGTGCCTTAAAGGTATAGCGTGTGCACGGCCATGTCCTGATTTGTGAGGAAATAATTTGCTTTGCTGGCCCCAATTGCAGACTGAATGAGGTGGGGGGGGTAGTTTATCCATCACTATCTCAGATACACCCAATTGCCTTTCTTTTTAATGAGAATTTGCCTAATCTCCACCTTCCACCAGCAGGAATTATTGTACTTTACTTCCTCACTTATGGCTCTGCTGCTGCTTCACCATCGTCAATATTATTATTTAGCTTCCACCACCACCAAAAAAACATTTGAAAGGTTTTTCTGTTTGGCTCAATCAGCTCAAAATGGCCTTTGAACCTATTGGATTTTACTAGTTATTTCCTTCCAAACTGGGCTGTCCGATTAATGACCCACAAACAATTAAATGGCAGCTGCTAGAGAAGTGAATGAACATTTTATAATTACAAAGGCTTTATAGCAACATATTATATGACCTGTATTGTGAACATTTTTAACAGGAAAAAAAAAATCTGAAAAGAAATGAGGTTTTCCTATGAGATTTTTAATCAAATTCAAAGCACCTGTTCATTTCAACCTTGGTCATTTCTCCCCCATTTCCCAGGTCTTCTCGTTCCTGAGGCGTTCTTTGCTACCTATTACTTCTTGCAACATATAGTATATTCTTTTTCATATTGCTTCTCTTACCCTTTGCCCAGTCATTCGATTTCACCCTACAACCTTCCTTTCTTTAGCCAGTTGCTTTCATTCAGCTCTCACTAGAACTATAAAATAAAAAATATCCTATTTGGCATTTTGCCTCAGGGGCAAAAAGTATACCCAGCGAAGCTACAATATAAAAACGCAGTGGCATGGAACAAAGGGAAGACGAAGGAAGCATTGTGTTGTGTGAAGATCTTCTGTATATTGTGTTCTGGGACAGCCATACATTTCCGTGTGGTTGCTGGAACCCACCAGGGTTGCTTAGACAGCTTACTAACAGTGAAGAAGTGCCTTTCGCCCTTCCCTCTGGCCTGAGGCACCCAGACTCACAATGGGATGTATTCAAGAGTGGTCCAAGACATTTTGCCGCCTGAGGCAAAGGGCAAAATAGCACACATGCACACCCCTTCCAACATGTTGTTGTTGTTCTTGTTTAGTCATTTAGTCGTGTCCGATTCTTCGTGACCTCATGGACCAGAGCACACCAGGCACTCCTGTCTTCCACTGCCTCCCGCAGTTTGGTCAAACTCATATTGGTAGCTTCGAGAACACTGTCCAACCATCTCGTTCTCTGTCGTCCCCTTCTCCTTGTGCCCTCCATCTTTCCCAACATCAGGGTCTTTTCCAGGGAGTCTTCTCTTCTCATGAGGTGGCCAAAGTATTGGCGCCTCAGCTTCAGGATCTGTCATTCCAGTGAGCACTCAGGGCTGATTTCCTTCAGAATGGAGAGGTTTGGTCATAGAATTGTAGAGTTGTAAGGGTCCAGCCCCCTGCGATGCAGGAATCTTTTGCCCAACGTGGGGCTCAAACACACGACCCTGATATTAGGACTCTCATGCTCTACCTTCATGCCCCTTTGCATTAGCGACTCCTACTTCAATACTAGCAATGGAGTACTGCAGCATGAAGCAAGTAGATGCATAAAAGTTGACTCCTTTCGGAATAAAAATTGTCCAGATCCATAATGGTTTACTAACCAGAACTTCTTCAAAAACGGGTGCAAAAACATCAGCGATACATCCGGAAAGTTGTACAAAGCATATGCATATTCAAACATAGGTTTTTCTTCTTAAATATATTACATAATTACGCCCCGAGCTGAAATCTAAGCTCTGTATGTGCCATAACTTGCTAAATTAGCCAGCATCTAGCCTGATAAGGCTATGCAGCTCCTGGAGAAGCATCTTAGCACATCCTTCTCTCACTGTGCCTGGGAACAAAAAACAGAGGCAACTCCCTTTCAAAATTTGCAACTGAATACCTTAATCATGTGATCTAAGGTTAAACTCTTCTGTAGGGTTGCCATATTTCAAAAAGTAAAAAAGGCCTGGACACCGCCTTTGAAATCCTGGACATGAAGGCTAGCAGAGGACATCAACAGTTAATTATCAGCTCAGCTACAAGCCCAGGGAGCTTTTTCTACCTTAGTATACTCCAATGGAATTTCCCAGTGTTAAACTCTTAGCAACATTCTCCATTTCGGTGTGCAATTAAACAATTATACTTAACAGATGTCTGTTGCACCAGTGGTGCTGCAACACTGCATATGGGCCTACATGTCTGGGTAGGCTTCCCTAAGCAAAAAAGATTTTATCAGGTGCCAAAAACAATATGGCAAAGGTGCCTGCCTAATATCAATAGACAGGGAGTTCCAGAGAGTAGGTGCTGCCACATTCAGGCCCCAGACCTGAGGTTCCCACACTGACATATACAACTGATGCCTCCATGGGACTAACTTAAAGGTAAAGGGACCCTGACAATTAGGTCCAGTCATGGCCGACTCTGGGGTTGCTGCGCTCATCTTGCATTATTGGCCGAGGGAGCCAGTGTACAGCTTCCAGGTCATGTGGCCAGCATGACTAAGCTGCTTCTGGCAAACCAAAGCAGCGCACGGAAACACTGTTTACTTTCCCGTTGGAGCGGTACCTATTTATCTACTTGCACTTTGATGTGCTTTCGAACTGCTAGGTTGGCAGGAGCAGGGACCGAGCAATGGGAGCTCACCCCATTGCGGGGATTCGAACCGCCGACCTTCTGATCGGCAAGTCCTAGGCTCTGTGATTTAACCCACAGCGCCACCCGCATCCCGGGACTAACTTATTGTAGGTGAATTCTGCAACAGGTTTTTGAGACAACAACAGAGTGTGAATAGTGTATTTGTTCTGCACGAGTTTATTCTGTGATGCTCCTCCAATCCTGTTGCAAAAACAAACCAGAATGTTTGCGATATAAACAGTCTGGGGATTTTGAGGAGCGCTGTTTGGAAATGAAGCAGTGCAGACACCCCGAAATGTTTGCAAGCATGAACAGTGTTGAAAGTGTGAATGGGTGAGACTGCCCTGCTAGCAAGGATGTCTGGAAGGACCCAAAATGTCAGCTCTGGTTTCTAGCTGTAAGCTTTTGTTTTGATTTTGCTTTCCCTTGACTGTTAGCATTTTGAACACCAGGTGGCACTGGCATCTTACAGGTTTTTCGTTGCCCTGTAACTGAGACTCACAGAGCGACAATTTGCTCTTCTGGCCAGTGAGATTCTATGCAAATATCTGGAAAATAAATTATATATCGATCCTTCCCTAATGCGGAGGATTTTAGTAACATCCCAAAAGGAATCTCAAGCTAATTGGTTTTAGAAACATGCACATTGCAATACTGCATTCGACGATGTTTCTCGCTGTCGGATACTTCAGAGAAATTAATAGAATTGCTGCACAATGGATGCTTTTAAAGTGCTGAAAGAAAATTAAAGGCAGTAATTTTATTTTGTGGCATTAAAATGGTCCTCTTTCCTCATCAAGATAGCTGGGAAACTGCAGAAATGTGCGAGGCTTACCTTTCCCAACTTACTTTTGAATACCTTTCTGATTTTACGGTTCATATTCCACTGTCATTTCTTGTAAATGTTATCTCTGGTGATTTATTATTCTTCTATATCCAGGTTTTAATATTGATGTTATGCTTATTTGTAAGCAGCCCGGAGGTGGTGACGAAGCTGGGCAAATAAATTCATATACAAATGAAAGCTGCTCTCTAATTACCAGTCAGCTTTAGGAAGAGAGACAAATAAAAGAATGAAAATGAAAGGATAGCCAGATTATGTGGCTGGCTATATTAAAAAATAAAAAATATGTACAGAGGGGATGTACATGTATACAGGGACTGGAAGAGAGATTTAAAAAGGCATCTATCCAGAGTAGCAAATATCAAATGTAGAAATGGTTTAAGTATTATTTTTATTATTTTCATTTTCATTTCTACACCGCTTTATATTAATTAAGAAAAAGAATCTCAAAGAGGTTTACAGCACATTAAAACTTCAAATAAAACAATCCACGATAAAGCATTACTGAAGAAAGTCAGATATAAAGTATACATTCAACATAATTGAAAGGAAGCTAAAATATTATCTTAAGGAGTTCAAAATGAATTATTACAAAGAAGGTCAAGTGCAGAATGCAGCAAAGTTAACAAAACACACACACACCAAAAAAAACTATTATCTTAAACATTTCAAAAGAAACCATTACTAAAGGAAGTCAAATATAAAATGCACATTTAAAGTAGCATAATTAACAAGAGAATAAGATAATTTAATAAGAAAAGAGCCTATCTGCTGCCATTACTGCCAGTCCTGCCAATGGTGGTTCGTGCCAGACAGTGGCTATGGAAACTCAGGGTTAGTGACCTGGGTTTGCACTAAGGTGGTCTCTGGCCTCTTCAGCCACCTCAGCTTTTGTAGCTGGAGTCAGTCAAGGCCACACTCTCCAACGCCAGGTGGAAAACTTTTCTGTGTTAAATGTGCATTACATACGTGACCTCCTCTGTAAGGCTTTCTTTTGAAATCTTAAAGATCATATTTCAGTTTCCTGTTAATTATGTTGCTTTGAGTGTATACTTTGTATCTGACTTTCTTCAGTAATGCTTTATTGTGGATTGTTTTATTGAATGTTTTCATGTAAACTGCTTTGAGATTTTTCCCCTTCTCAAAAATATAAAGTGGTATACAAATAATAATAATAATAATAATAATAATAATAATAATAATAGGAGACATTTGCACTGAAATGCTGACAACTTTTCATGTAGTTTTTTTTAAAAGCAGAAATGTGCAATTGAGAGGAAATTGAAATGGACCGATTTGCCCATCCCTATTGCAGCCGCAAAAGCTGTTTCTGCTGCTCATGGTATCCAGAGTCCATCAGGGTGGGATATTATTTTAAGAATTGCTGCTGGGATCAATACTTGCTTTTGGAGTTGCATGGTTTTTTCTTTTCTTTTTGCTGTTATCTGGATTACGTGTCTATTTATTAGATCGCCTTATGAGTCATCAGTGGATTGTTCCATGTAATGGTCTATTTATTAAAATGAGATGTTTTCATTAGCCTATTGTTGATATGACTATTTAAATTTTGCATCTCGTAATTGTGAGAGAATTATCTTATGTAAATTCCTCGGTGCCATAAGCTGCTTTGAGCTGGATTTACCAAGGAAAAGCAGAAATGACAAGGGGACATTTTTTTTGCACCCGGGCTCCGAGCTTTGCATTCTCCAGAGTGTTACTGTATATGTGCGGACGAACAGCCTCTTACCTCTGCTATGACGAATAAATCAAACTGCAGAATGCCTTCAGTACCTGTCAATCCCCTTCTGGATGGATTAACCAGGCAGAGACATAATCTTGGCACCCATCTCGACTGCTGTTAGGTTGTCTTCAGATATATTGGATTCAAAAAGCTATGGAAAGCAAGCAGTGAGCTAAGTAAGTAGCTGGGTGCAACAAAGCATTGGCTCAATGAGCCCGAGACATTCCCAGGGGAATCGTATGGAATAGCGGTCCATCTCATAAGTGCATGTCACATAGCAAAAGACAAGATTTGACAAGAATCAATGCAAGCAGGGAGGGAGGGTTTAAAGAAGATCCCCCAGCCCAATGCAGCAATTCTCCAGACGCAACCCTCTTCGTACCTGTAGGAGGTTAGGGGGTTGGACAAAGACCCAGGAGACCAAGGTTCAAATCCCTACTCAGCCATGAAACTTACTGGGCAACCTTGGGCCTGTTGCCATATCTTGGCCTGGCCTACCTCACAGGGTTGCTGTGAGAAGGATAAAATGGGGAGCAGGAGAACTAGGTAATAACAACAACAACAACAACAACAATAATAATAACAATAATAATAATTTATTATTTATACCCTGTCCATCTGCCTGGGTTTCCCGAACCACTCTGGGTGGCTCCCAACAGAATATTAGAAACACAATAAAACATCAAATATTAAAACCTTCCCTAAACAGAGCTGCCTTCAGATGTCTTCTAAAAGTCAGATAGTTGTTTATTTCCTTGACATCTGGAGGGAGGGCGTTCCACAGGGCGGGCGCCACTACCGAGAAGGCCCTCTGCCTGGTTCCCTGTACACCACAAACCACATAGAATAAAAGAGGGATAATAATAAACAGACAGACATAATAACTCTGCCATCTTAGTCTACCTCGTCCAGCATCTTGTTCTCACACTGGCCAGCCAGACTCCTGTGGGTTGCCAAGAGGAGGAGATGAGTGCCATAGCCCTCTGTACTATTGTGATTTCCAGCTATTGGTATTCAGAGGCATATTGCCTCTAGTCATGAAGGTAAAACATATATGAAGAGAGGGTTTTTCCATCTCTGCAGGATACCCTGTATAATTTTGAAGGCTGATTCAGCTGCAGCTTAGTATAGAGACTCAGAGAAGAGCAGTAAAGTCGATTATTTATTGAGGACACAGAATATAAACAGGGAAACCTACGGCGAGACGGGCCGCGGTGAAGCAGTTGCCAGAACGGACGATCCCCCACCTCACACTTACCCCGAAGTCTCCTCCCCGTCTGGCTGTTTCCCCAGCAGTCTTAAACTTCAACAGGAAGGGAGTCCCTGCGCTCTCTGTGCTCTTTGCTCTGCTGCGTGCAGAGCCCTTCAGGCCCTTGGAGACAAGGGAAGAGGGGAGCTGAATACAGTAGGACCGGCAGGTTCCTGTGAATCTGTTGCAGCCTCAGCCTCCGCCTCCACCTTCTCCTCAGCTGCCTGTTCTATGTCCGCAATGCTTTCTGCCTCTTCTTCCTCTCTCTCACTTAAGCCTGTTGCTTGTTCAGCATCCAACCATTCTGCCCCCTCCTCTTCATCCTCTGACCTGTCTTCCCTATCCCACCATCACTCCCCTGGCTTGAAGCTTTCTTCTTCTGAGGTTTCCCTAGTGGGTTCTCTGGCTGAAGCTCCCCACCACTCCTCCCCGTCCCTGACACTGAGGTTCTTAAACAGCAGGTGGTCCCTTCCAGCCCCTTGCAATGCAAAGGAATCTCACCACAAGGTCTCCCATCCAGTTTAAAACCCTGCTGGACCCTGCTTAACTTTGCAAATGTGCCAGCAGTTTTATAGCTGCCACACTCATCTACACACACACCCTCACGTGTTTATACTCTCACTGCTCTGAAGAGAACTTGGGAATGAATCCCATCGAACTCAATGAGACTTCTTCTTTCATCAACATGGTTAGGATTGGGCTCTCACAGCAGCTTTCCATCATCCTTGATGTTTTTGTCGGTGGAAAAAGTCGTGGGATCAAGTCTGCCTTCCGCACAATTTACAGATGATCAGACAAGGTTTTTTTTTTATTCTCTCCTCTTGGTGCTTGCTATTGATATCACTCTGCTTCACACATAATCGCTGAGACTTGCAACAACATGTTTCAATCTTATTTTTATTTGGAACACTATGCTGCCCTTCAGCTGAAATGGTTCCCAGAATGGTTTCACATCCAGATATAAACAGCAATACAAAACCTCGCTGTCTGTTCCTATCCCCCGACAGGATTGCATGGGGGCTGCTGCCAGTTTGGGGAACAAGGGGTTTATGGTTGAATAATTCCAGTTTGGAGTAATGTTCTGAGGAAAAGGAAAATGGGTACTTCCTCCCCCATCCATGGAACCCTTTCCTTTTATGTGATATAAAGCATTAAACAGCCCTGTTCGCCCCATACTTGAGCGCTTCACTGCTATTTAAAGGTATGGAGGGAAAGGGAGAAGAGGCCCATTGAACCAGACATATTTCAGAAAAGGGCAACCAAAATTATCACGAGGCTAGAACAACTTCCCTATAAAGAAAGGTTGCATTGCTTTTTAGATTAGAAAAATCTAAGAAGAGGGACATGGTAGAGGTCTACAAAATTATGCCTCACATGGAAAAAGCAGGCGGAGATATGGTTTTTCCTCCCATAATAATAGAACCTGCGGTCGTCCAATGAAGGTGGATGATGGAAGATGCAGGAAAGACAAAATAGTCTGTTAAGGCTTGAAATATACTTGGAGTCTGGGGAAAAATATGTAATGAATTGAAGAAGATTCTAAAATATACATTTATAAAGAAACCAGAAGTCTTTCTGTTAGGGATATTAGGAAATGAAATAAAAAGAAAAGATTGTAAATTCTTTCAATATGCAGTAACAGCAGCAAGAGTGTTACTAGCCCAGAAATGGAAAAGCAAGAAATACCGACTGTGGAAGAATGGAGAATGAAGCTGTTGGACTATGCGGAGCTGGATAAATTGACAGGAAAGATCAGATACTTAAGAGACCAAAAGTTCATTGAGGACTGGGGGAAATTTGTGGAATATCTGGAACATATAAGTGAGGGACAGATAATGCTAATGGGATTTAAAGAAGCACTGTGAAAGACTAAGAAATATTGTCTAAAGGGAATAGAAAGAAAGATATGAATAATGTCAATATAAAATTAAGAAATGCGTAACTTAAATTATAACTACGGATGATTTATGGATAAGCTGGAGGAAGTCCTGAAAAGGAATAAGTTGTGAAATTTTGATGTGAAATTAGTATGTTTTCTTTTTTGTTTTTTCTTTTGATGTAAATTAATAAAAAGTCATTTAAAAAAAAGAAAGAAATATACTTGGAGTCCTGTAGTGATTTCATGCTCGTTATTGCTGCTTGTAAAACAGTGATTGAATTGCCCCCCAAACCTCAGGCTTTTATATATATTATTTACACAATGAGTCCCATCTGATTGTCTGATTCTTCTTCACTCCTGGAGCATGGTTGGCCTTTTCCTGCAGGCCAATCAGTTGTTGCATTCTAGGATCCTACTTGCCTATTGTTCTAGGATCCAAGCTTAGTACATAACAAGGCTGCAATCCTAAGTGCATTTACTCCACATGGAGTTCAGTGGGACTTACTTCTCATAGAATCATAGAGTTGGGAGAAAGAGGGTGGCCATATTTTGAAGAGCAAAGAAGAGGACACATTTGCGAACTTCTCCTTTTAGTTATGGATCGCTATGACAACTCTACCCTTGAAAAAGAGGACGTGTCCTGGAAAAGGAGGACCTATGGCAACCTTAAAACCTGAGGGTCATCCAGCCCAACCCCCTGCAATGCAGGAATCTCAACAAAAGCATCCATGATGTATGGCCATCCAACCTCTGCTTAAAAGCCTCCGAGGAAGGAGAGTCCACCACTTCCCAAGGCAATCTGTTCCATTCTTGAACAGTTCTTACTGTCAGAACATTTGTCCTGGTGTTTAGTTGGAATCTCCTTTCTTGTAACTTGAAGCCATTGGTTCAAGTCCTACCTTCCAGAGCAGGAGAAAACAAGCTTGCTCCATCTTCCATGTGACAGCACTTTAGATACTTGAAGGGGGCTATCATATCTCCTCTCAGTTTCCGCTTTTCCAGGCTAAACATACCTAACTTCCAGACACTTCATCATCTTGGTTTGACTATTTTGCGCAGGTCATTTTCTTACCCTTTCCTATACAGCGGTACCTCGGGTTAAGAACTTAATTCTTTCTGGAGGTCTGTTCTTAACCTGAAACTGCTCTTAACCTGAAGCACCACTTTAGCTAATAGGGCCTCCTGCTGCTGCTGCGCCGCTGCTGCACGATTTCTGTTCTTATCCTGAAGCAAAGTTCTTAACCTGAGGTAATATTTCTGGGTTAGCGGAGTCTGTAACATGAAGCGTATGTAACCTGAAGCGTATGCAACCCGAGGTACCACTGTATAACACGATGCACCTGAAAACAAAGAAACTATGCTTCTTGCTTCGGAAGTATTGTTTTTGCCTGTATATAAATTTGATCTGGTCACTTGATTCATCAACTAAGACCAAGGGTTTGGATCCTAAAACCAATACTTTGGACCCTAACCAGATGTCTGTGAAGAGAAAGACTCCTCTCATTTTCATCTGGGAGCTGCAACTAAGATCCATCTGAGGATTCCTCTGGCAAAATGTATTGTATTGAACTTTATTACGGCCATTGGCCCATCACACGACAGTTTCCCATACCAACATAATGTACTTAAACCTCCAAATTTAAAACCGCCAAAACTTACAAAAAGCAGACAAGAACCAAGGCAACAAAAACAAAAGACCAACATCATACATTACAGTAAATTTGTAACATAAACATCACCCTCTACTCATAAATTAGTAGAAGACATCAATGGTGATATCACCTAATTACATCCTAAAAGATAGATCATAGTTTAAAGGGATTATCCGAGCCGCACAGGAGTCCGTTTCTCTTCTTTAGGGATAGAACGCTGATCAAGAATCTGGCAACCATAAGTGATCTTAGGGGGTCATCATCATTTAATAGATATCTCAGTTTGGCTTCATTCGTATCATCGGCAATTCCCTTTAGATATTGAGCAAGAAACTTGCTCCTGGACCTCTGGCAAAATGAATTAAGGGAATTTTCACCATATCCCCTGATCTCTGTAGGCCCCAGCCCCATGTCTCATGCTGTTCTATGAGGTCCCCTGACCCTCCAAAGCAAAGGACATGAGGAGCTGCAGGTAGAAGGGAAATTGGTGGAAGTCATTCCACCTTCTGATGAAGAGAATGTCCCATGAGTAGAACTGAACCAGCAGAACCCCAGATAGGATCCAAGTCCTTATAATCAATTAATTAAAATGCATCCAGGCAGACGGGTGGGGTACTATTATTATTATTATTATTATTATTATTATTATTAAATTGGTTGCTGTCCTAGGGTTGTCTCCAACAAAGGTCTACTTAGAAGAGACCCTTTGAAATTAATGGATCTAATTTAATCATGCCCATTCATGTTGATAGGTCTGCAATGAATATGACTAACATACTCTAGAAACCCCTAGATATTAACAAAAAGTAGATAATTTATGAGTGTGTGTGCCTCAGAGCTCAGGAGAAAATCCCTTAGGATTAGAAAGCAAGAAGCACATTTCTGGGGGAAAGGAAAATAAAGTGAAAGGACGCAGTAGGAATATACCGAGCGTAGCCACACTTGCAATCTAGTTGAAAGGATCAAAGGAAGGAATAGTTTAACTTGCCAGGCCTTTCTAGGCTGCAAAAACATCCTTTGTTAGCATTCTCTGAAGATTGTGGGGAGAGGGGCATGGTATTCAAGAGGGACGCATCCTTTCACTGAGGCCTGCAAAAGCACTGTGGAAAGTTGCCCCTCTAGCAACGGATGTCTAAATGCATGAAAAAGAACTGTTGGCAGATAAGGGTGAAGTTTGGACAATGAGAAGCAAAATGGCAGGTTGTCACGAGCGAGCAGTTCCCTGGCTGTAAAGGCCGCCCCGAATTCTGCAGAGAGGCTCTCGTGCCTGAGCCAATCTTGTTGTTTTGTCAACGTGTCATCCGAGAGAGATTCAGATCAGCTGCTCGTCTTGCTGAATAATAATAATAATAAAAGGAGAAAGAGGGAGAAAGTGCACTTCAAAGCCAAACAATAGAGATAAACAAATATGCTAACATGAGTTCCCCCACCTCTCTTGACAGAATGATTCTTGAAAAATTCTGCACATCAGTACAACTGTATTAAATAAAGCAAGGGTGGGACTCTGGCAGCTCATAAGCTGGATCCAGTCTCCGAGGCAATTGCATTTGGCTCTTGGTAACCCCACCAAGTTATGGCAAATATATACCGTATTTTTTGCTCTATAAGACTCTTCCTCTCCTAAAAAGTAAGGGGAAATGTGTATGCGTCTTATGGAGCAAATGCAGGCTGCGCAGCTATCCCAGAAGCCAGAACAGCAAGAGGGATTGCTGCTTTCACTGCACAGTGATCCCTCTTGCTGTTCTGGCTTCTGAGATTCAGAATATTTTTTCTTGTTTTCCTCCTATAAAAACTAGGTGCGTCTTGTGGTCTGGTGCATCGTATAGAGCGAAAAACACCGTATTTCAAGTTTGTAAGACGCATAGCACTTCAAAGCTACATCTCTCGTTTAATTTTTTTAATGTAATATTCTTATGACATTGATAACAACCCACCTTTCTCCCATCACAGAACCCAGAGAGGTGTAGTTTCTAGTTAACACCTCCCCGCTCTTCCAGGTTGTTGGTATCCATCTGTCTCGAGAGACAATGGAGTGCCCCTCCAGGGGTAAAGTCAAATCGATGGAGAATCACAGCGACTGTTGAGACTGCAGAAATCAGCAACTCATAACTGTTGCCTCTGGTGTGGTTTTTGCTGCATTAGCAACACCGAAGTGATCTCTCTGGGGCGCAAGCCTGCGCAGTGTGTATGGAGGTCCTGGGCTGCCGAGACGAGAAGACTCCACTCTCTGCCTCGCTGATGTGGTCCAAAGGAAAGCAGAGCAATGCGTATGGCACCAGCTTGGGTGCGGGAATTGCTGGAAGGAGTCGTACAAGACACCATCCAACTGCCTACACTCTGGATTTGTGCAGGGTTTATTCCTTAGCCTTTTTGAAATATACTCAGAGTCGAGAGTGGATTTCATGCTCTTTATTCAGCTCATAGTGGTGAGGAGGAATGGAAGTTCCCCCAGAATGTCTGCTTTATATACATTATTTACACAATGGGCCCCACGTGATTGGCTAATTCCAGGATTCTCCTGTAGGCCAATCAGGTTGCAGATTCACTTCCACCTGGAGCTGGATTGGGTGGCTCCTGTCCAATCAGACTGCTGCATTCTGGGTCCTATTGTTCTAGGACCAATCAGACTGCTGCATTTTGGATCCTATTCAACTCAGTACATAACACTTTTCTTCTCTCAAAGGTGTCCCACAAGGCAGCAGGTACATATTTTTCCTTGGGCTTTACTCCCGAAGCCTTTCTAATGAGTGAATATAGCCACAAGGGCAGTGGAGGTTTAGGACCAGAGTTTTCCTTCTTCCAGGCATAGATATTCAAACGATACCACAAATGCTTTTACAGGATGTTGTTGTTAATAGTTGTAGCAGTTTTCATATTAAAAATATAGTGCTGTTTATAAAGTGGCACTTTGCACATGCCCCAAAGAATCCTGTGATTTGTTCCTCCCCACTTTTCTCTCTAAAATCATGCTCATTCCATTGGCAGGAATCATGATGGCGGGGCTCGTTTTATCAGCTTTTCCGAAAGACCAGTTCCATCAGACACTTCCCATCCCTGAAGTCTTTCTGAACTGCTATTTAAGAACAGGTGCCTGAGTTTGCTTTTTTCCTCTTCCCTCCCCGTTCCTTGCCCCTTGTGTGTCTTTTTAAAAAAGATTGCAAGCCTGTGGGCAGAGACTGTCCTGTTTTAACTACAGTGGTACCTCAGGTTAAGTACTTAATTCGTTCCGGAGGTCCGTACTTAACCTGAAACTGTTCTTAACCTGAAGCACCACTTTAGCTAATGGGGCCTCCCGCTGCCGCCACGCGATTTCTGTTCTCATCCTGAGGTAAAGTTTTTAACCCGAGGTACTATTTCTAGGTTAGCAGAGTCTGTAACCTGAAGCGTATGTAACCTGAGGTACTACTGTAAACATTTGTGAGCAACTCTGGGAGCCTTTTTGGCTGAAGAGTATGGTGATAATGCTTCAGACAAACAACTAAATATCACTGGAAATGTATTCTGTTCACGCTCAGAGGCACTGCTCTGCCAGTCATTTTAAAATATTAAATCTGTTGCTGCCCACTGAAGGAGAAGATGCTCTGCACGGAAGATGCCAGAATTTGGGCGGACAAAAGTTAACAAGCCAAAGAAAAGTTCCAATTCAGTTGGCGGCTTCGTTGCCGTTGATCAACTCTTTTTTTCTCCTTGTTTTCTGAATTACTCTGAACTTTTAAGTCAGGAAGCCAAAAAAAGGAATCACGAGAAATAATAATCTGCTAAAATGAAAAATGATACAGTCTGAGAAAGAGATTTAGGACTGGGGTGGAGGGGGGAAATCTATAAAGTCAATGATGATTCAGAAGTGCTGGGAGGGGGGAACTGCTGAGCCTTACAACTTTGGAGGGTGATGAATTGGAAATTTGGCAGCATGCATCACACGGCGTTTCAAAATGGTTGTCCGAATCCCAATTCCCTCTGCCTCCTGCCTTTTCACTGAAATTGCCTGTCAGCAGTAGGCACCTGCAAACTGACAGTGGGGCTTACTTCTGAGTAAACATGCATAGGATTGCGCTGGGAATCCACAGCCAGACTTTCCTAAAAGAGTCCTGCCTGGGCAGGCTATAAAGTGTCTTACCAGATCCGCTTGCTAAATGAATTACAAGCTTCTTTGCGGTTGATTCATTTTTGCCCGGAGGCTACCGGAGATCATCCCCACAAAAGGCAATTTGCAACAAATGGTAAAATCTAGCCAAGATTTTCCTGAGTAAAAAAAGCTGAAGTGGCTCAACACTGTCAGAGTTCTCCGGTAGCTGCCAGCTTTTATAGAAGACTGGTGGGGCTCAGCTAGTTCATCACACTAAACTGGAATAGAAGTACTGGCAGAAGCATCAGTGGAAAAGCGAGATGCAGATTGATTTTGTAGCTAAAGATACAGCCGTACCTTGGATCTCAAATGCCTTGGCTCCCGAACAAATCGGCTCCCAAACGATTAAAGCCCGGAAGTGAATGTTCCAGTTTTTGAACGTTCTTCTGTAAACCAAACATCCAACGGGGCTTCCGATTGGCTGCAGGAGCTTCCTGCAGCCAATCAGAAGCCGCACTTTGGTTTCGTTTTGGAACGTTTTGGAAGTCAAATGGACTTCCGGAACAGATTCTGTTTGACTTCCAAGGTACAACTGTATAGGTAAAGTGCCCACAGATGGTTAAGTCCCGTCAAACTTGACTATGGGGTGGGGTGCTCATCTCGCTTCAGGCCAAGGGAGCCAGCGTTGGTCCTCAGACAGCTTTCTGGGTCATGTGGCCAGCATGACTAAACCGCTGCTGGTGGAACGGGACACCGTGACGAGTGCCAGAGCACATGGAAACGCCATTTACCTGCCTGCCACAGCGGTACCTATTTATCTACTCATGCTGGTGTGCTTTCAAACTGCCAGGCTGGCAGGAGCTGGGACAGAGCAATGGGAGCTCACCCCATCACGCGGACTTGAACTGCCGACCTTCCGATCGGCAAGTCCAAGAGGCTCAGTAGTTTAGACCACAGAGCTACCTGCTCCCTATAGATAAAGATATATTAGTAGTGTTACTAGATATAGTATTATTGCTAGATATTACATGGCTACTTATTGCATGCTTGCTTTTCAGCACTGTATCATAAGCAGCTTCCGGAGGGTTTGTTAGAGGCCGAAATGGAGGGACAGAAATAATTAATAATAATAAAAACAGGGCTGCGATGTTTGGTTGAATAATCTAATGGTTTAATCAATGACAAGCTGTTTGAAAAATTAAAACGTGCTTTCAATTAATCCAACAGCATTTCTGCCAAAGGAAAATTTGTTAATTACTTTTAGTAGAAGTGGTTACAAAAATTGCAGCTTGTGGGTGCCATTTTGAAATAGGTCCTTCTGTTTCATACAGGAGGTAATGCCTGGTTAAACAGTGGGTTCATTCTCACTTATGTTTAGCCCCATGTTTTCTAGGCACAGGATAGGCCTGCACTTTCCTGATCTGTGTCTGGGTGTTTTTTCTTAAGCCCCACTGCTTTCCCCAGGAAACCTGCTCTTTAATGCTGAACCGGAACAAACAGCAAGTGAGGTTTTTCGTGGCTTGCTGTTTGTGCCAAACTTTCTTTGATTGGGTAACAGCCCTAAAAATAAACAGATGTGGTGAAATAAAATAGGAAATGAGGCATTTGCACCAAAGAATGGTTTCCTCACCCCTTAAGTTGATTGTGCTGATGACTAATATCATTTTAAACCACATACCAATGTCATGGGGTATGACAGCAGGTCAGTGTAGATGGACTCTCCGCGCCCTAACTTCCACCAAAAGACTAATATTGATTCATTGGAAAGATAATACCATGTCCCTCTTTGAGCAATGGACGGAAGATATGAAAACTATCACAAGATATGAACATATGAAGATATGTGCTTTTAGACCAGGCATAGGCAAACTCGGCCCTCCAGATGTTTTGGGACTGCAATGCCCATCATCCCTAGCTAACAGGACCAGTGGTCAGGGATGATGGGAGTTGTAGTCCTAAAAACATCTGGAGGGCCGAGTTTGCCTATGCCTGTTTTAGACACTGATTGTGCATAGATAAATACAATGATATTTGGGATGCATTCATAAAAATGCATTTATAAAAAAATCTCAATGACTTGTTAGTAATTTTACATTAGTTGGAATAACTGTCAAAATATATTTAAAAAAAAAAAATTGTCCAGTAGCACCTTAGAGACCAACTAAGTTTGTTCTTGGTATAAGCTTTTGTGTGTATGCACACTTCTTCAGATAATCTGAAGAAGTATTTGAAGAAGTGTGCATGCACACGAAAGCTTATACAAAGAACAAACTTAGTTGGTCTCTAAGGTGCTGCTGGACAAATATATATATATATATATATATATATATATATATATATATATATCGACTGCATCAGACCAACATGGCTACCTACCCAAATTTGGAAAAACTGTATTACTTATATGCCTATATTTCATATTGTATCACTGTTTTATGTATTTCTTTTTCTTTTCTATTGCTTTCTTTTCTCACTGAAAATTTTCAATAACATATATATATAGAGAGAGAGTTTATTATGCTGTGGACGCATAGCTCTGTGGCTGCTCTGAAAGAACTGCATATTTCAGACCTCCATCTCCTACTTGGCCTAAGTATTCTGCGCTGCTTCTAAGGTTCCAGTGGGAAAGAGGAAAATAAATTCTTTCTCACAAGAACTGGTCAACAAAGCTGTCAAATCATAACTCTCATAGCCACGGTTCTTTACAGCGGCCCTCCTTGCTTATTGCATTTATTGCATTTTTATCCTGTCCTCTTCCCAAGGGAGTTGAGCTGATGTATGATTGCTCCCTCGCTCCCATTTCTGGAGCTCCCCGCACCAGGACTCTGTACAGTACTTTAAGATGAGAGAACGTGCCTGGCCCAAGAATCATAGAGTTGGAAGGGGACCTGAGGATCATCTAGTCCAACCCCCTTCAATGCAGGACTATGTAGGGGATCAGGCCTGCAATCTTGGTATTATCAACACCACACTCTAATCAACTGAGCTAATGAACTCCATGGCTGAACCTCTCCAGTCTAAGTTCACTGCTAGGCTACAATGGAACCAACCCCAAAGATCAGTACATAGACTTTAATATTCTCTTTGCAGCTGTGGTAGGTGTGATTGCAACTGATTTTCTGCTAGATGACAGCAGCTCTGAGTTATTTTTGGGTGGGTTAAAAGGTAAAGGGTAAAGGGACCCCTGACCATTAGGTCCAGTCGTGACCGACTCTGGGGTTGAGGCGCTCATCTCGCTTTAATGGCCGAGGGAGTCGGCATACAGCTTCCGGGTCATGTGGCCAGCATGACTAAGCCACTTCTGGCGAACCAGAGCAGCGCACGGAAACGCCGTTTACCTTCCCGCTGGAGCGGTACCTATTTATCTACTTGCACTTTGATGTTTTTTCAAACTGCTAGGTGGGCAGGAGCAGGGACCGAGCAACGGGAGCTCACCCCGTCATGGGGATTCGAACTGCCGAGCTTCTGATCGGCAAGTCCTAGGCTCTGTGGTTTAACCCACAGCGCCACCTGTGTCCCTCGTGGGTGGGTTAGAGAGCCCTTAATGAAATCTACAAGCTCTACCCTCTGTCCTTTCAAAAACGGAATCAAATCATGGCTTCCCCAAAGCATTTCTTAAAGCACAGGGCAGGGGTCAAAAGCACACAGGATGAGGCTGCTGGATCAGGCCCATGGGTCACCTAGTCCAGCATCCCATTCTCACAGTGGCCAATGATATTCCTGTGGGAAACCAGCAAGCAGGACACAATCACAACAGCATTCCTCCCATTCTGTGGCTTCCAGCACTGAGTCACAGAGGGAGAGGGGGTTGTGTCCCCTCTTCCTGTAATTTGAGCAGTGGATGATGCTGCTGTGTGTGTTTCCGAGCACAATTCAAAGTGTTGGTGCTGACCTTTAAAGCCCTAAACGGCCTCAGCCCTGTATACCTGAAGGAGCGTCTCCACCCCATCGTTCTGCCCGAACACTGAGGTCCAGCTCTGAGGGCCTTCTGGTGATCCCCCCCCCCCTGCAAGAAGTGAGGTTAGAAACAGGCAGAGGGCCTTCTCGGTAGCGGCACCTAACCTGTGGAACATCCTCCCATCAGTTGTCAAGGAAATAAACAACTACCTGACTTTTAGGAGACATCTGAAGGCAGCCCTGTTTGGGGAGGTTTTTAATATTTGAGGTTTTATCGTGTTTTTAATATTCTGTTGAAAGCTGCCCAGAGTGGCTGGGGAAAGCAAGCCAGATGGGCAGGGAAAGAGAAAGCAAGCAAGCAAGCAAGATTATTATTATGTTCTGCCTACCTAGCAACAAGTAGATTTCATTTACTGCTCATCCCACTTTTTGAAGTGGTGAGGGGTTTTCGGAGTGCAGCGGTTACCAAGGTTTGGTTCCCTTTGAAGGAGGCCACTGGAGTACAGTGGTACCTCGGGTTAAGTACTTAATTCGTTCCAGAGGTCTGTTCTTAACCTGAAACTGTTCTTTACCTGAAGCACCACTTTAGCTAATGGGGCCTCCCGCTGCTGCTGCACCATCGGAGCACGATGTCTGTTCTCATCCTGAAGCAAAGTTCTTAACCCTAGGTACTATTTCTGGGTTAGCGGAGTCTGTAACCTGAAGCGTATGTAACCTGAAGCGTCTGTAACCTGAGGTACCACTGTATTGCCGTTGTTGTTTTGTAGTTGTTGTTTTTGACAATACAGTGGTACCTCGGTTTCAGAACAGTCCAGTTTAAGAACAATTCAGTTTACAAACTCCGCAAACCCGGAAATAGTGTCCCGGTTTGAGAACTTTACCTCGGTCTAAGAACGGAATCTGAATGGTGGAAGGGCAATGGCGGCGGGAGGCTTCATTAGGGAAAGCGCGCCTCAGTTTAAGAACGATTTTGGTTTAAGAACGGACTTCCAGAATGGATTAGGTTCATCAACCAAGGTACCACTGTATTCAAGTTTTTTTCAGGTCGAGCATAGGGGGAGGCATATCTCCGCGCTCCAACAGACAGCCAAACCCACTTGCCCACAGTAGATCTTCAGAGAGAGAGAGTGTGTCGACCCGACACCCAAAATACTGTTGGCTTACAGGGTCCAAGCTCAGTCCTCTGTCTTGGGGAGTTTGAAAGTATGGAGAGATATGCACACAAGCTCCACTCTCAGTATCCTGACATGTCTCTGATCTGCTTTAGATATCCCTGTCTTGAAAGGGAAGGTCTGGAGGGGTGTTTGTCTTGCAAACATGGTTAACTGAGCATGCTCAGAATTCTCCCTGTGTCTGGGAACTATGCCTAGGGCTTTAGCCTCCCTCGGAACCCACAGATATTGTTCTATTCGCAAAGAGACCCCTAGATTGCTAACTTATTCCTAGCTATATGTGGTGGAGAGAAAGTTATTCCCCTTTTTTCAAACACCATCTGCCTAAGGAAGATCATCTAACCATTTGTACCCATGGAAGCACATCACTGGAGCTATTGACACTCATTTGCCAAGTTCAGGATTTCGGCCAGGCAACCCACAGTGATAGACCTCTGTTCACCGAAACCCATAGCATTATTCGATCATTCTGGGGGTGCTAATTGAGAAAATTGCACTGGGGGACCGTTAACCCCATCGCCCAGTTCCATATCACAGATTTTATTCTCTCTCACACACACACCCATCCCAGCTATTCACTTTTGATCGTTAACTGCTGGAGATCTATCACAGACCTCTTGACATCATGGTCACACCTAGCTGCGTCCTGAGATACTGTATTTGAGGTAGAGCTCATCCACCTGACATGGATAGGAAGCCCCCTCCTGCCCCCCCCCAGCTTTGGACAAAGACTGGTCTGAAGCCACCGAGACATCAGGATTCCTTTGCAGCACAGAACCACCAGATAATCCTGGGAGAAATCAAAAGACAAAATCCTCCCCATCTTTCATGCAATTGAGAGATTTGGCTTGGAAATGTAACCTCAAAGTAGCCATCATGTGATGTTTCTTTTAAAAAATAAACGCCTTGACCCCTAGACTGAGGTTGTCTTCCTTGAGTGGCTTTGGCTAAGCCGTTAATTCTCTCCCAGGCCTGGAGTTATTAGTCATCAGACAAAAGCTGCAGAAAGACCCCTTCCCATGCCCTTCTTTATTACTGTGCATTAGCTAAGAAATATGCTTCTCCCAGTGATGGAAACAGCATCACTGTGTACATTTTTTAAACGATTCAGTACTTTAGGAATTCTGAGAGGAATTTGAAGAGGGGTTGGCGCAGAGGTCAGGCCCACGGCCAGATATTTTGAGATCTGTTCTTCATTTTGTAAGAGTGAACTAAAAGCAACGCTGAATGGGACTGGCTTCCCGCCTCTGCATCCCCTTCTCAGCCTCTATGCCAGGCCATGTTTCCGTGATTCTATGGCCCATGGTATCAAGCAGAGCTTATCCATTCCTCTTATTTGTATGCCACTTTACCACACAGGGGGATGCGGGTGGCGCTGTGGGTTAAACCACAGAGCCTAGGACTTGCCAATCAGGAGGTCGGCGGTTTGAATGGGGTGAGCTCCCGTTGCTCGGTCCCTGCTCCTGCCAACCTAGCAGTTCGAAAGCACGTCAAAGTGCAAGTAGATAAATAGGTACCACTCTGGCGGGAAGGTAAACGCCGTTTCCGTGCGCTGCTCTGGTTCACCAGAAGTGGCTTAGTCATGCTGGCCACATGACCCGGAAGCTGTACGCCGGCTCCCTCGGCCAATAAAGCGAGATGAGCGCCGCAACCCCAGAGTCAGTCACGACGGGACCTAATGGTAAGGGGTCCCTTTACCTTTACCTTACCACACAGGAGGGGGGGAATGTTCAAAGAAAACAGGAATGTGTTTCAAAACCGAACACTGCAAAAACCATTTTAGAACAACACAGTAAAACAACACAACAGCAAATCTAATAACATACAAAAACATTTCAGTACAGTGGTACCTCGGGTTAAGAACTTAATTCCTTCTGGTCTGTTCTTAATCTGAGGTACCACTTTAGCTAATGGGGCCTCCCAGCACCACCGCGCAATTTCTGTTCTCATCCTGAAGCAAAGTTCTTAACCTGAGGTACTATTTCTCGGCTAGTGGAGTCTGTAACCTGAAGCATCTGTAACCAGAGGTACCACTGTACTATAAATATAACAAGATTATGTAAACAAAATCCAACATCCAACAGCAAAAATAACAACTCAGGTTTGCAGTTTTGTCTTCGTCCTGGAAGCACACACCACCCAGTGTCATTCACAGTCCCTCTTCCAAGAGTGGAGCGATCTCTGGTGTCCTGCATCCTAATAATCAAACTAAAAAAAGGCACCAGTTGCAGCTTCTGAGGCTCCAAGGGACATTGGGATCCTAAGGTTAGGTTGGGGACTTTAACTGGTAGGGAGCTACAACCCTCTGTTCTAGTCTCGAATCAGTTCTCCATTTTGCACTGCGGGGAGGGATGCTCCTGTTTGCTCCAGTGGCGGTTGAGGAAGTGGGCGAGAGGGGCTTGATCCCAGTTGCCAGAACTCCTGGCTTGAGACTCCTTGCACGCACATCCCTTCAAGTAAGTTGACGGCCTGACCATTGGCCACCAGCCTTGTAGAAAGATGAGTGGCTTCTCTGATGAGAAGGCATTGCCTGGTTATTTCCCCCTCCAGCTGAAACACGAAGCGATGCATGAATAAAATGTGTTTTCGGCTTTGAAGGAAGAATCAATCTGCAGGGATGCGAGACACATACCGTATCAGTGAACTTTAAACATTCCAGATAAAATTAAAAACTCTTTCATCTCAACTATAGAAGTAACAACAGGACGCAGACTTTTTACCTTTAAGCTTGCTTTCAAGACCAAGACTTTGATTCTCTAAAGGCTGTAAAAAGAATTTTGCTGCATATATATCTATCCTTTAAATTTGATATTTATATATGCTTTTCATGTTACAGTAATTTGGTATCTGCATCTGTAAAATACAAGAAAGGTAAAGATGAAGGCTCTGTATTTCTAGAGATCACACATGAACAACTAAAGTTTCTCTAGAAGATAAACCCCATTGCATGTTATGGATAAAACAGCCTGTCCTATCAAGCCAATCTCCCTCTGCTAGGTGTGAACTGGAATACGTTATTTCTGTTGAGATGCTGAATTCAGGATACACCAACAGTTCCCTCTTCCCCGCCCCTTCCTTTTTGTGTTGTGGCTTTTTTAGACTGTACGCCTGATGTCAGGGATTGTGCTATTTTTATTGATCAGTTATCCACTGTGGGAACTTTTCTAGCTGAGTGGGATATAAATGTTTTCAATGAATTAATTAATGGGAAATGGTTCCTTATCCCCTTTTTGCTCTGGCACGAAGCCACATTTGGACACTAGCAAGAGCATGTGAACATTTGTTGTGAGTGCATCACACACACCTCACAAAGATGCTTATCCAGACGAGTGTTCCCAAATTGCATTTTAGCATTTCAGAAAGCCCTGGAATTCAAATTTCAAAGACAACCATACAACATCCAGCTTGTGCCTACTGTGCTTCCTCCAGGGAGTTCAGGGTGATGTAGATGGGGATGTCTCATTTATTTAATCTGCAATACCCTGTGAGGGTAAGCTGAGGCATCAAATGAGTTTCATGGCTCATCAAGAACTCGAGCCAAAGAATCTCTGCTCTGGGTTCAACAATCCACGGTCCACGCAACACACCTGGCTCCTGTGTCTCCCAGATCAAACCTTGAACTTGCAGCCTTTTGCCCAGCATGTTTCTTAACAAACACACAAAGGACAGATGGGGCAGATGTAGAATAAAATTGACTTGCTCCAATTGTCTTGCTTTTTTTGTTTTTGTTTTAAATTGATTGCTTCTGTGCAAGACCCTGAAAGCAGGCAGGATGATGGTGGGCCGGTTCCGACATGACCTCCGTATCGCAATGCATCCAGAGCGCTTCATTTGGAGAGAAAAGGTGAGCCCTCTGGACCTTTGGCGCTAAAATATAAAGCGTAAATCTTATCGAGACGGAATTAAAAGACGCCTGCTTCTTGGGAGAAAAGCAATGACAAACCTAGACAGCATCTTAAAAAGCAGAGACATCACCTTGCCAACAAAGGTCCATGTAGTTAAAGCTATGATTTTCCCAGTAGTGAGGTATGGAAGTGAGAGCTGGACCATAAAGAAGGCTGATCGCTGAAGAATTGATGCTTTTGAATTATGGTGCTGGAGGAGACTCTTGAGAGTCCCATGGACTGCAAGATCAAACCTATCCATTCTTAAGGAAATCAGCCCTGAGTGCTCACTGGAAGGACAGATCCTGAAGCTGAGGCTCCAGTACTTTGGCCACCTCATGAGAAGAGAAGACTCTCTGGAAAAGACCCTGATGTTGGGAAAGATGGAGGGCACAAGGAGAAGGGGACGACAGAGGACGAGATGGTTGGACAGTGTTCTCGAAGCTACCAACATGAGTTTCACCAAACTGTGGGAGGCAGTGGAAGACAGGAGTGCCTGGCGTGCTCTGGTCCTTGGGGTCACACAGAGTCGGACACGACTAAATGACTAAACAACAACAACAAACCTTATCCTTTGAATTGAGTCAGAAAGTGATACCAAATTTATGAACACAGGTACAAGTAGGACTGCAGAAACGCAACATCATCTGTTTTTAAAAGTGGCTGGAGGGGGTTGGGTTCTGCCATTCCATCAGATCTCACCTGGGTGAAACTTAAATGTTCCCTGTTAGCCAAAATCTGAACTCCACAGCATCTGCAAGTATTAGCATGCCTATTTCACGCAATGCTGCTATTCAGCATCTGATACTCTCCTTGCTTTGCTAATAAGCATTTTTGCTTCTTCGATTTTTTTTTAAAAAAAATCTCAAATCTCTAATTACCATCTCCATTCTGGGAGGGAAATAGAACTTCTGTTCCTGAAGCTGATGAGCATGTGAAACTGCAGCAATGCCAGATTCCCCAGCCACATCAGCCAGCTTGAGCTGACAGATTTTAAGCTCTTGCTCATGTTACATTTGAAATATATATAAAACTTTTATCTGGTCTCCTGTCAGCTATTCTGCAAATGGCAACGGCTGGCAGGATTGACAGCTTGTAGCTAGACAGCTTCCTTTCTTCCTCCTCATGCAGAGTGCAGCAGACAGGCATTCCATATCGCCGCAGAATGAAAGCCAAAAATCCATCTAAAGGACATGGCATTTTGCAACAGGGTTGGGACAGTTCTGTGGGGAGGAGTTCTAGGCAAACAAAAGTGCTGCTTACAATACAATAATCTTTATTGTCATTGTCCCATACAAAACAACGAAATTGAAAAATCTACGTAAGACATTCAAAAACCAACAAGCCTGCTATCCCAGCTATCACAACCTGGTTAGTCCCCTAAAAACTCTGACACCCCATTTTTAAATACAATATACTCCCGTAAAGGTAAAGGGTAAAGGGACCCCTGACCATTAGGTCCAGTCGTGACCGACTCTGGGGTTGCGGCGCTCATCTCGCTTTACTGGCTGAGGGAGCCGGCATACAGCTTCCAGGTCATGTGGCCAGCATGACTAAGCCACTTCTGGCGAACCAGAGCAGCGCACGGAAACACCGTTTACCTTCCTGCCAGAGCGGTACCTATTTATCTACTTGCACTTTGACGTGCTTTCGAACTGCTAGGTTGGCAGGAGCTGGGACCGAGCAACGGGAGCTCACCCTGTCGCGGGGATTCGAACCGCCGACCTTCTGAGGTCCCTTAGAGACTCCTTACACTGCGTTTAAAACCAACATCGCATTTGGATAGAAACTGTTTCTCAGGCAGCTAGTCCTAGTCTTTATAACCCTGTACCTTCTTCCAGAAGGCAGAAGCTAAAAGAGATCATTTCCGGGGTGCGCACTATCCTGCACACTATCTTGTGGTCCTCTGTCAAGGAGGTGTGTGCATCTTCACTCCCAGACTTTGAAATGCTCCTCCATCAGCAACAACTGCTAAATAACAATGATTTTGTGCTACCCTTTCCACATCCTGCAGGACAGGAGCAGTTAATGTGGTACGCTCCAAAGGTTGTTCCCATCAGTCCAGCCACCATGGCCAATGGTCAAAAATGATGAGAGCTGAAGTTCACCAGATTGCCCAGCTTTGCTGTAACTGGTCTTCTCTGGAATATCAGAGCACTGAGCCCTATGGCGCAACTCTGTTGCTTCCTTTTCCCCTTGGGTTGTGGTTACACACAGGTATCAATTTCCAAGTCTAGGTTTTGGTTTCAAAGTTGTTGTCTAATGACTAATGAAAATAACACCCTGCTTCCCCAGTAAGAATGAGAGTCCCCTTGCCTGTAGTTGTCTATGGAGGGGGGGAAAGATATTTAGCTGTAGGGCAGTCATCAGAGTGTGGTCCTTAGCTATGCTGAAACTCAACTGAAATCAATAAGGTCAGCTGTGTCCAAGCCTTCCTAGGGTTGCAGCCCTAGAGAGTGTGAGCAGTTTCTTCCCTCTACATAACAGAACTAGATAGCTCCCAACACAGTGCAGGTCTTAGAAGGACAACGGAAAGTTTAGATAATGGAGGTTTTGCTAGGGTAATATATGACCACTAAGTAAAAACAATATGTTTCTTTGTTTGACTGGGACAAACCTTGTTATGTTGAGCTCGTATTTTGCACAATTTGTATACGGTGTTTGTTTGATAATGTGTGGTTTGCTATGCCTAATAAAGGATATTTGATTCGATTCTTTGTTACTGTGTTTTAGATTTGGTTAGAGAGGAGGGTAAAGCTAGGCTTGCTGTACTTCAAAAAGTCAAACTGCTGACACCCCCAAAGTTGTTGAGCTTCACCACAGATGGGATGGGAAGAGGCGTTGCTTTTACCTGCCTTGGTTTCTTAATTAATTTTAAACTTAATGCTCCTTTATGCTACTTGCTTAAGGAGGTGGAGGAGTAAGAATGTGGGGCAGCCTCCCACCATTAGCCCCTCGATCACCCTATTCTGCTGCATGTCTATCTCCGGCTGTCTGGCTGCGCTCAATCCCTTGCAGGAGGGGGACCATCAAAGGCACCATCTGCCTTCGGCCAGGAAGGCAACTGCCAGCAGCAGAAGCATCTCTGGTCCCTCCCCATTGGCTGTGGATTTCAAGGAGGAAGGCAGAAAATGCGGAAGCTTTTTCTGCCCTGAACTGCAGATGAGGGACACTTAGTGTCAGGCGGCTGAGGAACCAACCCTCACGGTAGGTTGCCAGGAACAGATAAGACAAGGAAAAGTCCTTACCATCTGCTTTTATTCAATATTTACAGAGAGAGGCTTGGGAATGCAGCCTCTTGGAATAATGGCGTTGTCCTGAGTAAATCTCCACTCCCCTTCTTCATTCGTCATCTCTTCTATCAGTGACGCTGAGGGCCCTTTGCTTCTGAGCCCTTTACTCTCCTACTTTTAAGGTTCGCCAGGTTCTTGGAATGCTTTCTAGTGATAACATGTCAGCCAGCTGCTCTGACTCTGCCTCCTCCTTCTCTCCCATTATTTCCCAGCTTTTCCCCTCATCTGCCTCTGAGATGTGACCTCAACAAACCACTGCTGTATATCTATACAGTGGTACCTCTGGTTAAGAACCTAATTCCTTCTGGAGGTCCGTTCTTAACCTGAAACTGTTCTTAACCTGAGGTACCACTTTAGCTAATGGGGCCTTCCGCTGCCACCGCACGATTTCTGTTCTCATCCTGAAGCAAAGTTCTTAACCTGAGGTACTATTTCTGGGTTAGCAGAGTCTGTAACCTGAAGAGTCTGTAACCCAAGGTACCACTGTACTGTCTTCCTCTTCCTCCTCCCTGGACGGGTCAGGATGGGGACGCAGTCTCCATCATTCCTCCTCTGCCCTGACACTTAGCAGGATTTTATGAATAACTGCCACCCCTGGTGGAGGAGACCCACCGGCTGTCCCGTTGCAGGACCATGACACCACAGGCCGATTATTGCCCACCACATATGGATGGCCACTCTCCCCAGTTCTGACAGGAAAATTGCAAAAAATAAAAAATTCAGGAAAACCCCAGAAGAAAACTCAGAAAAAAAGAGAAATGGCCAGGCTCGTGGCAGCGGTGCCCCCCCCCCAGCCAAGGGACGTGACCTCTCATCACTTCCACTGCCGCCAGGGCACAGCCTTCCTCATAATTTTTTAAAAAACAAAAACAAAAATATTTTTTGGGGGGGAGACAGAAAACCGGGGGGGGGGATTGGGTTGCCATATGTCCTGGAAATTCCTGACATCTCTTAAAATTCAAAAAGTCCCCCCGGACGCCATTTTAGGCATCCTATTTCTGTACGTGTCCGGAATTTTTCGGACGTATGGCAAGCCTAGTAAAGCTCTCTACTGTGGAAGCTAAATCCTATCAAAAATTTATACAGCTCTCATCCCTAAATGCTCCTTGACTGCTTTCATCTTTTTTTCCCTTTTAAGTAAGGCTGTGTACCAAGCTGCACTTTTTGATTCGTAACCAGTTACAAGCATTACACACTGCATACAGAAGAATGTACGTGCCGTCAGTTTTAACACAGCAACACCACTCCAGCCGTTCTTTGATCTTGAAATGCTGCATAGTTGTTGTCGTTTTTTATATACAAAAAATAAAATAGAAAATCACTGGTGTATAAATGCCCCCATCTGCCGTCTCATGCGGTCAGCGCCAGAATCATTACAACAACTGTCCTATGTGTGATAATAATTGCAAAAATCAGGAACTTTGATTCTTATCAGCCTCAGCACAAGAAAGGAAGCCGACGCTGATTTCATCCCTTCCACCATATGGATGTAGTTGTTTTGACTGTCATTCAAGAGAGTCCCATCAGTATACAGAATACCTTGACACAGTTTCTTTGAACTGGTTGCTCTTTTCATCCAAAAGTCCCCCTGTGGGTGTACGGTTGTCAGCTGAGGGCTGTAGAACCATCGTTTTTCCTGCCTGCCCTAGAATGCAAAAACGCAGGAGGAGCTCTGCTTCATCCTTCCCAAGGTCCATCTAATTCAGCAGCAGGCCAACCAGAATAGCCCTGCTACATCAGGCCTTGTTCTCAGGGTGGCTATACTTGCCCTTGGGAACCCTGCAAGCAGGACAAGAGCACAACCGCACCCTCCACTCCTGTATTTCGCAACAATTGAAACTCACAAGCATACTGCCTCCAACAGCCTCCAGCAGTGCTGATAGTAGATAACCACAATGGCTACAGTGGTACCTCAGTTTACGAACTTAATCTGTTCCGGAAGTCTGCTCTTAAACCCAAACCGTTCTTAAACCGAGGCGCGCTTTCCCTAATGAAGCCTCCTGCCGCCGGTACCCTTCCACCGTTCAGATTCTGTTCTTAGATTGAGGTAAAGTTCTCAAACCAAGACACTACAGTGGTACCTCGGGTAAAAGACACTTCAGGTTACAGACTCCACTAACCCAGAAATTGTACCTTGGGTAAAGAATTTTGCTTCAGGATGAGAACAGAAATTGTGGTCTGGCAGCGGGAGGCCCCATTAGCTAAAGTGGTACCTCAGGTTAAGAACAGTTTCAGGTTAAGAACGGACCTCCAGAACGAATTAAGTTCTTAACCCGAGGTACCACTGTATTTCCAGTTATGTGGAGTTTGTAAACCAAATCGTTCTTAAACCGGACTGTTCTTAAACTGAGGCACCACTGTACTAGCCTGATCTTCCATGAATTCGTCTAATCCCCTTTTAACTCCATCCATGTTGGTGGCCATCATATGCCAACAATGCCCTTCTCCGGACTACTGGGACAAACAAGCCAGCCTGTACACAAAGCAATAATAAATGGACACATAATTGATACTGGAAATGGCATGGCTAGCTAACCCAGCCTCACTTTGGATGCATGTGTGTGTGTGTGTGTGTGTGTGTGTGTGTGCCATGCCTTCCTTCCTGGTTCACACTGAAAAGTTATTTTTAAATGCTCTCAGGGACAGGAGAGATACCCATAGGCTTCAATTGAGAAATGAATTAATTTAATGTAGCTGGGACTGGGCACAAGTGTGTCCATCCCCCCCACTCAAAATAGCCAAACAAAAACAAACACCAAACAGGCAAGGACTGAGCACACACAGTGGGCATGCAGACTGATAGATGCAGGTGTGTGTGCATGGGGGGAGGAAGGGACCACTGAATGATGTTCAAGAATCCTGAACACAAGCTTTTCTTTCTTTCTTTCTTTCTTTCTTTCTTTCTTTCTTTCTTTCTTTCTTTTTCTTTCTTGTAAGACCCCAGTTGTATTTGAGCCATGCTTATGTAGCTGAAAGTGTTCCACGTACTGAGAGACTCGGGATGATCCCAAGGCTAGCAGAAATCCCAAAATATTTTCAAAAAATGGAAACCCTAAGCAAATAAAAATGAAACAAACAGGTGGGAGGGGGGAAAGAGAATTATGGAGTTGCTGGAACAGAGGGACAGATTCATATAGAAACGTTTATAGGGATATGAAGGGTAAATAAGAACCATTGTTTGGGCAGCTTCACAATGAGAAGCTGTTTTTAAGTGTGCTAAGGAAGAGAATGGGACACGGGTGGCGCTGTGGGTTAAACCACAGAGCCTAGAGCTTGCCGATCAGAAGGTCGGCGGTTCGAATCCCCGCAACGGGGTGAGTTCCCGTTGCTCGGTCCCAGCTCCTGCCAATGTAGCAGTTTGAAAGCACATCAAAGTGCAAGTAGATAAATAGTTACCGCTCCTGCGCAAAGGTAAACTGCATTTCCATGCACTGCTCTGGTTCGCCAGAAGCGGCTTAGTCATGCTGGCCACATACCCGGAAGCTGTACGCTGGCTCCCTAAGCCAGTAAAGCGAGATGAGCGCTGCAACCCCCAAGTTGTCCGCGACTGGACAACGGTCAGGGGTCTCTTTACCTTTACCTTTAAGGAAGAGAAAGCTGCTTATAGCTATCAACAGCAGAATTACAACAGTGAATATTGCTGGAGTTGGGTACTAATGTGTCAACCCTCCCACAAATAAAAAAACAAAACAGCCCAATGGAGACTAAACCTAGTCATTGGGCATTGGGCACTGCTTGACATGGACATGAAAACCAATGAAGGAAGAAGTATTATCAGTGACATTTGTTTATCATAGGACCATCTTGCCCCACGGATACTACATGATAAAACTTGACACAGGTGGCACAACTGGGGGTGGGGAGAAAGATGATGAGCAAGGGCAAGCAGTGGATTTAATAACACTTGATTCTTTCTTAATAACCTGTGGTGCTGTACAGAGTAAAATTAAAAGAGAGCCTGCCTGCTGGGCCAAAATCTTGGAAGTCTATTAACAATTTAATAATAAACAAACATGCCTTTGAGCATTACAGAGCAAATCTCCCTCCTTTGCTGGCTAAAATTAAACGAAAGGTTTTCAGGTGACACAGCATAGCTTTCAGTATAGTAGGAAACCTAGAACCTACTTACGGATATTATTATCTCGTTGCTGGCATTTTTAATAATGTTGATTTTTCTTATACCCCCCTACCTGCTCACCCTGCCTGCCTCATTATTAACATTAATATCGATCTCTCTTATACTCCCCATCCCACCCACACTGCCTGCCTCTTTATTAATAAAATATTCCTTAATTTCCAGACCCACCTACATTGCCTACTTCATTAACATCATTTTAATTAATAATCTCCCTCACATTCCTCTACCCACCGGCACTGGCTGCCTCGTTATTTCATTTATCTGCTTGCCCTCTTTGTTTCGCCAAAACGACTGACAGCCAAGCCAAGCCCCTCCCCCCGTCCATAGATACATTAAACCCAAGTTGGGTACGGAGGTGAAAGGCATTAAAAACATTCCACCCACTTCTAAATAATGAGCAAGAAATAACATTTCTTACATTTCCCTGTCCTGCCTCTTTATTAGGATTGCTGATGTTTCTTAAAACTTCCCATCCTATCCTGCTTCTTTATGGATATATTCTTTCTTACATCCCTCGACCCACCTGAACCGCTTCCCTCACTGTGACGTTCAGCGATCTATTAAATGTGTTAGCTGCTTCGTAATGCCAAACCGAGTTACAGCCAGCCAACACATAAATACGTTAAAGCTAAAATTTGGGGTGTGTGTTAAAGAAATGCATTAAAAACACCCCACCTCTAAATAATTAATAATAATAACTAAATTCTCTTCTATTCCCCACCCACACTCCCCATTAATATACTAGTATCTATACAACTGATTGGTTCAAAATTGGAAAAGGAGTACGACAAGGCTGTATTTTGTCTCCCTGCTTATTTAACTTATATGCAGAATTCATCATGCGAAAGGCTGGGCTGGATGAATCCGAAGCCGGAATTAAGATTGCCGGAAGAAATATCAACAACCTCAGATATGCAGATGACACAACCTTGATGGCAGAAAGTGAGGAGGAATTAAAGAACCTTTTAATGAGGGTGAAAGAGGAGAGCGCAAAATATGGTCTGAAGCTCAACATCAAAAAAACGAAGATCATGGCCACTGGTCCCATCACCTCCTGGCAAATAGAAGGGGAAGAAATGGAGGCAGTGAGAGATTTTACTTTCTTGGGCTCCATGATCACTGCAGATGGTGACAGCAGCCACGAAATTAAAAGACGCCTGCTTCTTGGGAGAAGGGCAATGACAGGCCTAGACAGCATCTTGAGAAGTAGAGACATCACCTTGCCAACAAAGGTTCGTATAGTTAAAGCTATGGTTTTCCCAGTAGTGATGTATGGAAGTGAGAGCTGGACCATAAAGAAGGCTGATCGCCGAAGAATTGATGCTTTTGAATTATGGTGCTGGAGGAGACTCTTGAGAGTCCCATGGACTGCAAGAAGATCAAGCCTCTCCATTCTGAAGGAAATCAGCCCTGAGTGCTCACTGGAAGGACAGATCGTGAAGCTGAGGCTCCAGTACTTTGGCTACCTCATGAGAAGAGAAGACTCCCTGGAGAAGACCCTGATGTTGGGAAAGATGGAGGGCACAAGGAGAAGGGGGCGACAGAGGACGAGATGGTTGGATAGTGTTTTCGAGGTTACCAGCATGAGTTTGACCAAACTGCGGGAGGCAGTGGAGGACAGAGGTGCCTGGCGTTCTCTGGTCCATGGGGTCACGAAGAGTCGGACACGACTAAACGACTAAACAACAACAAATCTTTACAGTGGTACCTCGGGTTAAGTACTTAATTTGTTCTGTTCTTAATCTGAAACTGTTCTTAACCTGAAGCACCACTTTAGGTAATGGGGCCTCCCGCTGCTGCCACACCGCCGCTGCACGATTTCTGTTCTTATCCTGAAGCAAAGTTCTTAACCTGAAGCACTATTTCTGGGTTAGCGGAGTCTGTAACCTGAAGCGTATGTAACCCGAGGTACCACTGTACTTATATACTAAGTAAAGTAGAGACATCACCTTGCCAACAAAGGTCCGTATAGTACAAGCTATGGTTTTCCCAGTAGTGATGTATGGAAGTGAGAGCTGATCGCCGAAGAATTGATGCTTTTGAATTATGGTGCTGGAGGAGACTCTTGAGAGTCCCATGGACTGCAAGAATATCAAACCTATCCATTCTGAAGGAAATCAGCCCTGAGTGCTCACTGGAAGGACAGATCGTGAAGCTGAGGCTCCAATACTTTGGCCACCTTATGAGAAGAGAAGACTCCCTGGAAAAGACCCTGATGTTGGGAAAGATGGAGGGCACAAGGAGAAGGGGACAACAGAGGACGAGATGGTTGGACAGTGTTCTCGAAGCTACCAGCATGAGTTTGACCAAACTGCGGGAGGCAGTGGAAGACAGGAGTGCCTGGCATGCTCTGGTCCATGGGGTCACGAAGAGTCGGACATGACTAAACGACAACAACAACAACAATATACCCTGCTACTTTATTATTAATAATTATTAATAAATAAATTAATAATAACTAAATTCTCTTCTATTCCCCACCCACACTGCCCATTAATATATTATTGTCTATACTCATATTGTAATTAAAATACCCTGCTACTTTATTATTAATAATTATTAATAAATAAATTAATAATAACTAAATTCTCTTCTATTCCCCACCCGGACTGCCCATTAATATACTATTGTATATACTCATGCACTAATTCATATACCCCGCTGCTTTATTACCAGCCAGGATAATACGTCATCTGCTTTACGCTCCCAGACCCACCAACACAACCCTCTGCGGGGAGACCCTCCGCTTCCGTTTCCGGGAGGGACACCGGACGGCCAAGGGGAAGAAACGTCGTCCCTCCCGGAAGCGGAAGTAGAGTCACGACGTCGGCGCCGTCGCGAGCGCTCCTTTCCCCACCCCCCACCGTTACCTTCCGTCGCTTTTAATCCGAGGCGCTCGGGAGCTGCGCGCTGTCTGCCCGGCTCCTCTGTACCTGAAGCGGAAGGAAGCGTCTCCTCCCCTCTCGCGGCGGCGGCCTCTCCCGTGCCGGAAAGCGCTGGAGTACGCCGGGCTGGCCGGTACGGAGGGAGGCTCGTCTAGGTGCCTCTGGGTGTCCCTGAATGTGGGTTGGTGGCTGCTGCTGCTGCTCAGGGCCAAGGGCCCCGAATCCTTTAATCAGGTCCAGCCCCACAGAACCGTAGAGAAAGCGCAGAGAAATATAACCCTGCTGGCTGTGGCACACACACGTGTATGCATGTCTTGACGTTCCGTGTTTTTTGTGGGTTTTTAATAATAATATAATAATAATTTATTATTTATACCCCGCCCATCTGGCTCAGTTTCCCCAGCCACTCTGGGCAGCTCCCAATCAAATGTTAAAAACAGTACAGCATTAAATATTAAAAACTTCCCTAAACAGGGTTGCCTTCAGATGTTTTTTAAAGATAGGATAGCTGCTTATTTCCCTCACATCTGAAGGGAGGGCATTCCACAGGGCGGGCACCACTACCAAAAAGGGCCTCTGTCTGGTTCCCTGTAACCTCACTTCTCACAATGAGGGAACTGCCAGAAGGCCCTCGGCGCTGGATCTCAGTGTCCGGGCTGAACGATGGGGGTGGAGACGCTCCTTCAGGTATATTGGACCGAGGCCGTTTTGGTTTTTTAACCTCTCCTTCCTCCATACAGCAGCAAACATGTCCACCCCTCCCCTGGCCGGAGCAGGGATAGCCCCCGGGCCGTTTTCGGGACCCCAATCCCAGGCCGCTCGGGAAGTGAACACGGCTTCGCTGTGCCGCATCGGGCAAGAGACTGTGCAGGACATTGTGCTTCGTACCATGGAGATCTTCCAGCTGTTGAGGAACATGCAGGTGGGCAGCAGTAGGTGAAGAAACCCATCTCTCTCTCTCTTCCTCACAAACAACACACATACACACCCGGTGTCTTCCCCCACCCACTTGAATGCGTTCCCTGTTCTCAGCTCTTGGAATGGGGTCAAAAATAGAGGAGGAAATGCAAGCAAATTGCAAGATGGTATGGAAAGAGTTTGGGCATGTGAAAGGGAGGAGTTGGCTCTGAGGCACTGTGTTGCCAAGTACTTGTTAAAATAAAGACAGAAACACTTTAATATTTAAAGTGTACAAAGAATGGTTCAAATTGATACAGATACAAGAACAAGACAAGCAGATAAAAGTTATAGTTGGCACTAACTGGCCTGCAGCAATGACAACAGTAGCTCTCATCAAATTCTTCTCAGGATACTTTTTTTATTCCAGTATGGAATAAATGTCCTGCGTTGCTCGCTAAATAAACTCAACACTCCCTTAGCTCTGTACACCTTGAGGATAGCAGGTACTGTTCTACTTCGGTTACTCTGAATTTTTTTAAATAGTTCAATATTTTTACTTGATACGCCAATTTATACCTAATTCTTAGAAAGTACTTTAAAAAAAAAATTCTTTCAGAAATGCAGAATATTTTCCCTGGGATGTATTGCTCCCTGAGATATTGTTTATATACCATCCTAGGAAAGGTTTCTGTCACCAGATTCTTTACTTGCAGAATAATATTCTTTCCTCATAATTGATTAAAAGTGGACTTGCAAAAGCCTTCAGTCCTTAGCGTACTAAAACATATGTAAATTCCACTCATTTCGGTGGGGCTCACTTCGCTGTAACAAGTTTAGTACCAAAACTTCTACAGTTTTATGGAGAATATGAGCTGGAATGAAGTACCTGGCTAACTCTGTTCTGTACTTTGTTTTTTCCAGAAATCTCACGAAATTTATGTACACAATAGCTGATTCACATAGCGGATAAAATTAAATAAATGAAAACAATATTGAACTAGTTGGAACAAGTACTGCAGTTAGCATTAATGTTTGGGGGGAGGTGTTTGCAAGAAATATGCATCTCTGTAATTGTTTCGATTTTTCAGTGTAGATGAAATGTAACCATGGATTTCATTCATTCCCCCTCCAGCTTCCGAACGGTGTCACCTATCATACAGGCACATATCAAGACCGATTAGGGAAGCTTCAAGAACATCTGCGTCAGCTTGCAATACTTTTTAGGAAACTCAGATTGGTCTATGACAAATGCAATGAGAACTGTGCAGGACTTGAAACTGTTCCAATAGAGGTAAGTGGAGGAGAGGTACAGATATTTAGATCATGCTGTATATATTTCAGTAAGTCAGAAACATGGTGAGAAATCCAATTGCAACCGCTTGCTTGACAGTTGTGCAACAGGGCATCTGGTTTCTCTTCTCCTACCTTCCCCACTCCCATCCCATAGTATTTCTCCAAAACCTGTTCTAGGCGGGTCCTCCAGTCTTCAGAGCAGGAGATGCTGCAGGGGGCAAGAGGAAGTTGTGTAACAAAGTGGATGCCTACTTGTGTGTCGCTGGATCTTTCCCATTCTGTGGACCACATTCTCAGGTTTCATGCTTGAACCAGTGCATTTTAGAATTCCCTTTTCTGCTTATGCCCCTTGGATGTGAAGGGAAATGTTTCATGGAGCATATTTTTAACCCTTTCGAGATCTTTCCCAGCCTGCATCTGTATTGGAATTGATTTTAAAGTGCTTTAAAGCTGTTTGATCTCTTCTTTTTATCTGTCCAAGGCTTTTTTGGAAAGAAGGGTGGGATATAAATTTAATAAATAATAATTAGTATTAAGCATTTGCACAAGAGTAGCTGTCTTCAGTTTTTAAGATGTCCAGCGACAAATAAATATAATAGAAATGTGATTTTAAAAGGCTAGTGTTTCTGTAATTTCATATTTATCTTAGCTGACAAGTTTTAGGGCATGCTTTTTCATTCGTGGTTCTACGAAAAGCTCTCAGTATATTTTATAGAGCATGTCTTATACAGCAGCTTTGTTAACATTTGCAGCAACTCATTCCGTATGTCGAGGAGGATGGCTCTAAGCATGATGATCGAGGAGCAGCCAGCCAGCTTCTCTTTGCTAGTGAAGAGAGAAGGGAAATCATGGAAGTAAACAAGGTAATAGTTGATACGATTTGCATGCAGCAGAGTTCCTAGCAGAAGCTTTCTTTACTAGTTTGCCTGTACAGCCTTAAACATACTTCTGAGTCACGGAAAAGAAATAGCGCCAGATTCAATTAAATACCTGTGGTAGTGAAAGCCGGCGCAACTGTCGTGCCAGCGCCAGAGGAGGAAAGAACTTAAAACACGTAGCAGAGTTTCCAAAAAAATAGACCAGAGGCAAATCCAGCAGAGCTTTACTGATACTGAAGGCAAATGAGCATAAATGGTCACAAATCTAAAACATTCAGGATTGGCACAGTCCATAAAAATCCAGTTGCAGCACTTACAATAAAGCTTACAAACTTATAATAAGACTAAACCTTAAGACTATAGCATACAGAAACAGAACATAAGAACAAAGAGAGATAGAAGAGAAAGTGAGTGAAACCCAGGCTCTTCCTGGCCCTATTATTATAGTCAATGCGACCTTGGCAGAAAGATAACAGTAACAGTTTAAACCATCTGTACTCAGCTCCCCAGAGAAATAACCCAAACATCAGAAACCTTCTTCCTGTCTCTCTCACATAGTACATACGTACATAATTTTATTACGGTCAAAGAGCAGCTTGAAAAGCACAACTGGAACAGCTTTCACCAGAATAAAAAATACATTTAAAACATTTGTACAACAACAGCTTAAAGATTAAAATCTGAGATAACCGCATATACACATAAAGACCTAAAATTTGGGCTACCATACAAATTGGCCCTGCCACCATGGAGGCCAACTTTGACTGTTTTCCTAGTGAATTAATTTGTTTCAGGGTGTGGTCTGCGCCTGCAAATCTGCGTGCAGACTCTGGCGACCATCCAGGTTGCCTTGTGTTCTTTGCCTAAGAGGAGAGAATTGAGTTTAGACTTATCAGAAAGGTTAGCAAGCCTCTCCAGCTGAGGGTCAATGGTATCTCTGCGTATCTCGTCATAAAAGGGACATCTAAAAAATAAATGCTCTGGGCTTCCTATTTCCCCTAATGGGCAGGCGCAAAGTCTCACATAGTAATAAAACTTCTTTCACAAAGAGAAGAAACCTTCTAGAACCCTCTTGAACTAATCAGAATAGGAAAGATCTCTACAGACCAGATCAATACTTTCTGTGCTAAGAAATGCAAACTGACAGCAACAAGCCCAGCTAGTGCATTGGAGCTTCCCCGCTCTCCTCCCCCTGCACCCCCCCAATTGGCTTGTGGTCAGAAGAACCCCCAGAACAGCATGTGGGGAGTAGGGAGGGAGAAGAGGGAAGATTGCTCCATCAGTACAAGCATTTCTGCTTGCCAGACAGAACAGTTAGCTTAATGCAACATTGAATTCTATCCATAGGTTTACAGCCAATGCTCATCCTACTCAGAGTAGGCCCATTGGAATTGATGAACATAATGTAGTTATGCTCATTAACTCCAGTGGATCTACTCTGAGTAAGTCTTGCACTGGATACAACCCATGGGGTGGTATTTGCTAGTTCTACAGAATATAGACCCATTGAAGTTGTTGTTGTTTATTGAATTTATATACTGCCTTATACCTGGAGGTCTCAGTTAATAAGTTTAATTTATTAATAAGCTAATAAACATGACCAACTTAGGCCTGCTAATTTTCAGTGGGTCTACTCACAGTAAAACTTAATTGAATGCCGCCCATAATCTTAACAAATTACTCTGTTGTTGTTGTTTTTGTTTTAACCAATCTGTTGCTCATCACTGTCTCCTTGCTCCAGATAGCTGTGATTTTGTCTTGTGTAGAAAAAATTGCATCAGTCCTTATTTTCTGGCATTGTAGCCTATTTGATAGGAACGTTGTAGTTGAATGTTTGCCTGTGGGACAAAAGCTGAGCTGTCACCAGCAACTCTAATTGTGTCCCTTGCCTAACCTGTCATATTAGTTTTCTGAAGGACACATTCTCATTCCTATATATAGTTATTTCATTTAATATCTAGAGGCTGAGAAGCAGCTACTTTAGGAAGGGCACATATGCTTCTTAAAAATGGCGAATAACAATATCTGTAGTTGGACATACAGAAGATCTGTGTTTGTCAAGGATGCTTTAGTTGAGATTCCTGCATTTCAGGGAGTTGGGCCAGATCACTCGAAGGATCCCTTCCAACTCTATGATTCTGTGTTCCTGGAACATTGAGCCACTTCTTGCAATCCAAAGACTAATGTCCAGGCTGCAGGCAACCATATTCAAGCTTTTGGCTGGGAGGGTGCAGTCTTCCTGGAAGTTAGCTGCTGAAACTGGAAGCATGAGCCTCGAACACATACTGTGTTAGCCAAGCAAAGGCCAGACCAATCCAGGGACTTGGCAATCACACAGGCAGATGGTGTGCAAAAGGGTGTTTTTTGAGATGGTCCTTCTATGAACTTGGGAGTCTGCTGGAACATTCTTTACAGCCTGGTTCTACCTTTGGGAGGTAAACAGTGATAGTCAGAAGTATTGGCGATTGCATAGGGCTGCTAGGTCCTTGCCCAGGACTGTCCTTTTAGCTTTAAATTCCCTTCCTATACTGCCCTCCTTGCTCATCCTTCTTTCCCTCCTGCTTTTGTCTGAAAAAACCTTTATTCCATCCCCACAGGTGAGTAGGGATGGAATAAAGGTTTTTTTCAGACAAAAGCAGGAGGGAAAGAAGGATGAGCAAGGAGGGCAGTATAGGAAGGGAATCAGAGCAGCTAGCCTCTCTCAATGGTGTGGAGCATTTAAAATTACATGCACAACCTCTGGGTGGGCAATTGGCATCCCTATTGGGGGACAGCCTTCCTCCCATAAGGAAGAACAACACAAGGTCAGTGGCATTTGTTCACCAATGACAATTGCTCCATGCTTATATTAGTAAGTAGTTGTTAACAGCATTTTATTAAGTGTTGCCTAATGCAAAATGCTTCTAGGCAGTATACAGTTAAAACAAAAATTTGCAATACCATAAATAGAATTTTAAAATTGCATGCATAAGAAAGCATCCTACCAGTCGTTCTCATGATCCGTTGACCTGAGACTCCTTTGTTTTAATGAGACTGCTTTCTTGCATATTTTAATTATGGGTGTTTATATTTTAATGCTTTCACAATTGGTTTTTATGCTTGTAAACTGCTTAGAAGCCTATCTGGGCATTAAATAGCATTTAAATTAATAAGTAAATAATAAAACAAATATCAATAACAAAATCTCAGTTTAAACAAAGTCTGTAATAAGGCACACAGAATTTTCCGTAAGGAAGCAGCAGTCACAATAAGCCATATTAAACACTGGCTAGGAGAAGATGTTAAAACCCCCAAAACACTAAAACAACTACTATGAATACTAAACATCTGGAAACAGCTGAAGAACCTGGGAGTAGGGGAAGCCTTTGCATGGTGGCAAAAAAAATTTTGTAATGTGGGTGCCTGGTGAGTTTCCTTCGAGGGCTCATTTCAAAGGCTGGCAGTAGTCCACCACTGAGAAGACTTTTATTGTTGCCACTCTCTGAATTTCAGCAGGAGGAGGCACCTGGAAAAGGGCCTCTATATATTACCTTAAAAGGGACACGGGTGGCGCTGTGGTCTAAACCACGGAGCCTAGGGCTTGCCGATCGAATCCCCGCGATGGGGTGAGCTCCCGTTGCTCGGTCCCAGCTCTTGCCAACCTAGCAGTTTGAAAGCACGTCAAAGTGCAAGTAGATAAATAGGTACCACTGCAGCGGGAAGGTAAACGGCATTTCCGTGCGCTGCTCTGGTTTCGCCAGAAGCGGCTTACTCATGCTGGCCACATGACCTGGAAAAACTGTAGACAAACATCAGCTCCCTTGGCCAGTAAAGCGAGATGAGTGCTGCAACCCCAGAGTCGTTAGCGACTGGACTTAACTGTCAGGGGTCCTTTTCCTTTACCTTTTTAGATAATCTTACTGTTTGGTGGGGCACATATAGGAAGAGGCATGGGAAGAGTTGTTCCTTCAGGTCGTGGGGCCCCAAGACAAAGGCTTTACAGGTTAAGACCAGCTTTCAGAAAATACATTGGCTGTAACTACACTATGAATTCAGTGGATAGCTCACTTGGTTAGAATGTGGTGCTGATAACGCCAAGGTTGCAGCTTCGATCCCCGTGTGGGACAGCTGCATATTCCTGCATTGCAGGGGTTTGGACTCGATGTTCCTTAGGGTCCCTTCTAACTCTACAATTCTATGATTCTTCTATGAAATCTAGTAATAATTGCAGTGGTTCGTTCTGCATGCGCTCTTGTTGGGCATTTGACACAGCTGGTATTAACAGCAACTTCAGTAAATGGATGGGTTATATGAAGAAGCCAAGTGATTTCATAGAAACCTTCAGTGTTTACTGTACCTATGGCTAAAAAAATGAAAGCAGCAAGCTCAAAACGATTCACTTGTCCTTTCAGGCAAAAGGTTGGGAGAAGAAAAGATGGAACCCTTTATAGGGTTCTACTCTCAAGGACACCTTAAAAAGGGAGGGAAATTGTCAAGACAACTCAAGATTTATTGCCTCCCACAGCACACATATTCCCTTACCCCTTTGCTCTAAAAATTTGCTGCAGGGGCTTTATTCCAAGTTGCAATAGCTGAATTGTAACTAAGCCTAGTGATTAGAAAGAGCCTTTCCAACAGATATCAAGGCACAGAACTCCTTTGAACATTTGATGCCAAGTCAGGACAAACTTGGGTACATAGCTGTGAAGGCATCCTCTCTGTAAATAGATGTTCCATCCAGCGCCTTGTCTTATACAGCTGCAGTTTCCGGTATGGGGAAAATGATAATGTTGGAGAGAGAGAAAGAAATTTGTAGAATGCTGGATGTAGGCTTTCATGTGAGATGGGGAGTTAGTACTTTAATACACTGTTGGAAATTGGAAATAGGAACCGGAGATTAAAAGCTCAGTAAAAACAACTTATATTTAATGCTGTCGCTGCTGCACAAGTGGGGTGCAAGGGCTCAGGGATGGCTGGCTGGCTCAGCAGCAACAAAACTGGAGGGTGATGGTGAAGAACAAACTGCTCACGAGTCAACAGAATGACAGTGGCGCAAAAGGTCACTGCTGACAAACAGAAAAAGGATTCAAAGCAGAGCTGCAGGAAAGGCAAAGGGACTTGAATGCCAACTATTTGAGGACAGGCTAAAGGCGTGATCCAGCATCTGCTTCATTGTGTTGGCCGTGATGGCATCCTCTTAAGGCGCTTCAGCTGTGTTTGAGGGGAGTTCTTGAGGACTTGCTAATTCATCAAGGCATTGACTATACCCACTGAATCTTCAAGTACTAACGGTCAGGATCCCCAACTAAAATGATTTAGTTAAGAGCCTGGATGAGAAGCTGGGATCATTCTGCCCTGTGATCAATCACCATTCCCCTGCAGTTTACAAAGCGAGGCCTGTTTCCCAGACGCAAGTCCTGCCTTGCCAAGGATTTGCTGCTATAGCTGCGTTTGTACCGCTACAAGCAAATAGACGAACTGTGCAAAGCAGTTGGTTCCCTTCAGTCCTCTGGTCTGTAACGATGGGGCATGTGCTATGGTGGATCTCTTTTTTCAAACGGAGGATGCGCAAGTGAGTTGAGTTCTGTGGCAGTTCCTGATCAGGTTACTGTGTTCAGCGGTTTGTGTGGGACAACTTGTAATGCCCATGCAGACTCTAGTCCATGCCATGCGTTTGGTATGTGTGGCTTGCAGAATTTAGCGTTGCATGAGTGTAAAGAACTTCTTCCAGTGCTGTGAATAAGGGCAGTTTTGTGCTTTCTCGTGCAGTGGAATAGTGATAATACTGAATCAGACTTTTTGGTCACCTAGCCCAGTGTTTTCTGTTATTGACTTGTAGTCCATTGACTAAGGCAGAGGTTTCTCCCAGGCCTGTTTTACCAGCAACCTTTCAGCTAGAGATGCCAGGGACTGGACTGTCTGTCTTGCTAACTTTAGCCTTGCTAGACAGCCCCACCCCAACTTCACCTCACAGTTTTGCTCTTCTAAGAAGCCACATCAGTGTTGCGTGTGTTTTGTATCACTGATGGAACACTTCAGAGCGCCATAGGACCACAAGAAGCTGCCTTAGACCAGTTGGTCCATATAGCTCATTATTATCTACAATGACTGGCAGCGACGCTCCAGGGTTCCAGACATGGGACATTCCGAGCCCTACCTGGAGATGACAGGGATTGAGCCTGTGACCTTCGACATGCAAGGCAGATGCTCTGCCATTCAACTGTGGCTCTTCAAAGCTGTTTAGCCCAATAACCTAAATATAGTCCTCCCTTTGGGGGATGAAACCGCTCGCCTCTTTCCTCCTAGGCAGAGAATCCCCTGTCCTTGGATCCTCAAGCAACGGGGTGTCTTCTAATTCACTTCCCTGATGCTCGGTTTGAGAATGATAACTCAGCTAGGTGCCATTTTCCTTTGGGTACATTCTGTATATTTGGCAAATCAGAAGCAGCTGTGAGATACATATATATAATGAACCAGCCAGTTTTGCACAAAGGGCTTGAAGCTTCCTTTTTCTTTTTAAAGCATGTGGTATTGGGTGTAACTTGTAATATGGAATATGCTTGAAATGCGTCCAGTGTGGCCTTGGCAGCATCAGTAGCAGCTATGGAGTGCACTGCAGTGCTCAAAAGTGTTTTCTCCACACTGTGTGAACTGTGTTGAGTGTTCCAAAAAAATTAAAAAGCATTGGAAGTTTAAAAGTCACAGCATGGTAGAGAGTTCTTTTTTACAGTCCAGAGAAAATCCCAGAGAGGTATTTTGGAGGCAAAGCCGTGCAGTATGTAGCACTCAGATCTGAAGAGTTGCACCCCGGGAAGCACATTCATCATCCGCAATGTCCCTGGGTTGGCATGGCTCCTATCTTCTACAGCAAATCCACATTGCGCTTGCTAACATAGGAGGCAAAATGCTATTCAGCCAAACCAAGTTGAACTTTATTAGATTCTGGCTGAATAAAAAAAATGGCTCCAGGAGGGGGGGAAATGAGGATTAAATTCTTTATGTCAAAAGGCCTAAGTGACATCACACTGTGAAACAGAAATTGCAAACGCCTCTGTACATACTTGGTGTTCAGTCACCATGAGTGTATAGGCAGAGCAATAATTCCTCCTCTTGGCAACACTGAAAGCTCTTTGATAAGCCTTTCACAGCCATGTAAAATACAGCTTTGTAGCAACTTTTTAAATTCATGGCAACACCAAGTTATATGCTAGGTTTGCACAAACTGGTGGCTATCAGCTAAAACAATAGGCAAGTGCAGGTGCAAGTTCCTTGTGCTATCAGTGAAGGCACTAGTGGGCAGAATTGGGAGTGCATTATCATAGAAGTACAAGGCTAAGATTTATTTGTGGACCTCTCGGAGCTTAATAGAATTCAGCACTATTAGACGTTTTCGCTCAAGGGGATTCGCTTCAGCTGTAAATCAAGCTCCAAGTGTATTGGCAAAGCTATTTGGCAAGCTGACATGGCTCTTTCTCCATGGCTCCACCCACCACTAGCAATCTTCCCAATGCCTGAACATTATTCCTATGCAGTGTACATTAGCTTCATATCGAAAGACCTGCTCCTCTGGAATCTGGACCCAGGTCTGCTTGCTAATATGGAAATACAATATTGCGAGAAGAATGAGGTGCGTGTTGCCCTTTTCCAATGGCTTTTCATGGAAATGGCCTTGTCCGCAGAAGGAAGATGGGGAAGGATGCGCCGAAAGAGAATGTTCCTATGATGAAATCTCCCCCAACCTGGTGTTCTCCACATGTCTTGGACTAGAACACCCATCAGCCCCATTCAGTATAGCCAACTGTCCAGGATGATGAGTGTTGTAATCCAAAACATCCAGATGACAGCAGGTTGGGAGAATCCACTACAGTGTGCCCTGACTGACTGCTATTTTCTGTCAACATCTGTCCTTAATCTAGGGCCTTCCACCTTGATGTGCTTCTTGTCTTGCCAAATGCAAGGTGGTTCTTTTAAAATGAGATTCGGAAGTTATACAAAACACAAGTGAGTGAGAAGATTAAAGGTTTTATTCTAGACAGCAAGCAATAGATACATAACAAGCAAGCACTTCAGTCTGCCACTTGGAAGCCCTCAAGAAGCAGCGAAGTGACTCCCCCAGGTAGCCTCAGTTTGCACGGCCCCGCGGCCGATCAAGTCTGTGCACGAGCTTCTCCAACACTCTGCCCACAACCATCCAATTTATAGATAGCTAGCCTGTGTGGCTTGCCCAGCAGGCTGTGTGCAGATCATTCATTAGCCACCCCCCTCCCAGGGCCTCACTTTCTCAAAAAAATGTCCAACATCAAAGAAGGTACCCAGCGCTATCACTTCCTCCCAGCTGATTAGGACATTAAAGGCTGTTCCCATGCCATCAAATAACTTAATAAGAGACAGGGAGGGGGAAGGAACAGGGGGCAGGAAGGGTAACCATGTCAGATCGCTAACACCTTGATATACAATTGCCCATACGCTTCTTTGGCACTCAGTACAGGCACGTCTTGTTTTGCATGTGTTTGTGCATACGCCCTCCATTTTTGGACCCAGAAGGGGGCAGGATGGGCTTATGCGCACGATGACTCAGAATGCAACCCCCGCGGCAAATAGGGGGTTTCCTGTAGTAGACCTCTGTGCTGCCCTACGCCCTGCCACCCCCCCCAATTTAAATTCAGAATACGTAACCTGACTAGACGCCAGTGTTGACAAACTTTTTCTTTCCGCAGAAACTGAAACAGAAGAATCAACAGCTGAAGCAAATTATGGATCAATTACGGAATCTCATTTGGGACATAAATGCCATGTTGGCAATGAGAAACTGAAATATGCTTTCTCTCTTTCTCATTATGGCAGCTGATACTATTTGTTGGGCAGGGAAATAAGTATTTTCTGAAAACATAATCCTTTATTCCTCTGCTATTTTCCCCTCCAGTAGTACACAGTATTTCCAAAATACCCAAACTTCTGTACAGCCAATGTGTATAAAAATGAGTGTTCTATACAATATTTGCAACCTGTTTGTTAATATTTTTATTATGAATGCTGAAAGAGTTTTTATTAAATGAATGAATTCTGTATAAAATTAAGCTTTATTTTTCAGGCCAGGGTGGACAGCTTGTGTGGATTATTTGGCAACCCACTATTTTACCCTGAATGGCTGGGGCTCTTTTTCAAGGTAAAACCCAAAGAATAGCCGTGTAGAAAGAGAATAGATCTTTGTTCTCGGCTGAAACCATCCACACAGTTTAGGTTTTGTTGCACAAAAAATGTAATAAAATACTGCAACCACACCTTTTTCATTGCTCCCTTTTCTTAGCAATTAAACCCAAGGCAGCTGCAACCTGTTCATCTGTAGTACAAACGCAATGCTAATGACTGAAAAGATCCAAAACTCTTAAGAGAAGCTGGACGAAAATATCAAAAGCTGCTTTAGGAGACCAGTTTTATTTTCATGGCTCAATAGATTTTGAACTTTGCAGCTCTACATTTTTCTTGAAAAAGGCTCCCCCTCATGATTTCTGAATGTACCAAATTCCACATGGGTGGTCAAGTTGGTCTACTGCAACAAAAACACCAGGAGCTGTCACATGTTAAATTTAAACAAGATTTATTGCTGCTTAATCTTTTTATGGGCTGGAGTCTATGCTATCAGATGCATGACGCACACTCAAAATCACATACCGTCATAAATCTGTAAGTTTTGAGATGGTATCAGGCTCTTGGTTTCTGAATGTACTTTGAGAAAAAGGCTCTATTATTTAAAAATAACTGAGACTTCATCAAGAAAATACACAGTCTACATACCTCTTGCCATTTCTGTTCTTGCGTGGGTCGTAGATTGATGCAGGTCTGTCTTTGTTTTTGGATTCTTGACAGAAGGCTTCCTTTTTTATTTAATTATTTTTGCCAGTTAATTTTTATTAGTTTTCCAAATTTTTAACAAATTCTAATTTACCACTAATTTCAAAGCTGACTTTCCACTTTCCTTTCATGGTGCTTCTTTTCCATCCCTTCTTTGCTGCTCACAGTAAAATACTTTTTCCGAATTCCTAATACTTTTCCCATCCATTCCTATATTTCCATTGACTGTGTGAAGGATTCCTTTTTAAAGACAGTTAAATCAATACAGGTGGGAATCTGCTAAGACCCACTGCAAATTGCTGGACTACAACCCCCACCATCCATGACCATTGGCCATGTTGGCTGGAGATGATGGGGGTGGAGGTCCAGGAAAACCTGGGCACACAAGGCTGGGGAAGGCTGACTTAGTGGCACGCATCCTTTGAACACAGAGATTTCATTAGGGCATCATGTCTGATAAACCGGGTCACGGATTAGACACATTTGTAGATGAGTCTTACCTACTTACACAGGAAAACCGTGGATTTGCGCTGGTGCAGTCACAAATGTAAGAAAACAGTTAATGGATTGAGGCATACCTCCTCTTAACTGGGGAAAGCTAGCAGCCAAGGTATTTCTTGCCGAGTCTTTTAAAAAAGAAAATGTGTTAGAAAATTCCCCCCTTTTCTATTTGCAACTAAAGTATATACAAATCAAGCTGTCTAGCCAGTATGCCTTGCCTTTGAGCGCTCTGGGAATTTGTAAACAAACCCAATGACAGTTAATTCTGTGCAATCCCAAGCATCCCTGGAAGTCGTGAAATAGCAGAGGAAAATAGATGGCTCTTTTTAAAATTACCATTAGATAACTTACTTATTGCTTGCTCCAATGCATGCCTACTCAGAAATAAGTCTCACTGAGTTCAGTGAGATTTACTCCAAAGGAAGCGTACGCCGGATAGCAACTTCTTATGTGTTTCATTTGCTTAATAATGGGATGTGAAAAAGAGAATCTCCTAGGGCATAATTCTGGACTTTAATAAAACAGTAGCGCCACTGCAGTCAACTGCAATTTTTTGGATTTATGGTAACGTAACCGAGAGCAGAATTTGATCCATTTGTTTATTCATAAGGCACAGATCTTGCCAGGCAAAGGACAGTGAATTTTCACAAAGTTGTGTTTTAAATGTTAGCACAATAAATGTGCACAGAGAGCCCTCTATACGTACCTCCTTGACTCGCAGAAGAAATAACGTATGGCCTACCTGCATGCTGATGAGCAGTTTTCATAACTTAAGTGCAGGATTCTAGATCTCGTGAGCAAAGTCAGTGTACTGATATATTTAGCATGATTTAATTGACTTGGATGCATTGGTGTATTGGATTAGGGATGAATGTATAAATTCACGATTTTTTGTTTTTTTATTTTCTTTAAGCTACTTCAGGGCAGGGGGTGAAACAACAACTAAAAAGTGCTTTTCTTCTGCTTTTGGGAAATCCCTTGGTTCCAGACATTTTTCTGGCTTGTTTGTATTCTCAAGTCAAAGTAAAAGATCTCAGCAGTATATTCTGAATCGGCATCTATATCAATATACGGTATAAGCCTTTCTGTATTTTTATAACCGATCCTAAAAGTGCCTCTTTGTGGAAAGAATTTCAGACCATTAAATTGCGCAGGCAACAACAATTTCCTTTACTGCTGTGATTCTACATTATACAGCAGACACATGGAAGCCGAAGAAAGGAAATATAAAGTTGTGCAGAGCTGTGCGAGATAATCTTCAGAGCGATCTCCTGCTCTGAATGTGCCGTTTGCGTATGCCAGCTGCATTAATCTCCCGCTTTGCTGTTGGGATACATGTAGACTTGTGGACGGAGCATTGGAGGTGGGGAGGCCTGGACTCAAATTCTCAAGGAGCCTTAAAGCAGACTGTTGAGGACCCAGCCATACAGGTGTCTTCTGGCACTTCCCTGAAGCTTCAGGGGCCAAATGATGGAAGGACAGGTCCACACTTACAAGCTTTCCACCCCCAGCCACTCAGCATGCATACAATCGCCATCAAATTTTGCCTTTTAGGAATGTATGAAGCTATGGGGACACCATTGGTCTATTTAGCTCAGCATTAATTACACTGGCTGGCAGCAGCTCTCCAGGGTTACAAGAGAGGGAATTTTTCCCAGACTTTCCTTGAGGTGCCAGGGACTGAATCCTGGGATCTTCTGCAGGCAAAGCAGATATTCTACCACTGAAGTACCAATTAGGGCTGCTCGATAACTGGTCTTCAACATCGCAAGATATCACCAGCTAAACATTGCAATATACTGATATATCACAGTGTCTGAAATAAGGATAGAGCTATCTACAGTGGTACCTTGGCTGTCAAACTTAATCCATTCCGGGAGTCCATTCAACTCCTGAAACCGTTCAAAAACCAAGGTGTGGCTTCCGATTGGCTGCAGGAGCTTTCTGCACTCAACTGGAAGCCGCGTTGGACATTCGGCTTCCAAAAAATGTTTGCAAACCAGAAAACTTATAGGTTTGCGGCATTCAGCAGCCGATTTGTCTGGGAGCCAAGCTGTTTGGGAACCAAGGTATCACTGTAGAGGCGCTGGCTGGCTTCATGGTTTTGTGATTTGTGCATAGTGCACGCATACACACCCATACACATATCATGATTTGTGATATATTGCCAGGTCAAAAATTATGAAACTGATACCATGACTTCAAACCTGATAGATCTCCCAGCCCTACTACAACGCAGAAACAGGCTGTTTTCAGTGTTGTTTTTACAGAGAAGAGATAATGGTAGGTGCAAAGGAGAAAGACTGGGATGGAATCCTATCATTGGCCCATCCACTGCTGCGTTGTCTATTCCAACAGGCATCCGCTGTCCAGGGTCTTAGGAAGAGGGTCTTCCTGCACATTTACTACATGATCCTTTCAGCTGGAAATGCCAGGGATTAGATTTGGCACCACCTTGTATGTTCTCCAGCACGGGCTGTGGCTGTTCCCACCCGGAGAGAAAATAAGAAGCAGATCGACAAGACAAATATGTAATAAAAAGTGGGCATGGATTCAAAGGCGGCCCTGGGTCTCAAAAGGTTGAATACTGCTGCCTTGAATCATTGGCTTTGAAGATAATATGAGATGAGAACTGAATAACAAATCAAAGTAATTAACAGCATTTCCGGAGCGTTTTGTAGCGTGCCTCATTGTCTAGTCAGACCTACAAAGTCATTACAAGATAAAAATTAGCTCCAGTAATGGTCACTAGGATGCTGTCAGCGCTGCGCAGTTTAATTTTGAAATCTAAAATGGATTTTGCTGCTTGTCTCTTGTGTTATTAACTTCACTGTCATCACAACAAAGCCATCAGTCTCAATATGTCCCCATTCATTCCCCCTTCCCTCCCCATACAGCCAGCCTTTAGCACTTAGTGCATCTAGATTTTGAAATTACTTTCTTTTTGGACTGAATAATGGTACGGCAGAAGACTCGACAGACAGTAGGCTGCCTTTCATACGACGGCTTCTTGCCACTTTTCGTTTTCGCGGCACGCCTACATATTATTTGCCTAACAATGAGTTTGGTGCATTTTAATATCAAGGGAGAAAACATTGCCCTGCCCTGCAAAAGGGTTTGCGGTTTTAAAAACATGGTGATAACATAACAATAGCAGACGTCTTCTATATTTTTTTAAGAATTGGCTGAAAAACTTTCTTGTGCTGCCAGGCTTATGCAGGCAATTATAAATACTTTCTGTAAGCTGGTGATCTCTCTCTCTCTCTCTCTCTATCTCGATCTCTCTCTCTATACACACACACACACACATATGTGGGTTTTTATTGTGTATTGTGTATTTACTATTGTTGCAAACGGGGGGAGGGGTTAATAATGTAATTGCGGTATACAAGTATTTTATATAAACAAATGGTAGAGAATATTTTAATAAATAACTTGAGAACTCCCTTAAACACTGCTGGCCTTTAGGGACTTTTAGAGGGTTGCTTTGGGTTATGTGGGGTGGTGCTTGAGAGCAGATGATTGCAATTAGTTACAGCCTATAGCTCCCCCACAAGAGCTGTTCCGCCCCCCAAGTATAACAAAAGGAAGGAAGTATAATGAGAGAAGGAACAGGGAGAACATTTAACCCTGTCTTCCCCAAACTAGTGTCCTCCATATGTTTTGGACTGGAACACCACGCCACAAGTCACGTTCGCTGATGGGAGTTGTAGTCCACATCATCTAAAGGCCTTCAGGTTGGGTCAAACTGCTTTAACCCCTTTTTGTTTGCCTTGATTTTGGTTTTCACTGTGTGTGAGTGTTTTCTAACTCATTTGGAACTTGCGTGGGTTTCCCAGAAATTGGTGCATTGATGGAATTCCAAGGGATTTTAAAAGGACTATTTATGTATGCGACAACAGGACTATTTAAAAGGACTATTTATGTATGCGACAATGAATGCTGCTTGCCCAGAAATGGAAAGAGAAGAAGGTACCAACAAAAGTACAATGGATAACTAAGATGATGGGCTATGCCGAAATGGCAAAGATGACCTTGAAGATCAGAGATCAAAATGAGAAAAAGTTTGAGCAGGAATGAGAAAATTTATAGACTAAAATACCACTGTAAATATATTAAAACGTTAGCAGGTTTGAGGCAACATTTATGTAATTATACAATCAGAAATTAAGATAAATAAGAGGGAAAACAGAGTTTGGAGAAATAAAATGAGATGCAAGAAATTATGGGGGAGAAAATTTGAATCCAGGGGAGGGGAGGGGGGAGTCTATATTGTATTTTTGGGAAAGTATTGAATTTATGCATTCTTCTGATTATAAAATTTGAAAATAAAATATTAAAAACAAATATATTGGGGAGCTGAACAGAGAATGAAGGGGAAAGTAAGTTGGGAGATCAATCTATCCATATCTGTATCTTTCGATCTACATACCCTTCAACATTTCTCCCATGAAAACAGAGACGTCCCCTTCAAAATTTCTCCAATGACAATAGGGATGTCCTATTCCATACCCTCCAACTTTTCTCTGATGAAAATAGGAATGTCCTACCATATCCTACAACATATCTCTGACAAAAATAGGGACGTTCTAAGGAAAAGCGGACATTCCGGGATCAAATCAGAAACCAGGACAGCTTTTGTAAATCCAGAACTGTCCCTGGAAAACAGGAACACTTGGAGGGTATCTATCTATCTATCATCTATCTTCTCCCTGGGCCCTGTCATTTCTGGAACCCTTTCCACATCACCCAAATTCTGGTACCAGCTCTCTATACATCCTTAGTAGGTGCAGAGCCATGCATTTTACTGGTACACCGGGGATATTCTCAGCTTTTGCTCAGGAATGTATATCGCCGAGCCAGTGTTGGCAAATCATTCATTCAATCAGTGGATCTCTGTTGACTTGAATTCCACCCAGACGGCTGGCCCGTGGGGCTGTAGCAGAAATGAACGGTGGCGTGACCTGAACCAGCAGGAGCTCAGCTATGCTGCTCTGTGCGGACTTTCCAAAGCCATGCTACGTTGAGATATTACAACTGTGCATTTCACAAGAGCTAGAAAGTTATACTGAAAAAGTGTCGGCTGCCTCAATACCTCTGAGGCATGTGTGAGAGAGCAAAAAGCAGCCCAGATCACTAGGAAACCAAACAGGGGTTCCGATTTAGAAATGGCGGCCCGTGAACAGAGCTACTTTTTGTGTTGAGCTGTGCTGGACCAGTGCCAGAACTTTTGTCCCTTGTGTAATATATATGTCCGAGGACAAGCGAGTGTTTCGTTCATGGGTGGCCATTTGCAGTATATACCGTATTTTTTGCTCTATAAGACTCACTTTTTCCCTCCTAAAAAGTAAGGGGAAATGTGTGTGCGTCTTATGGAGTGAATGCAGGCTGCGCAGCTATCCCAGAAAGCCAGAACAGCAAGAGGGATTGCTGCTTTCGCTGTGCAGCGATCCCTCTTGCTGTTCTGGCTTCTGAGATTCAGGATATTTTTTTCTTGTTTTCCTCCTCCAAAAACTAGGTGCGTCTTATGGTCTGGTGCGTCTTATAGAGCGAAAAATACGGTACATGATGATCATGTTAAAAGACCTGAAATGCCTTCTCCCATGCTTGCAAAGCCTTTCACTTGTGCGCTAAAGAATTGTCTTGACCTTGCCACTGCTAGCAGGCACAGGGCATGCTCCTGGCACTGCGCCCATTGACTCTGTGACATCGAGGGCCATGCCTAGCAGGAAAACGGTGGAAGTGCCATGCTTTAATTAAGGCACGAGGGCCTGAAGTCAAGGCAGTGACGTCAACTGTGAACCTCTAGAGATCTGGTCCCGAAACTTGATTCTAATAATGCCTTGTAGCGTTCTTCTGCTAGAAGACGGAGATCTTTGCCTTTCCCTGTCTGGAAAGTCTGGACTCTTTCGCAAATGTATATGGCTCTTAAACTGATTGCTGCCGCACATTCTCACATGTTCCTGCAGCAGCACATACACACATAGGTTCATGAGTTGGAAAAGATAAGAACGTTATGGATTTCAAAAATAATAAATGCACGTCAAATCCCTCCTAAGCTGCTCAGGCATAAATCGAACTAGCAGATGCCTCTGTTATCACTTCATCACATTCCAGCACCAGGGTTATGTTTGTGTTTTGCTTTTGGACGGCTTTAGTTGTCCCCAAAAGATGTATGTGCATCCCTAAGCATTTCCTTCTAAGTTCCTTACTTATTAAATGGCTCAAGACCTCAATACCTCAAGGACTTACCCGGACCCTGAGATCATCTTCCGAGGCTCTCCTTCATGTGCTGCCTCCTCGAGAGGTCCGGAGGGTAGCAACACAAGAACGAGCCTTCTCCGCAGTGGTTCCCCATCTATCGAATGCTCTCCCCAGCGAAGTTTCCCTGGCGTCTTCATTATACAGTGGTACCTCGGGTTACAGATGCTTCAGGTTACAGACTCCACTAACCCAGAAATAGTACCTCGGGTTAAGAACTTTGCTTCAGGATGAGAACAGAAATCGCACAGCGGGAGGCCCCATTAGCTAAAGTGGTACCTCAGGTTAAGAACGGATCTCCAGAATGAATTAAGTTCTTAACCTGAGGTACCACTGTAAACCTTGAGGCCTTTGATTGATCTTATTGACATCCAACACCCTTTTAGAATGTGGCTCTTTTCGGGGTCTTTTCTCTTCGGTTATTGTTTTTGGCTTGATTTTATATGTTGTGGTCTTGTTTGCGAACTGCCCTGAGACCTTCGGGTATAGGGCAGTGTATAAATTGAATTAACAACAACAACAACAATTCTCTCCTCCCAATTCATCTACCCTGGACAATTTCTCCCATGCCAATTTGGTATTTATAGCAGAGTTGTCTTTGGGAGCAGTGCCGGATTTATGTATAAGCTAAACAAGCTATAGCTTAGGGCCCCACTTTTTGGGGGGCCCCAAAAAAATTTAAAGGAAAAAAACCTGGATGTACATTTCCAAAATATAAGATAAAAAACAAATAAAATAAAACCTACATACAGCAACAGTGTTTTGTGTTGTGTATGGACCTATTAGATCAATAAATTACCATATAGCATATATTCAACACAAAAAACAGTGACAATTTGTTGTTGACAAAGGACAGCTGGACATATAAAGGGTCCCATTACCTTCAGTAGCTTAGGGCCTCATCAAGCCTAAATCCGGCCCAGTTTGGGAGCTGTATTCTTCTTCCCTTGACGGTCCTCCAGATGGTTCCCCCCCACCAGATGGTTTCCAGTCCAGCCAGTCCATGACATGGCCTTCGCCTAAGTAGCAACTGTTTGGTTGGTTGGTTGACTGTTGCCAATCTTATGCTAACACACCAAGCCAAAAGCAGAGGTTCACATGGAGATACGGGCGAGACTGAGAAAAGGGTTGTAATCAGAGCATCTGCTTTCCATGCAGAAGGACCAAGGTTCAATCCAGGTAGGGGGATAGACTACTTTCTGAAACCCTAGAGAGCACCTGCCGGTCAGTGCCGACAATATTGAGCTAGATGGACCAATGGGTCTGACTCAGTGAAGGCAGCCTCCTAAATTCTAAAACAGGGAATCTTGGGTTGACTACAATACCCAGAATTCTCACCCAGCAATCTGGAGGCTCATGAACTGAAGAAGTTAAACTATGTTCCTAAATGTCTCATTAGTAGGAAACATCATGGTGTGTGTCTTTTCGATTTGGCAGACGCTGCACAGATAGGTTGAGATTATTCATGTTCAGCACCCGCCAGCACTGCCTCGTCTTCCATGATTGTCTTTTATATTTTCTATTAAAGGAAACGGAGCGGTTTTCCTCCCCCCCCCTCTCTTCGCACTTCCCCAGATGTCATTGCAATGTGGGACTGTCAGCGCTGTCAGTCACAGCCGGAGATAGTTTGGCATTCTGCATTCTGCTATTTGCATAAAATCAAAAAATAGCTGGAACAAATCTGCCCACCACAGCCTTCCAATTTGTGCCAGTCTGCCAAACCCCTCCAAACAGAGGAAAAGCTGTGTTTAGTCACTTCTTTTCGCTTAACATACTGTGGGTGTAATGTTTGGCAGTCGGGCGGCATTGTATGGAGTTCCGTTTCAGGCTTTTAAGCTCCCTTCAAGTGCACAATGGCGCACAGGCTTCTATGCTCACCTCAGCCACAAAATCCAGGGCATTGGGGTTGGCTTAGCTGGGTGCTTAAGCCTTTACAATTGCTCAGATCCCCCCCCCAAATCCATTAGACTATGTTATTAAATAAAAAGTGGGCTGCAACGCTTAGGCCAGGGGTCAGCAAACTTTTTCAGCAGGGGGCCGGTCCACTTTCCCTCAGACCTTGTGGGGGGCCGGATTATATTTTGAAGGAAAAAACCGAACGAATTCCTATGCCCCACAAATAACCCAGAGTTGCATTTTAAATAAAAGGGGGCATTCTACTCATGTAAAAACACGCTGATTCCCGGATCGTCTGTGGGCCAGATTTAGAAGGTAATTGGGCCGGATCTGGCACCCGGGCCTTAGTTTGCCTACCCATGGCTTAGGCGATCGAGCCAATCAAATGCTTCCAGTGTTTTGATTGACTAAGAATATGCCCACATTGGATTGGGCACCAGATTTATCATTTTTGGGGGGAAATCGCTTTAATTTCATGCAAGTACTTATGAATACCGCACACGGCAAGTACCAGCTTAGAACAGGCATTCCCTCCAAGGACCAACACTAAACATCACATTGAAATTGCTTTTGCATTTTTTAGCGTGCACCTTTTTAAAAATGCAGGCATCTTTGTTTTTGGCTCTGATCTTGGCCATTTCTGACACGTGGTCCCTGACAGATTACTTCCACGGGAAAGTGGCCCTCAGTGGAAAAAAGACTGCCCATTTCTGCTTTAGATGAATAACCTTTAGGAAACGGTGCTGCTGCTAGGAAGTTACTGATAGCATGCTGCCTGAAACCACAAGCCAAAAGAAATCAAAAGTGTTTGGAACCGTGTGGTCTTAGAGCCCAGTCCACTAAGGACGTACCCAGCACACAAAAAGAAAACCCAGCTTATCATCACTTACTCATAGTTCCTCATCTGCAAGCTGATGGCTGTCCATTTATTCCTGTGCAAAGGGGAAAGCATTCTAAAAAAACAACAAGACTTGCTCTTGGGTTTCTGTGGAAAGCAGAGCTGTGGTACCTTCCGTCAGTCAGTAGATGTCACCTAACACCAATTTTCCCTGTTCTCCGCTGGAATGGAAAATATCCTTCAAATAGCAACATTGATCCCCTAACGATTTTTCTTAGGGGCACAAACGTGGTGTTTGGAAAAAGGAAGGGGGCGTAAAGGGCCCATCTGTCAATGAAGAACGCCAATGTTATATTAACTCTGATGTATATTCAAATGTATTCTAATAATGTTTCAAAACCTTTCTGAGTCTGCTTTACACTCCCGAACTTCTTTGCCAGTGTGGGAGTGGGAGAGGAACTGTTGGGAAGCGGAGAGGAAAATAAAACTAATAGACTGCGTCTGGGGGAAGTTTTCAACCTTTCACGTCGGAGAGAGACCCCAAATGCCAATACCCAAGGAATGGCAGAGGGAGTCTATCACAGTTTTCTTCTTCTTTAGCGAGCCAGCAAGGTCTTTGCAATAGCAGCAGCCATTATACCAATCCCCACCCTCCTCTCAGCCCTATTTGAATGCCTAGCAACCACAGCATTTGGCACCATGGAAAATGGTGCATAAACCTCTGGCCCAGAGGGAAAAAATTAATCAGTTTTTGATTGATACAGTTTGCAATCAGTTTTTGGTTTTTTTAGGTTTTTAAGCAGAGGTTGGACGACCTTCTGTCATGGGTGCTTTAGTTGAGATTTCTGTATTGTGGGGGGGTTGGACTAGATGACCCTCAGGGTCCCTTCCATCTCTACAATTTTATGATTCTATGAAAGGAAAATAGGAAGGGCATCTGTCTGATGAAAAATGGGATGCAGTTCTAAAGGGCTGGTGTTGATGCACTAAAGGACTGATTCCAACATTGTGAAGAATGGGCCTCCTGATAGGATGCTATTTGCTGGATGCTCTCTTCTGCAGTGACTAGTTGGGTATCTAGGGGGGTGAGACAATATTTTAAATATCCTGCTCCCAAGCTGTATACCGGGCTTTGTACACTGATACCAACATCTTGGGGACGCAGGTGGCGCTGTGGGTTAAACCACAGAGCCTAGGACTTGATCAGAAGGTCGGTGGTTCGAATCCCCTCGACGGGGTGAGCTCCCGTTGCTCGGTCCCTGCTCCTGCCAACCTAGCAATTCGAAAGCACGTCAAAGTGCAAGTAGATAAATAGGTACCGCTCCAGCGGGAAGGTAAACGGCGTTTCCCTGTGCTGCTCTGGCTCGCCAGAAGCGGCTTAGTCATGCTGGCCACATGACCCGGAAGCTGTACGCCGGCTCCCTTGGCCAATAAAGCGAGATGAGCGCTGCAACCCCAGAGTCGGTCATGACTGGACCTAATGGTCAGGGGTCCCTTTACCTTTACTTACCAACATCTTGAGCCTGGCCCAGTAGCTAAATGACAGACAGTATTCCTGTTAGGGAGTGTCTCCAGGCTTGCATGTTGAGCACGCTGCCTTATGGAAGTGAGCCATGGGCTGAGGTAACGCTCCGCTTTGTGAAGGCAAACCTTGCACCAGACATGCAACAGTGTGTCAAGGAGCGTTGCACCTTCTTTCCCTGACCTCTTGCCTTCTTGACTAGAAAACAGGGCTTTCCCCCTGACCATTTGTCCTCTCACAGATATGTTTACTAGATATAACGCTTGGCTGGAGCATGACCGGGGACGCAGACGTAATCAAGTATTGGGGAACATTTTAGGGAAACACCTGCTGACACGTGTATTTGCCAACGCTGGAAATGTGCTTAGTGGAAATACATCATGTTCAGGGTGGTTTCACTACTTTTTCTAATTGTTGACTTCTGCTAATAAAAGGAGCCTTGGCAGAGCTAGCCGGCGGCCTCTTTGGAGCATGCTTGCCAGCGTGCTTCTGCACAGCTCACCCTCATTCAACCTCCCGTCATCTCTGTTATTCCTATAGTGGGCAACTTGCACCCTCCAGGAACAATGCCTCAATGCCTTCCATATGTGCTGCGACAGGAGGACAATTTTGGGCATCCCATGGCAGGGCAAAGAAAGATGTGCAGTTTACAGATTGTTCCCTATTGAAGGAGAATTACATGAAGATGATATACAGATGGTACACAACACAAGTGCAGTTAGGGAACATGTACAAAACTAGTTCAAATATATGTTGGAAGTGTAAGGAAAAGGAGGGGACATTTTATCATATGTGGTGGGGTTGTAAGGTAATTTAAAAATTTTGGGAAATGATGTACAACGAATTGAAGAAAATGTTCCATTTAACATTTGTTAAAAAACCTGAAGCATTTTTATTAGGGATTGTAGGGAAAGATCTGCCAAAAAAGCTGAAAAACATCTTCATGTATGCCACAACGGCCGCGAGAGTTCTGGTAGCACAAGGATGGAAGACTGAAGAAACCCCAACTAAAGAATCATGGCAAGAAAAATTGACGGACTATGTAGAACTGGCAAAACTGACATATAAGCTACGGGACAAGGATAACTGTGACTTTAAAGATGAATGGGAACCCTTTACAGAGTATTTAAAGACACAACAAAGCGAACTGGACTCCTTGGCTGGTTTTGAACAAACATTCACAAATTTTTTATTGATAATAATCAGCTAAATAGTTTGAGGATTTGTACTACTGTGTAACAACAGCATTTTTAGAGAAATCAAAGACTGGAACTGAGGGAAGTCGGGGGGGTGGGTTCTGTGGGGGGAGGGAGGGGGAGGGAGGAAAAATGGGGGGAAATAAGGATGATATGTTTCTGGATAATATGTTTTGTTTTAATTTTGAGTAAAAAGTTATGAAAGAAAGAAAGCTCCGTTGCCTGGAAAACACCCCTCTCGGTGTCCAGCTGTCTCAGCCTCACTCACCTCACAGAGTGTTTGTTGTGGGGGAGGAAGGGAAAGGGGAATGTTAGCCGCTTTGAGACTCCTTAAAAAGGGAGTGAAAGGCGGGATATAAAGTCCAAACTCCTCTTCTTATTCTTCCTGCATGTGCACTCAATACATCCCAGAGATCTGCTTCAGAGGAACAGGTAAACCCCACAGCAGTTTTAGGGGGAGGGGGGGAAGGAGGGGGGGAGCTTGAAAACAAGTCTGCTTTACCTTCTTCTGCATGTGATCCTTTCAGATATTGCCTCACCACTATCATGTCTCCCCTTAATCTCCATGCTCACAGACCCAGCCCTTTCAACGATTCCCTATAAGATTTGATTTCCAGACTCCTTACCATCATGGTTTCCCTCTTCCAGACATGCTCCAATTTATTATTTACTCTGTTTTGCTGTTTTGCTGTTGCATGTTATATCTGTTCACCTCTTTTCTCAAAGCGACTTGCAGAATGTTAAAATTCACAATACTAAAATGACACGGAATAATGCACTTTCCATCATCAAGAAGAAAAGGGACTAATCCTGCCCCAGTAAATGGTGAACACCCAAACCAGGCATGGATCTACACACAGAGGAAAAAAACTACACTATAAATAAGTCAGAAATTAGATTGTTATAACAACAAAACCCTATGGAAAAACTTGTATAAAAATTTCCTGCTCTCTGGTGCCATCTGGTGCTGCATGTTTATAGAGCATTCAAATCGTTGTTTCTTACTGAGTTCCAGGTGAGAATTACATGCCTTTATGATCAAATTAAGATCCTAAAACCTGGATAAACCTTGCCCAGTGCCTAAAAGCTGGGAGTGTTGGTGCCAGGTGAGTTTCCCTGAGGAGGAAGTTCCGTAATGAGGGAGCCACCACTGAAAAGGCCTTTTCTGTCATTGCCACCTTTTGCACCTCCTTTGGAAGAGACATATGGGGATGGATCTCTGGTGCTGAGTGTAGGGCTCAGGCAGATTCATGTGTAGGGAGGTCCCTGAGGAATTTGTTGGTGTCTTCCTGGTGGTGCTGAGGGCCTGGCACATTATTCCACAACTGGCAGGAATTTGGGTGCTTTATTAGAGATTCTTTTAACAGTGAAGGCCACTGTATGTTAACATTGCGTGCAGCAGCTGCTTTTTCCTATTCTTATATAATGCAAAGCGCTCACTCCTGTTTCCTATTCCTGGCAGGCAAGCAGGTCATCTGAGTCACTCCCTGTTAACAGACTCTGGAATTTTGCACATCATTACTCAAAGCACATTGGTTCATGACATGCAAAATTCCAGATGATGCTCCTGTCTAACGAGGCTGCCAATAGGGAAAGAGCTACAAAATAAAATAACAGGGCATATATATATATATATATATATATATATATATATATATATATATGAATGACCCAAATTAAATTAAATACCCTACCAGAAGCTGCAGTTAAAAAAAAGTAGTCTATCACTAGTCAGGCAGTTATATGATTAGTGTGGTTAGAGTATCAGGATGATGATTTACAGTTATTGCTTTAGACAATAAAGTATCAAGATGAAATGCAAACAAGAGCTAGAAAATATTAAACCAATGCATAATAAATGCCTAAAATATTCATCCAATAGCACAATAAGGACAAATTCTATCTTTCTCCACTAAAAGGTGAACATCACTGTAGAGGTGACCCAAGGCCTGAGTGGATAAAAAATGCCTTAGTCTGGCTTAGAACCGGATAATGATGGTATCCTTTATTCAATTTATATATTCCCTTTCCACCCAACAGAGCCCTGGGGTGACTAGCGATGGGAAGACACCCATTCACATCTTTACTTGGCCAAGAAGCCTCACTTGACCTGTTGTTCTGTCTTAGCCTAACCTACCTTATAGGGTTATTGTGAGAACCAATGAGGGAAGGGGAAGAAACCATATACAGCGGGGGGGGGCTTGGGCTCTCCTGAATCAAGTGAGCTACCACACCTATCATCCCTGGCCATTGGCTGGGGGAGCTGTAGCTCATCAACATCTGTAGGGCCGAAGCTCCCCAACACTTGATGTAAGCCGTCATGAGCAACTTGGAGAAGCAGTGGGATATAAATGTAACAAAGAATTCGCCTCTCTGAGAGCCTGGCACCCACTTCTCTGAGAGCCAGTGTGGTGTAGTGGTTAAGAGCAGTAGACTCGTAATCTGGTGAACCGGGTTTGCGTCTCCGCTCCTCTACATGCAGCTGCTGGGTGACCTTGGGCCAGTCACACTTCTTTGAAGTCTCTCAGCCCCACTCACCTCACAGAGTGTTTGTTGTGGGGGAGGAAGGGAAAGGAGAATGTTAGCTGCTTTGAGACTCCTTAAAAAGGGAGTGAAAGGCGGGATATCAAATCCAAACTACTACTACTACTACTACTACTACTACTACTACTACTACTACTCTTCTTCTTCTTCTTCTTCTTCTTCTTCTTCTTCTTCTTCTTCTTCTTCTTCTATCTGAGGTGGCGCACTAACCAAGAGCTTTATCTGAAGCCCTGCTTAGGATTCTCCTTCCCATAGAGGTTGATGGATGGCAAACCCTCCGAGTGTCCCTTTTTTCCAGGGACAGTCCCGGATTTACAGAAGCCGTCCCAGTTTCTGGTTTGATCCCGGAACATCCCTCTTTTTCATAGGACAGCTCTAATTTCATCGGAGAGATGTTATAGGCTATGGAGTTGTGCAACCCACAAGCCAAGGAGATATGTAACTATGCAACCTTTAGAAGACATCTGAAGGCAGCCCTGTATAGGGAAGGTTTTTTAAAAAATGTTTAATGCTTTATTATGTTTTTATGTATGTTGGAAGCCGCTCAGAGTGGCTGAGGAAACTCAGTCAGATGGGTGGACAACAACAACAACAACATTATGAAATAGGATGTCCCTATTTTCATCAGAGAAATGTTGAGGGGTATGGAAACCCAGCCAGATGGGTGGGGTATAGATGATGATGATGATGATGATGATGACGATGATGATGATGATGATTACAGTGGTACCTCGGGTTAAGAACTTAATTCGTTCCGGAGGTCCATTATTAACCTGAAACTGTTCTTAACCTGAGGTACCACTTTAGCTAATGGGGCCTCCCACTGCTCCCGCTAGCGATTTCTGTTCTCATCCTGAGGTAAAGTTCTTAACCCGAGGTACTATTTCTGGGTTAGCAGAGTCTGTAACCTGAAGTGTCTGTAACCTGAAGCGTCTGTAACCCGAGGTACCACTGTATTATTATTGGGTGGCTATCAGCAGCAGGGCCTGCTTGGTGGTGGCACCTAAGCTACCTCATGCCATTCATGCGGCAAGCATGTCATTTCATTTGAAACAGCAGTTAGTAGGTTTGTTAGCAGTTGCTGCTACCTTCATTTGAATTTAATTATTTTAATGCGTGTTTAGCATTGGTGTTTTCAACATGCGCACAGCACTAAGGGTTCGGGTCATCTGTTCCTCAGGCTGCCAGTTCCAAACACAAACCCCCAGATGAGCAGCTCACCTTTGCATTGCCTCCTCTTCCCCAATAACCCAATTGTGGAGGGGGGCGGGGATATTTTTGGCTCCTGTCAAAGCTGCGAACACAACTCAATGATGGCGTCTCTCGAATCAGCCCACTTGTTCCCTCCTCCAAATCTAGTAAATAAAACGGCCACGCTGAGCCCCCTGCGCCAATTTCAAAAACACAGCAGTGCCTGCAAGAAGTAAATCTGCTGCTGATCAGACCTCGGGGGTTCATTTTAGTTTAGCTGCAGTTTTTTGCAGTCTGTTTATATGAGCATCAAGCCAACAGATGTACCAGCGTTCTTTAGGAGCCGAAGAAGGGAAGCAGAGCGATCTGTGGTTTTGCCTGTGAAAAAAAGGCTGGTCGCGAACTGCCATAAAACCCACTGCTTTCAGTCCAGGTCTTTCTAATAGGATGCCAGGTTGAGGGATTTCCCTTATGTTGCGGGATTGACTTGCACTTCAAGCATTATCATTCCCTAAACAGAACGAAGAGCTTTTATTTCAGACATAACAGTTTGGGGATTTCCTTGCTCGTGAGCTTCACTTTTAATTTGAAGCTGGCAGCCCCAACTCTTTGGGATTTTCATCCAGGAAAGACTACTTTATTCCCTTTATGGGTCTATATGAAAACCATGAATGGGACACATGTTGATTGCTATCTGCAAATGAATTAGGCATAGCCAGACCAGTGTGTGCTTTTAAAAAAATTGGACTGAGAAACGCTGAATTCTGCCCACAGACACACACAATGCATTTGCATCACTTGGTTTTTTTCCTTATCAAGGGAGAGGCAAGGATGATTCCTCCTGAGCCAATGAAAATCTTATTCAGCCACCTCTCTGGCTTTCTGGAACTTCAGTATTCGTTGCACCTGCTTTCACAACGTATCTTCACAACGATAAGGCCTAGAAACGTGATGGTGTTTTTTTAAATAAATGAAAAGAAAGCTGAGGTTATCAAGAGCCTGCCAGTCTCACAACTCCCATTCTGGACTTCTTGAATTCCTTTGGAATTGTGATGCGCACACCCTAGATAGGTGTAATAGTATGCTAAATGATGATCTGGAGAAGTCATGGCTCCATGTCATTGCTATATATACACACACAACATTTTATTCTAGAAATATTGGAGTCCATGCAGAGTCTCGATCTATTGCATACCTTTTGCCCCCAAAATGTGCTTCTTGAGAAACTCAGACCCTCCAAGACTTCCAAGTGTCCCTATTTTCCAGCGACACCCGTGATTTAGAGAAGCCATCCCAGTTTCTGATTTGATCGCAGAATGTCCTGCTTTTCCTTTAGAATGTCCCTATTTTCATTTGAGAAATATATGGAGGGTATGGAGTTATCCAACCCCTGAGCCATCTGAAGGCAAACCTGTATAGAGAAGTACTTTTTTTTTAATGTTTCCTGTTTTATTATGTTTTTATATATTTTGGAAGCTGTCCAGAGTGCTGGGACAACCCAGTAAGATGTGTGGGGTATAAATAATAAAATTATCATTATGGAATGGGACGTCCCTATTTTCATTGGAGAAATGTTGGAGGGTATGGAAACTGATTTAATTCTGAAAATAAACAGATTGATTCTGCATTACCCCTGCAGTGTGCCCGTGTGTGTATCCACACCTGCCCAAGGACATTGTTGGTGGACATGTACCCAAATTGCAACCAGAGTTTCCTTCTTCACCTGGTACATGTGCAGGGAGGAAAAGGGATAACTTAATCAAGGGAAGTTCCCAGTAGTGATGTATGGAAGTGTGAGCTGGACCATAAAGAAGGCTGATCGCCGAAGAATTGATGCTTTTGAATTATGGTGCTGGAGGAGACTCTTGAGAGTCCCATGGACTGCAAGAAGAACAAACATTTCCATTCTGAAGGAAATCAGCCCTGAGTGCCCACTGGAAGGACAGATCCTGAAGCTGAGGCTCCAATACTTTGGCCACCTCGTGAGAAGAGAAGACTCCCTGGAAAAGACCCTGATGCTGGGAAAGATGGAGGGCACAAGGAGAAGGGAACGACAGAGGACGAGATGGATGGATGGTGTTCTCGAAGCTACCAGCATGAGTTTGAGGCAGTGGAAGACAGGAGTGCCTGGCGTGCTCTGGTCCATGGGGTCACAAAGAGTCGGACACAGCTAAACAACTAAACAACAACAACATATGTTAGAAAGTGGCCAGAGTGGTTGGGGCAACCCAGTAAGATGTGTGGGGTATAAATAGTAAAATTATCATTATGGAATGGGACGTCCCTATTTTCATCGGAGAAATGTTGGAGGGTATGGAAACTGATTTAATTCTGAAAATAAACAGATTGATTCTGCATTACCCCTGCAGTGTGCCCGTGTGTGTATCCACACCTGCCCAAGGACATTGTTGGTGGACGTGTACCCAAATTGCAACCAGAGTTTCCTTCTTCACCTGGTACATGTGCAGGGAGGAAAAGGGATAACTTAATCAAGGGAAGAGTTTTCAAATGGGTGTGGAGTAACCACACCCATCCTTTGGTATGGGGGGATCTAGACTCACTCTGGACTGAAAGTGGCATGCTTAGGAGGAGTGCAAACAATTATTGAATGAGAAAGACTACAGAGCTTTGTGTTTGCAGAGCTAGGCTTAACTTCCATGCTTCCCCCTACCACTAAATTGCTTTATTCTCAGCCATAGGAGCAAGCAGCACAACCTGTACATAGGTTTAGCTGGTCTCTTCCCCCAACAGTGCTGGGGAGGAAAAATAAATTTGACACAGAGCGGGAGTGAGAGAGGATGCCTTTCAAAAGAGCAGTGTGTTGGGAGTACTCTGATAAAAATTGCTTTTTATTTGCTAGGGTTAAGAGTTGTTGCAGGAATTTTTTCTTTGACACTGATAGCCATCTGCAGTGAACGCCGCACACTGGTAAGGAGGTCAGCACTGCTGACATGTTCATTTCTGTCTTAGCTGTGTTCTGGAAAGAACCATCAATCAATGGTTCTGTTTAGAATCATGCGGCTGGAAGAGGCCTCTGGGGTCATTATGACTACAGTGTAATTTCCAGAACTGTTCATACTATGCAGTACAAAACACACACCCAGTTCTTCGCAGAAAATTGAGGGGTGGGGGTGGGGGATACCCTTGAGATGCTCAAATTATTTTTGCAAAGGACGTCACTCGGTTGGCATGCTTATATAAGCAGCTGCCCTAAATTTGAGACTTCTTAAAAATTAACAATGCCAGCGTGGCAAAATAATGAACAAAAGGTTGAATGCACTGCAGTGATTTAGACTCAGATATCTGGCCAACCAGAGGGCTTGGTAGGCGACCTTGTCCCTCACCTGAAGGCTAGACCCCCCTAGATGTTGGTGGTGGGCTCTTAACTCCTATCAGTCACATCCAGCATGCCCAATGGTCTAGGATGATGGCACTTGGAATCCAACAATATATTGTGGCAATATCCCTGCCTTAAGGGGTTGTTGTAAATACAGTGACCATCTTCGCAGGGAGGAACCATACAGAACCTGAAATGAATGGGCAGTGAGCAACGGAAAAGACCTTTGCTTGAGACCCTCCACAGCCTGCATGAATCTGATCAGGCGATTGCGGGGGCTCGATGGAGAGCCAGTGTGGTGTAGTGGTTAAGAGAGGTGGACTCGTAATCTGGTGAACCGGGTTCGCTTCCCCGTTCCTCCACATGCAGCTGCTGAGTGACCTTGGGCTAGTCACACTTCTCTGAAGTCTCTCAGCCTCACTCACCTCACAGAGTGTTTGTTGTAGGGGAGGAAGGGAAATGACATTGTTAGCCGCTTTGAGACTCCTTCGGGTAGTGATAAAGCGGGATATCAAATCCAAACTCCTCCTCCTCTTCTTCTTCTCCTTCTCGATGAAACAAATATAAGGCAGTCTTCTATGTTTCTAGAAAACCAGAGTGGACAACCTACGGCTGAATGTGATCTTGGTCTAATTTCATGTGGAGGTATAGAAGCAGTTGGAAATGTGAAAGGATGTGGCAGGGAGAGAGAAACAAGGTGGCCCACCCACTTTTGGCTTTAGCACTGCCCACCGTTGACAAAGCCCCCCCCCCACTTTCATACACAATTACATACATCATTTTGTTTGTATGTCACCTTTCCATAGTAAAAGTCATGCTCAAGGCGCCATGCAACTTGGAAAAATAATAGAATTACAAATATAGCAAAAGCAGTCATAAACAATAAATAAAACACATCGAAAAGTACACAAGCAAGTGAGACAATATCTACTTAAATCATAAGAGGATTTAAAAATAGCAATACAAAAAATTTATATCAGTAACAGCAGCAACCCCCTCCCCCAATCTCCTAAACAATACACTGACCCAAGAGTCACCCTCAGCTTTTGTAGCTGGAGTCAGTCCGGGACCCACCTTCCCAGGCTAGGTGGGGAAAGGCCTGCAAGGGAGGGTGCAGGCCTTCCAGGATTCACAACCAAGATGGTTCATGAGGTGCCTGACATATCACCAGCCAAGGGAATCTCTCAAGAGAAAAAAGGTTCCTCGTCCCTGCTATAAAATTATTATTATTATTAGTAGCAGTAGTAGTAGTAGTAGTAGTAGTAGTAGTAGTAGTAGTATATTTATACCCCACCCATCTGGCTGGGTTTCCCCAACCACTCTGAGCGGCTCCCAGCAGAATAGTAAGAACACGATAAAACATCAAACATTAAAAACTTCCCTAAACAGGGCTGCCTTCAGACGTCTTCTAAAAGTCAGATAGTTATTTATTTCCTTGACATGTGCTGGGAGAGCATTCCACAGGGAGGGTGCCAATACTCTGCCTGGTTCATCATCATCATCATCATCATCATCATCATCATCATATACACCCCCCCCCACACCCATTCAAGCATTACCTATGTTAAAACCAGTACATGTACAGGGGGCTCTGGTTTCTACCTGACGGCAATTCCTGCTTTTGGGAGGACTTGACTGCTATCAAAAGCTCCTGGGTGCATCCAATCCCAGCTGGGATTGCTGTCAGTGCAGACAGCGAGCTCTGCTTGCTGAGGAACGATTGGAAGTGCCTTTCAATGCACTTTCTCTGCCATGCACACTGGACATCATATGGCATCAGAGGGGGCAGGTGAGCACAGGCTGGGGAAAGTGGTCTAAACTAGGACCCTTGATGGGCCTAATGTGACTCACACCCCGGAGGTTCCCCATGCCCGCCCCATGTGGGCCTCACTCAAATGACGAGGCTTGTTATAAAGCCACGTGAATCAGTAATTTCAATTAACATTTTGCATTGTTGGGCTCACAGCCTGCTGTTAAGAAAATGTCAGGCGCAGGTGTTTTCGTTCCGAACTGCGCAGACACAGCGCTGTGATGTTTTTGTGCAAGCAGGGAAAGGGCAAGGAGAAGTACCCTCGCTGGGGGTTCCTTACGCTGATTTATGGCCGTCGCTACATCATCTCATCTTAAACCAGTAGCTGCTGTTTATGTACGTGGACACAGTTTTAAAAGTGTGTATTTCATAACAATCCAAGTGCTGCATCTGATATCGGAAGGAGATACGTTCACAGGTCTTTCCTCCTCTGTTTCTTTCCTGGTTGCAAGCTTTAGGGAACCTCATTGCAAAGGAGAATTGGGGCTCAGGGCAAACATGGTTGCAGTGATGGTAATGAGGGGAAAATCAAAGACAGGAATTTTGGACTCTCTTACGTCCAGGATTATCATCCATACCCAGCACCGGATCTACGTATAAGCGAAATAAGCTATAGCTTAGGGCTCCACTCTCTTGGGCCCCCCCAAAAAAAATTAAAGGAAAAAAACCTAGATGTACATTTCCAAAACATAAGATAAAAAACAAATAAAATAAAACCTACATACAGCAACAGTGTTTTGTGTTGTGTAGGCTCCTATGATGTAAGTAATGGGCCCTGCCTGCTAGCCTGCTCCCTAAAATATCACTGGTTTGCTCATTTCTATATATAGGGTGCCTACATTTTGCATGAACTGGTTGCAAGGCAAGATGCGCAAATGGCTTTAGATACCTATTTGGTCCATAAATTACCATATACTGTAGCATATATTCAACACAAAAAACAGTGACAATTTGTTGTTGAGAAAGTACAGCTGGACATATGAAGGGCCCCATTACTGTCAGTAGCTTAGGGCCTTATCAAACTTAAACCCGGCCCTGTCTATACCAGCGGATAAAGGGCGGTATGCAAATTTAATAAATAAAATAATGATAAATATCTCCCACGTTTTTATTATTAGACCAGAGATGGGCAACCTGGGGTCTGTAGACCGAACACAGCCTCTGAGCCTTTCTCTCCATTCCACATGAGATGCTTCTGCTTATGTCCTTATGTTCTTATGGAAGTCTTGCCCCGGCACTGAAAAAAAGATTGCAATGTCAGCGTCTGGGGCCTTGTAGGTATGCAGTCTTCTGCCTCCCTCCTTGCTATTACTGTGTCCAGATTTGGTGGTACGGGAGGGACGATGATCTCACGTTTCCACCCCTGGAAGAATGCTAATGCGAAGGGAATGTGGGGCTTCCTGGCATGTCACGCATATTTGGGATGTTTGCCCTAATATGTAAGCAAAGAGAAGAGGGCTGCTCCGTTGCTGTCTGTAGGTATTGACATCTGGCACATTTCAATCTCTCTCTCTGTTTTGTTTTCATCTTTCACGTAATTCCCCCCCTAAAGCATGGAACATCTCTCGATGAGTCAGGGATGCATTGACCACACGCCAGAGGGGGAGAGGGTGGGTGGCCTTTGAGTGGAGGCTGCTAATTATTAGCTGCAAGAGGCAGCATTTAAATCAGCATTGGCTGCTGCATGCAATAATAGCTGGCCACCGTGTGCGTCAGGAGGAGGCACGGGTGATGGCTGCCAGCTTGTTCGTTTCCCTCGGGCTGCCAGCCCTGCCTTCTCATCTGACAATCGGACCCTATGATGTCAACGAACACATTATTTACTCCACAAAGGGGGCAGGAGGGAAGATAAAGAGATAGGCAGCTTGCGAGCAAAATGTCCCTCCTACGCTATCGCAACCCCAAAGGCCTGGCAGTGGTGGAGCATAATCTTTATGAAAATATGCATTACATGTCTATTTTGGAATGGTCATTCCGCAAGAAGGCAAGGTGTTGCCCTCCATGTTTGGGAGAAAGGTTGTGGCTGAGGGTTAGAGCATCTGTTTTGCCTGCAGAGGGTTTTAGTGTGTTCATGCCCTAATACGTGAGCTCACTCTTCTCACAGAGAGTGTTAAGTGCCTTGCTGTTTTCCTTCCCTCTCCTCAATCTGCTGCTCCCTCCCTACTTTCCACGATGGCAGGAACTTCTCCCTGCGTCATGCTAAAGGCAGGTCTGGTTAGTGGAAGGAAAGGCTTATAAAAATAATGCTACATGCATCCCAATCTCCCGAGCGGCAAGAGACTCCAAGGGGTTCCAAATTTCAAATCATAGAACTGTAGAGTTGGAAGGGACCCTGAGGATCATCTAGTCCAGGCATGGCCAAACTTGGCCCTCCAGCTGTTTTGAGACTACAGTTCCCATCATCCCTGATCCTGTTAGCTAGGGATGATGGGAGTTGTAGTCCCAAAACAGCAGTGCAGGAATATGCAAGTGTCCCAAACGGGGATCAAACTTGTGACCTTGGCGTTATCACCACCATGCTCTAACCAACTGAGCTACCTCAGGGTTTGGTTTCCTTTCAAATGAAGGTCAATGGAGACTGTGGTGTCTTTAGCACATATGATTTTATTTATGCATATTTAAACCTGAGGATAGGACGGAGGGGCTCACTCCAACCAATCTTGTCTCCCCATTAGGTTCCCAGGGAGATCTCCAAGCCATTGCTTTGATTCTAGCACAGAGCAAGACAAGCCTTTGTGTCTCCAGCATCAGCCAAGCTCACGTACACATATTCCTCTTGGCCTATTCGTCTCCTTCCTTGGATGATGATGCATCTGGCCAGGTGAGGTGGGAAAAGGGCCACCGATTTGTCTCTATGGCAACTGGGCAACTTCTTTAGACATATAAATGGCAATATTTAACTGGCCAGCTTCTTACAAAGAAACGAATTTGACCAGTTCAGCAGGTTTCTTCTTAAAGATTTGTTGCTTTACATACACAGGACCACAAGTTTGGAAGAGACCTGCAGGTATCATCTAGATTGATACAATAGAAAGGAATAACCAGGTGCTATTTTGTCCCACTTCTTATTCTTCCCTGCCCAGTGGAAGCCCAATCGTGCTGGAGGTTGGTAGTGAAAAGGAGACATGAACCAGCCCTTAATTTTTACTTATATAGACTATATTACTGAAGGACTTGAAAGATGGCTGCTTTGTTTCCTCTTAAGACCTAACTTCCAGTTTCTAAGCTTTCTAAAAGGGTGGAAATCTCTCTCTCTCTCTCTCTCTCTCTCTCTCTCTCTCTCTCTCTCTCTTTCTCCTTTAGTTATTTAAGCTGTAAAATATGATTACTAATATGCTGACAACATCTTCCGTGTGCTGAGTAAACTATGCAGCTGGGGTTTATATATTTTTGCTAATGTGACAGATTCTGTTTATTATTAATCAGTCTGCGCTTGCAAGACACTTGGGGGATTTTTGTCCGGTCACTCAGCAGAAGCAGAAAGGAATTTAACCAATTGCTGTTTATTTTCCCATCATAAAGGAGCAAAGACTTGACCTCTCCACCCACCCACCCTGCTTAGCCCTGTGAAGGCTGCCTGCCTCCCTGCCCACCTCTGATCCATCATTTAGGAAAAGCAAAATGTTCTGCAAACACATTATTTCATCTGAAAGGCATTTTATATGTTGGGCAAATCCACTTCTTTAAGGTTCTTCCCACCATCGCTGCCAAAAAGAGCCTTCAGACTTCATTAGATTTTACTGTTCTTCAAAAGCAAAATATCTGCCAGATATTGAGCCCCTGGAAAAAAAGAGAGTGGAGAGGTCAAATGGTCTAGAATAAAGTAGGAAAGGCAGCAGACTCCACAGTTTTGTAGGGCTTCAGCCAAGTGGGTTGCAGTGCCCCCCTCATTAGACCATTTTTGCAACCCAGAACCTATGAATGCTGGAGAGAGCTGCCTTATGAATGTAGAAAGTGTTTTCTTTTACTACTGTACAACTCCAAGGACTTGAGATGTACAGAATGGTCTTACTGGGCAGGAGCTGTTTCTTCCAGAAAAAGCACTGGTGCATCTGGACCTGGTCCTCACCAACAGGGAGGAACTGATTAATGAAATGAAAGTACTGAGAAACTTGGGAAGAAGTGACCGTGTGCTCCTGGATTTCATGATACAGAAGCAAGGAAAAGCTGAGTGTAGTCAGACATGCACTCTGGACTTTAATAAGGCCAATTTCAAAGAGCTTAAGGAGCTACTGAGTGAGATCCCATGGTCAGAAATACTCAAAGAGAAGGGAATCCAAAATGGATGGGAGCTTCTAAAAGGTGAAAAACTGAAGAAGGCCCAAATGCAGACAATTCCAACAAAATAGAAAAGCGGGAGGCATTTAAGGAAACTAGTGTGGCTGCATAAGGAGCTTATAGATGAGCTTAGAATTAAGGAGGGTATGTATAAAAAAAATGGAAGAAGGGGGAAATCACCAAGGAGGAGTATGCATGAGTAGCCAGCAGTTGCAAGGTGAACGTTAGGCACCTAAAGCTCAGAATGATCTCAGGCTAACAAGAGAGGTTGAAATGACTCTATCTAGGTTTGGCTTAGCAGGATGGGTGAACCAGGCCATGGTTAGACTCCCAACTCTCATCATCCCTAGCAAGAATAGTCAATGGTCAAGGATGATGGGAGTTGTCCAACAACGTAGGAGGTTCCCCATCCTTGATTTAATGTCTACAGCTGTACCATTTCTTGATTCTGCACCAGCTCACACCAAGAAGTGTCTCCCCGCCCCCCGGCCACTTCATTTTTTAGAATCTGCCATAAGATCCTTGCCCAAGACCCTACAACCAGCATGGGACAGACCAGGAAGCGTTTCTCCTGAGACCTAGTCCCAGCAAAGCAGACATTGGCGCGTTTCTTCCTTCTCTTGGTTTTGGGAAAAACGTGGACTCGGTTATGCTAATTCTCCTTCCTCTCATTTGCATGAAATCTCTGCCGAAGGAGCGAAAATTGTGAACATCTGGCTGTACACGCCGTCTGATGCAGAATTCTATTACAGTTCTGGCATGAGCTCACGAGCAGAGAGCTGCTAAATAAATCATTAAATTTAGCAGAAGGTACATGGAGGGAGATGCGTTACTCAGCAGTGATGCTATCTAGCAGAGGGGCCAGATGTGCAAGAGGAAGCTATTTAACAGTCCTCATGCCAAGCCCTGAACCTGTTTCTGCTCTGGTGGCTTTACCATGTCATTCCAGGTGGGTTTCGGAGAAGTGTACAGCTGGGGAGGTCCCTTGGAGATCCTCGGGCCAGTACTGAACAGTTGTCTTGCACTGTCAGTGATCAAGCATCATGAGGAAGCTGTCTTGTACTACAATAGACCACCCAGCCTAGCATTGGCCATCATCTTCTCCAAGGCACAGCTACACTTCTCCAAGCAGTTTAACAGTTGGTCCCTCTTCCCAGGGAACTCTGGGAATTTTAGTTCTTCTTAAGAAGCTACGGTCCCAGCAGCACCAGATTTAGGGCGGTGCAGGCGGTCCCCCTGTATAGGGTGCAAAGCTGGGAAGGCACAGAATCGAGAAGATCCATAATTGAGAATATCCATTTGAGGGCACCAAATTTTGGCCTCAATCAAGGCACCATATTACCAAAGATTACCAAAGTCCGTCCCTGGTCCCAGCAGGTTCAAAGTGATATGAGACTGCATTGAACGCATAATGTGGCCTTAGAAAAACTCAGAGATTCCACAGCTCTGTTGATTTCAAGGCTCAGAAAACTTTATTGCACTGTGCCTTGAAACTCATCCGCCGAGGGCTTTTGCACAGCTCTGTCTGAGGCACATTTATTGGACAGGACATGAAGGCAAAGAAGAGAGGCGCTTCAGATTTTCAAAGGACTTGCTTAGGCTGTGTGCATAATGGCATTTACTCTGTCTGCAGTGTGCTTCCACCGCTGGTGTTTGAATCCACGTACACACAACATTACCCAGAATGCAGAGTTGTTCTGTAGTTCCCTGAGCAACACTGCTGTGTTATGTGTATTCCCCTCAAGACAGCTTCAGCCCAGAAGGAAAACTCAATCCACATTCTCTTCACAGTTAAGCTGAGGTGTGTACATCGAGGAAGACATTGTGCGTGCACAGATGACAGCGTATGTGCAGGTGACAGCTTCGTGAATAGGTGTTTGCGGGTATTAAGGATGTTGCAGGAGCAGAGAAACTAGACAGGCCATGTGAATCGAATGATGACATCCCATCCCCCTCTCTGTTGTGTATAACAGCATGGGGGAAAGCGACCTTGCTTCATTTTAGGCCACTAATGTGCATATAGCCTTAGTTGTTTGAGTAAGAGTTTTCTATTGCTGAATATTCACAATTCATTTTTTTTAAAAAAAACAGACGAAGTAACAAAACTTCAGCTCACTCTGAATTGAGTTTTGCATGCATCCTGGCTAGCCTGTAAAAACTACCAGGTAGTCCACCCTCTACTGTCCCTTACGACTCATGACATTTACGTTTGAAGGGCAACAGTTTAGAATACCAGTGTAACTGAGCACCCTACTCCACCAGTTGTAATTTGACATTATCCAATGATTTGCATCCTACAAACTTTTTCACTTAAGATAATTTGAGAAACAGAGTCCCTTTACTTTTTGGGCTACAAAATCAAGGGGTGTGTGTGGGGGGAATAGGCCAACCCTTCAGAAAATAAATGTTAGACGTTCTCAAGCCTTGGCTTTCTTTTCAGGCATTCTGTTTTGGCACGTTCAGTCATTCACAAAATATTGTTCGTGCACATTGCAAAGCAGCAATACCAGAGTGCAGCGGGGGGGGGGCGGGAGTCCAGAAAAGGGCAAATGATGATTGGTGGGGTGGTGATGGAGCATGTGAAGAAAGTTGTAGAGCATCTACTTTGCGTGCTGAAGGTCCCAGGGTGAATTCTTGGGATCTTCAAGAAGGGCTGGGAATGTCGCCAGCCTAAAATTTTGGAGCGCTGCTGCCAAGTCTATTATTCCCCTTGCATTTCATGGAATTCTGAACCCAGTATGTTCCCCCCTCTCTCCCCCCCCTCTCTCTCTCTCACACACATACACTATGATTACTGTATTTTTCGCTCCATAAGACGCACCTGACCATAAGACACACCTATTTTTTAGAGGGGGAATGCATTGGGGGGATTCTTTAAAGGAAGCGCTGAGCAGAGCCTGTATGCACCCCAGGCTCTGCTCAGCACTCCCTTTCACGAGCCGCACGGAGCGTGTGTGCGGCGCTTGCAGGCTTTTCCCTGAGGAGGGAGAAGGGCAGCCACTCACTGACGGGTTGCCCTTCTCCCTCCTCGGGGAAAAGCCCCCAAGAGCCGCACACACACTCCGCGCAGCTCTTTAAAGGGAGGGCGGCTCTTGGGGGCTTTTCCGGGAGGTGGGGGAAGGGACTGAGGGGCTAAGCCAAAAGCTAGAACAGCAAGAGGGAGCACTGCGCAGTGGTCCCTCTCACTCTTCTGGCTTCTGGGATAGCCGGGCGAAGCCTCCTCAGGGCTGCGGGATGAAGGCTCTCCCTGCCCTCAAGAGGCTGCGTATAGCTAAGCCAGAAGCTAGAACAGCAAGAGGGAGCACTGCACAGTGATCCCTCTTGCTGTTCTGGCTTCTGGGATAGCTGCGCAGCCTGCATTCGCTCCATAAGACGCACATACATTTCCCCTTACTTTTTAGGATGGAAAAAGTGCGTCTTATAGAGTGAAAAATACGGTATTCAGATCGAAATAGATCCTAGAGAACTAAACACTGAGCCACAGTAAATCAATTAGTTGGTGCAGCCACAACTAATTAGTCTGTTTTTTGTGCCACTGCCTCTCTGAAACTAAACAGGGGCAGTGCATTTGAAAATGCCACAAAACATGGGGTGAAATTCTCCTACAGAGCCCTGACAGTGGAAGACGTGTGCAAGGACTTCTGCTTGTACAATGGGACTTCCCCCAGCTTTGCATGTCCCCTGAAATTGACTCAGGGGGTTGGGAGAACCCCCAGGCCAGCACATGGAGAGAGCAGGAATCATTCTACCTAGCAAGCTGAATGCAACATTCAATTCCACCCACAGGCATCTTCTGAAGCAAATGCGGATCCTTCACGAACATCCTCCCTCCCAAGTTTGTAGCAGCGTTTGAATAATCCGCTTCCGGATCAGTTCCTTTGAGAGATAGACTGAACCATGTCATGTTGGTTTATGAAGCCCACACCCAAACATCTTCAACATCTGGTCTTTGTGGCCAATTAATTTCCTTGACAGGCTTTGCATTTTAAGTTGTTGTAAGTTTTAATTTTAATTAAATATTGAAAAACGACTGTGACACTCTGCACGACAGCTGAATGCAAAATAATTTACAGTATCCTGTTAACATTGTTGTTTGGGAACAATTTTGCTAGCATGGGTAATCTTCTTACAGCCTGCTGCTAAATTAAATTACTGCATTTTTACATATATCATATAGAGCTAAATGGAATCTTGGGGGTATGCAGCAGCTTCCATTGGAGACTTCCTCTCCCCCATACGTGTGTGTGTGTGTGTGTGTGTGTGTGTGAGAGAGAGAGAGAGAGAGAGAGAGAGAGAGAGAGATTAACTTTCTCAGTATGCATAATATGTGGGCTTCAGCACCTCCCAAAGACTAAATATAATTCAGCAAGATGGACATTTTCTAAATGAGCGCACAGTGAGAACAATCCGTTAAAAGGTGTAGAAACAGATTTATTCTCTCTATGTATAAAAAAGTAAGCTTGGACAACACAAATTGCGTTGGGAGGATACAACCTGTAGATTAACAGCAAGTTAAACAAAATACAATGTGGTCCATAATGTTGCTGAGAATACATTGGACTTTTCTGTTTGTATTACGTTTTTCAGAAAGCAGTTCTTTCTACACACGCTGATGTGACATCAGGGGATCCATTCATGATCCAACTTGCATGTGACATGAGGGGATCCATGACAGGAACATGACAGGAAGCTGCCTTCTCCTGAGTCAAACCAGGCCAGGTAGGGCTGGGAATGTCTCTTGCCTGAACCCCTGGAGAGCCACTGCCAAATGGTGTGGACAATACAGTGGTACCTTGGGTTAAGAACTTAAATCATTCTGGAGGTCCATTATTAACCTGAAACTGTTCTTAACCTGAGGTACCACTTTAGCTAATGGGGCCTCTCACTGCTGCCACGCTGCCGCCGCACGATTTCTGTTCTCATCCTGAAGTGAAGTTCTTAACCCGAGGTACTATTTCTGGGTTAATGGAGTCTGTAACCTGAAGCGTCTGTAACCCGAGGTACCACTGTAATGACCAAAAGGGACCCAATGACTTGATATACAGCAGCTTCCCGTTTCTTCTGTTTTGGAACCAAAGGAAACATACATACAGTTCCCTGTTTAGCTTCAGCAAAATGGTGTCTTCTTTATGTGCCCCCAGACCATGTCCTGGGCCCCGATATACAAGGCACTTCTACAGAGTACAAGAAGGCAGTTCCTTTCCTTAAGAACTTACAGTCTTAAGTTTGGGCACAACGAGATGACAAAGGAAAGGAAGGAAAGTGGGAGGAGAAGGGGGAAAGGGGGTTATTACTGCATACCCTTCAACCTTTCTCCAGCGAAAATAGGGATGTCCTAGTCTATTATTTTTTATTATTATTATTATTATTATTATTATTATTATTATTATTATTATTACCCCACCATCTGACTGCATTGCCCCATCATATATAAAAACATAATAAAACATTAAACATTTAAAATCTTCCCTCTCCAGGGCTGCCTTCAGATATTTTCTAAAGCTTGTATATTCTGGTAGGTAGCCGTGTTGGTCTGACGCAGTCAAAATAATTTTTTTTAAAAAAATTAAATGTCTAGTAGCACCTTAGAGACCAACTAAGTTTGTTCTGGGTAGAAGCTTTCGTGTGCATGCATACCTCTTCAGATAGCAGGTTGTATGGTTGCATAGTTACTTATCTCCTTGGCTCGGGGGTCACATAACTCCATACCCCCCAACATTTCTCCAATGAAAATAGGGATGTCATAAGGAAAAGCAGGACTTTCTGGGATCAAATCAGAAACTAGGTGGGACAGCTTCTGTGAACCTAAGACTGTCCCTGGAAAACAGAGACACTTGGAGAGTCTATTACTGTTCTCAAACCTAGGCTTAGTTTCAGTATGGCCTAATGTAATATAGGCCTGGGGGCTAGTGTAATATAAGCATGTATTGCAACATACATCCAGTGGCTACTGGTTGTAAAAATATGCCTCTTTGTTCATAATTTAAAAAATAATTTTAATTTTATTATTTATACCCCACCCATCTGGCTGGGTTGCCACTGTTATGTTGTTAACCAAACAAACCCCTGTGCTGCAAAGAGAACGTCAGCAATGTCTAGGCAACACGATGACCAATAGACAATCTTTATAGAATTCCTTCAAACCATAACAAGTACAAAATGAAATCTTTAGTCTCAAAGTCTCTGAAAATCTTTAAATGAAGTGAGGTACCAGACTTTGTATGATGAAAGACAAGCCGTTGTTATGTTGTTAGCTGCCCTACAGGTTCTGTGGAAACGTGGTGGTGGTATCTAAATTCGGCAAAGAAATAAGTGGCTGCGTTCAACATGGCGCTCTGTTAATGCTCCGTAAGTGCAAAGATTTCTCTCTGCTCGGTGAAACATTCTCCGACCACCTCTCTTTGCATGTCCCCCAAATTTGTTCCTTAGTCTTCCCCTCCAACCCTCTGGACCAGATTTTGGGATGGTGCAGGGGACAAGCAGTGGAAGGATGAGGGAGGAATCCCCTTCCACAAGTACTAATCCTTGCACGAGCACCAAACTTTAGCCCAATGCCCAAAGACAGTAAAAATCATTTAGGTTTTCAGGAGCTGCTGACTTCTCCAATTTCCTTAGAAGGGACTATCTGACATTATGCTCACTGTAAGCTCTGTAGAATTATGTAAGCAAAGGACACCTAGTAACATTCAGGGCAAATCCAGCAGTTCCTGCCCAGGGAATACATCTTGAGGGACTTCAAGGGAAGTGAAAAGAGTTTCTTTTTTTTAATAAAATATTTTATTAAGATTTTACAAAAACATAGGTTTACAAAATACAAAAAAGACATATAAAAAGAAAAAGATACATAAAAAAGAAAAAGAAAAATACAAAAAACGAATAGATAAAAAAGAATTAAAAAGAAATCCATTTTTGTTACTTTAAACTCATTAGCTTGTTTCCTTGACCTCCTCACACCTCCCCTTTTTGTATTTCCATTTAAATAATCAAATCAGCAAATCCTTACCCTCTTTCGTTTATCTTAACTCTATATCTTAACATATTATAACTCTATATAAGCAGTTTTAATTTTTATAGATGCGGAGAAAGCCTTTGACAATATTTCTTGGAACTTTATGAAGAAAAATCTTCAGGGGATGGGGGTGGGTCAAGGGTTTGAAAATGGTATAAGTGCAATTTACTCAGAACAAAAGGCTAAGCTAATAGTCAATAATGTGATGACAGAGGAATTTAAGATAGAGAAAGGTACACGACAAGGTTGCCCAATTTCCCCATTGCTTTTTATTTCGGTCCTGGAGGTTTTGCTAAATATGATTAGAAGGGACCGTCTGATTAATGGTATCCAGGTCGGAGCCAAACAATACAAATTGAAAGCTTTTGCAGATGACCTAGTTTTGACGTTACAGGAGCCAGAATCTAGTACAAAAAGAGTATTAGAACTGATTCAAGAATTTGGTCATGTGGCAGGATTTAAGCTGAACAAGTCAAAAACTAAAGTTCTTGAGAAAAATTTAACACCGATTGAGAAAGAGAGGTTTCAGAAGGAGACAGGTTTAACATTAGTTAAGAAAGTAAAATATCTGGGGGTTAATATGACTGCTAAGAACTTAAATTTATTTAAAGATAACTATGAGAAATGTTGGACAGAAGTGAAAAAAGATTTAGAAATATGGTCAAATTTGAAGCTTTCCTTGTTGGGTCGAATTGCAGCTATAAAGATGAATGTATTGCCAAAAATGTTATTTCTGTTTCAATCATTGCAAATTTTGGACAAGATGGACTGTTTCAAGAAGTGGCAGAGAGACATTTCTAGATTTGTCTGGCAGGGCAAGAAGCCCAGAATAAAATTTAAAATATTAACTGATGCAAAGGAAAGAGGCGGATTTGCCCTGCCAGACCTTAAACTTTACTATGAATCAGCAGCATTCTGCTGGTTGAAAGACTGGCTGCTTCTTGAGAACACAGACATTTTGGATTTGGAAGGTTTTAATAATGTTTTTGGGTGGCATGCATATTTGTGGTACGACAAGGTTAAAGCACATAAAGCATTTAAAAACCATATTGTCAGGAAAGCATTGTTCAATGTTTGGATAAGATACAAAGACTTATTGGAAAATAAAACCCCAAGGTGGTTGTCACCAATGGAAGCGAAGGCTCAGAAAAAGCTCAATATGGAGGCCAAATGGCCGAAATATTGGGAAATATTGGAACAAGAAGGAGAGAAATTGAAATTGCAGAGTTTTGAGAAATTAAGAGATAAAGTGCGAGACTGGCTTCATTATTATCAAATAAGAGAGGCCTATAATTTGGACAAAAAAATTGGCTTCCAGGTGGAAAAATCAAAATTGGAAACAGAACTGTTAGATCCCAAAACTAAGATACTTTCAAGAATGTATAACTTGCTGTTAAAATGGAACACGCAGGATGAAACGGTTAAATCTGCAATGATTAAATGGGCACAAGATATTGGTCATAACATTATGTTTGCTGACTGGGAACAGTTGTGGACCACCGGTATGAAATTTACGGCATGTAATGCCTTAAGAGAGAATATTATGAAAATGATATATAGGTGGTACATGACACCAGTCAAGCTTGCAAAAATATATCATTTGCCTGATAATAAGTGTTGGAAATGTAAAGAAAATGAAGGTACATTCTTTCACCTTTGGTGGACGTGCCCAAGGATTAAGGCTTTCTGGGAGATGATCTATAATGAAATGAAAAATGTATTTAAATATACCTTCCTGAAGAAACCAGAGGCCTTTCTCCTGGGCATGGTCAGCCAATTGGTGCCAAAGAAGGACAGAACTTACTTTATGTATGCAACAACAGCAGCAAGAATTCTCATCGCAAAGTATTGGAAGACACAAGATCTACCGACCTTGGAAGAATGGCAGATGAAAGTGATAGACTATATGGAATTGGTGGAAATGACTGGCAGAATCCGAGACCAGGGAGAAGAGTTGGTGGAAGAAGATTGGAAGAAGTTTAAAGACTATTTGCAGAAACATTGTAAAATTAATGAATGCTAAAATGATGTTGGATTGAAATGAAGTGGCTTTAGCAATAAGGTTAAAAAGAATATGTAAAAATGGACTGATAATTAGATGAAAATATAAAGTTATAATATGTTAAGATATAGAATTAAGATAAATACAAAGAGGGAAAGGATTTGCTGAATTAACTATGTGAATTGGAATACAAAAAAGGGAGGTGTGAGGAGGTCAGGAAACAAGTAATTGAAATATAAGATACGAAAAGATTGATTTATTTTTTTTATTTCTTCATGTATTTTGTATTTGTATTTTTGTATCTTTTTTCTTTTTATTTTTATTTTCTTATTCTGTAATTCATTTTTGTTTGTAAAATTTCAATAAATATTTTTTTTTAAAAAAATATTATGAAGTTAAAATAACAGTCTGCTAATAAATATAAAATAGGACCATAGCTGTCAATGTTTCCTTTTTTTTAAGCGAAATTCCCTTATTCTGAATAGGATTCCTTGCAAGAAAAGGGAAAAGTTGACAGTTATGAATAGGGCACAGGTGGCGCTGTGGTCTAAACCACAGAGCCTAGGGCTTGCCAATCAGAAGGTTGGCGGTTCGAATCCCCGCAACAGGGTGAGCTCCCGTTGCTCAGTCCCTGCTCCTGCCAACCTAGCAGTTTGAAAGCATGTCAAAGTGCAAGTAGATAAATAGGTACCGCTCCTGCGGGAAGGTAAACGGCGTTTCCGTGTGCTGCTCTGGTTCGCCAGAAGCGGCTTAGTCATGCTGGCCACATGACCCGGAAGCTGTACGCTGGCTCCCTCGGCCAATAAAGCGAGATGAGCGCCGCAACCCCAGAGTCGTCTGCGACTGGACCTAACGGTCAGGGGTCCCTTTACCTTTACCTTTAGGATATCAAAAAGAGAAATAAGGAAAGTTGTACAGATATTTGGCTTAATAAAGTAATATTTATCCTTATTTCTGAAAAACTGACTCACAAATTGGGGGGCAGCTAAACCTATGGATTTTGCCTCCATTTGTTATTTACATGACAAGTTGATCATGGTGATGGCAAGTCCCAATAAAATATAGCTGCTTTTTTTTTGGTATCTGTAACATTCGTTGTATCTTCTCTCTGTATCAAGTTGGTTTTTGTTGTAACATCTAACTTATTGTGTGTCTCTTGGGAATATATTTTATGTGGTAATGGCTGGGAATCAGAGTTTTTGTTTTGCTCTGGATTAGAAACACTTTTCTTGTGGGAGTTTTGCTCATCCATAGAACTCTGCTTTCTAAGGCTCAGTTTCTGCATTACATTTTGATAGATTAAAACTGGAACCAAAGAACCAGTGGCCTTCCTAGATATTGTTGAACTCTAACTCCCATCAACCCCAACCATCATTGTCCAGGGTTAGGGGGGATGGGAGTTGTGGTCTAGCAACATTGGAGGGCTACAGAATAGTCCTCCGTGGTTTAAAGTTATGGTGGATTTTATGGTGTGTGCTTTTTATTCTAATTTTGGACCATTTTGGGGTGAACCTTGCATGTGCCTGCAGGCTGTGAGAGCCATTTATTTTATGATGCCAGGATAAATTTGTTTTGAGTTCTGCTGAAGTTATCCACATCAGCAGTTCTATGCAAGATCACGGCTGAATATTTAGCATAGGAATATTGCATTAGGAATATTATATTATAGCATATTTAGTGGAGAGGAAATTTTCCTTACTAGCCACAAATAAAGTCACAGCACTAATACACTCTGAACAAAACCTTGATTGCTGACTAGGGCTGTCCACTGATGAAAGCATTTAACTTGATTAATCATCTCTTTTTTAAAAAACAATTCATAGATTGAATTGAAATATGCCAGATATACATTGGTGCCTTTTTGAAGTATGGAAGGAAGTATGGGATAATTTACAATTTAATAAGCAAAGTCTGTGACTTGTTGATGGATGAAAAGGGCATCTTTAATATTTTATTTTACATCCTTTGCTAGTAGCACACACAGAGAAAATAGTTTCACAAATAAATGTGCCGTTAACTGTCGGTCCATTGCACAAACTTGCCTAAGTTTTAGTTGATTAACCAATGTAAGTTTTAGTTTAATCTACTGACCAAGCCAAAGTTTGTTGCCTTATTGATAGTGCTGATTTGTATCCCAGTCTTTGAAATACTGCACAGCAAAGATGGTAAACCTGTCACTGGACTGGATGAGTTTAGACTGTAGATGAAGAGATACATTTTTGAATATTTCATCATGGTTGGGCAGGGGCAGGAATTGCATATTTAAAAACTAGTCTATCAGAAAGAAGGTTAGGCTAGAATTCTTCTCAGCATCTAGTTTTCTATATGTATGGATGTTTTTTTCTGTTTGTTGTTGTTGCTTTAGTGAGGAGAAAGCAGCTTCCAGGCTAAGACATTCCAGTTTACCCAGACCCTTGATTGGGGTCAAACTGCAGTATGACTTCTGGTTTCTGACTGGGGGGGAGCACTGCGCCCCCAGGCCTGAGGATTCCTGCACTATCTTAACAGCAGAACTTTAAGTACAGTGGTACCTCGGGTTAAGAACTTAATTCGTTCTGGAGGTCCGTTCCTAACCTGAAACTGTTCTTAACCTGAAGCACCACTTTAGCTAATGGGGCCTCTTGCTGCCACCACGCCACCGGAGCACGATTTCTGTTGTCATCCTGAAGCAAAGTTCTTAACCAAAGGTACCATTTCTGGGTTAGCGGAGTCTGTAACCTGAAGCGTCTGTAACCTGAAGCATCTGTAACCCGAGATACCACTGTACAGGGTTCAGTGGGACCCCAACCTTTTGTACTGCTCCCCATTCCCACTGTCATTTTCAGAAGACTTTGAATGATATGAAGCGATGGGGGTGGTAAGGACCTAACAGAAGCAGAAGACATCAAGAAGAGGTGGCAAGAATACACAGAGGAATTATACCAGAAAGATATGGATGTCTCGTACACCCCAGGTAGTGTGGCTGCTGACCTTGAGCCAGACATCCTGGAAAGTGAAGTCAAATGGGCCTTAGAAAGCACTGCAAATAACAAGGCCAGTGGAAGTGATGGTATTCCAGCTGAACTATTTAAAATTTTAAAAGATGATGCTGTTAAGGTGCTACACTCAATATGCCAGCAAATTTGGGAAACTCAGCAGTGGCCAGAAGATTGGAGAAGATCAGTCTACATCCCAATCCCAAAGAAGGGCAGTGCCAAAGAATGCTCCAACTACCGCACAATTGCACTCATTTCACACGCTAGCAAGGTTATGCTTAAAATTTTACAAGGAAGGCTCAAACAGTATGTGGATCGAGAACTCCCCGAAGTGCAAGCTGGATTTAGAAGAGGCAGAGGAACCAGAGACCAAATTGCAAACATGCGCTGGATTATGGAGAAAGCTAGAGAGTTCCAGAAAGACATCTACTTCTGCTTCATTGACTATGCAAAAGCCTTTGACTGTGTCGACCACAGCAAACTATGGCAAGTTCTTAAAGAAATGGGAGTGCCTGATCACCTCATCTGTCTCCTGAGAAATCTCTATGTGGGACAAGAAGCTACAGTTAGAACTGGATATGGAACAACTGATTGGTTCAAAATTGGGAAAGGCGTACGACAAGGCTGTATTTTGTCTCCCTGCTTATTTAATTTATACGCAGAATACATCATGCGAAAGGCTGGGCTGGATGAATCCCAAGCTGGAATTAAGATTGCCGGAAGAAATATCAACAACCTCAGATATGCAGATGACACAACCTTGATGGCAGAAAGTGAGGAGGAATTAAAGAACCTTTTAATGAGGGTGAAAGAGGAGAGCGCAAAATATGGTCTGAGGCTCAACATCAAAAAAACGAAGATCATGGCCACTGGTCCCATCACCTCCTGGCAAATAGAAGGGGAAGAAATGGAGGCAGTGAGAGATTTTACTTTCTTGGGCTCCATGATCACTGCAGATGGTGACAGCAGCCACAAAATTAAAAGACGCCTGCTTCTTGGGAGAAGGGCAATGACAGGCCTAGACAGCATCTTGAGAAGTAGAGATGTCACCTTGCCAACAAAGGTCCGTATAGTTAAAGCCATGGTTTTCCCAGTAGTGATGTATGGAAGTGAGAGCTGGACCATAAAGAAGGCTGATCGCCGAAGAATTGATGCTTTTGAATTATGGTGCTGGAGAAGACTCTTGAGAGTCCCATGGACTGCAAGAAGATCAAACGCATCCATTCTTAATGAAATCAGCCCTGAGTGCTCACTGGAAGGACAGATCGTGAAGCTGAGGCTCCAGTACTTTGGCCACCTCATGAGAAGAGAAGACTCCCTGGAGAAGACACTGATGCTGGGAAAGATGGAGGGCACAAGGAGAAGGGGGCGACAGAGGATGAGATGGTTGGATAGTGTTCTCGAAGCCACAAACATGAGTCTGACCAAACTGCGGGAGGTAGTGGAGGACAGAGGTGCCTGGCGTGCTCTGGTCCATGGGGTCACGAAGAGTCGGACACGACTAAACGACTAAACAACAACAAACTTTTCATTGCATATTCTGTGCACTGCTTGGTATGTCTGATAACGTCCAGGAGGGATCAATCAAGCAGGAAGATCATTAAAAGCTTAGTAAGGCATTTACATGAGAGATGAGTCCCCATTGGTGTGGTAGTAATTTCCCTGAAACTGTACAATTAATGTCAGGATAAAGATTCTGAAAACATTCCAGAGCACAAATGATGATAAATACCCTTAAATAAAAATGAAAGAGGGGGCACCTTACACCGGCGTCCAGACGTTTTTAAAACAAATTAGTAAAATGGAAGCCCTGCCTGCCTGCCTGCCTCTTTTTACAGCAGCTCTCAGCTGGGTTAGGGAAAGGCTTGTTTGCCTGTGCCACAGATGGAGAAAGCTGTGGCCAACCTGCTCCAGATGTTGGTGGATACCCATCAGCCCTGCTGCAGATGGTGGCCTGGCGTGGTGACTTGCGTGACCTCCTGGCAGCAGAATTGCTGCAGCTTACTGGGAGGCAGAGTGGAAAAAGCAAGGTGAAGCAGACAACAGTGATGAAATTCATGGACATGAAATGAAGCTTATAATGCAGACCCTCCAAGTGTCCCTAGACAGTCTCAGATTTACAGAAGTCATCCTGGTTTCTGATTTGATCACGTAATGCCCTGCTTTTCCTTAGGACATCCTCATTTTCATTGAAGAAATGTTGGAAGGCATGGAGTCATGCGACTCACGAGCCAAGGAGATAAGTAACTATACAACCTTAGAAGACATCTGAAGGCAGCCCTGTATTGGGAAGTTTCTTAATGTTTTATTGTGTTTCTAAATAAGTTGGAAGCTGCCCAGAGTTACTGGAGCAACGCAGTCAGATAGGTGGGGTAATAATAATAATAATAATAATAATAATAATAATAATAATAATAATATTTTATTTATATCCCGCCCTCCCCAGCCGAAGCTGGGCTCAGAGCGGCTAACAGCAGTAAAAGTAACACAGTTTACATAAAATCACTATCAATTAATTGAAATGCATTCTAAAACAAATTCATTCTAAAATCAATTCAAAATCAAATTAATGGCAACCATTGGGCCAGAGTTCTGTGAGGATTACCGAAGGAGGGGGTCAGACTGTGCCTTTGCCAAAGGCCTGGTGGAACAGCTCTGTCTTGCAGGCCCTGCAGAAAGATGTCCCCACAGGGCCCTAGTCTCTTGTGACAGAGCGTTCCACCAGATAGGGGCCACAGCCGAAAAAGCTCTGGCTCTTTTTGAGGCCAGCCTAACCTCCCTGTGGCCCGGGATCTCCAAGATGTTTTTATTTGAAGACCGTAAGGTCCTCCTGGAACATTATTATTATTATTATTATTATTATTATTATTATTATTAAATAGGACATCCCTATTTTCATTGGAGAAATGTTGGAGGGTATTTGAATGCTGGGAGATCCAAGACAGATAAAAGAGGGTAACTTCTGCACAGAGCGCATGGTTAAACTATGAAACTCACTTCATGGCAGTGATGGCTACCAACTTGGACAACTTTAAAAGAAGATTGGGTGTTTTCATGGAGGATAAAGCTAGTTATCATGGTTACTAGCCATGATGTCTATGCTCTGCCTCCACGTTTAGAGGCATTATGGTTCTGAATACCAGTTGCTGGAATCTGCAGGTCCTGCTTGTGTTTTTCCTACAGGCGTCTAGTTGGCCGAGACCAGGATCCTGGATTAGATGGCACCACGGGCCTGATCCAGCAGGCTGTTCTTATGTTCTGATGTACCTTTGCACCCCGGTGTTTTGAATCAAAGAGCTAAGCATGAGCTGAACTCCCTTCTATCCAAATCGAGAGTGCTTGAAAGTCTTTCACTTTGGCTGGATCATGTCCAGTGCAATAATTCATTTCAGCTCAATTATGGAATAACTTCCAGTGTAAAAAAAAAAAAAGGAGGGGTGGAATACAGGGTGAAATTTATGATCTGTGAACATGCTTCACATTTTCTAAAAGGTCAAGGGAGTCTAGCTGGGGGGAGGGAGAAAAATACACATTGTGAATTTTGACAGCCAAGAGGACATTTGCAATTGTGCAGTCAGAAAACCTTAACTTTCCAGCTCCAGACTCTATTAAGGGTTTGAAAAGAAAGAATACATATTGGCTGGAGCAATATCTCAAGGGCAGTATTAGGCTGTTCTCACAAATAAAGCACTGGACATCATAATATTATTATCTCCCCCTCTCGTAATCTTCAGCTTCCAGGCATTGCTCACCTCTTCTTTTAACAACAAGAAGGGGAAATAAAACCTCCCCTATTCTGTAATTGACCAAAGGAGACAAAAGCAGCCAGCAAAAACATGTCTTGTCTGAGTAGCACAGGAGTAAGAGCCATTTTCTGTTTATTTATCCTGGTCACATTTTATCAACCTGTTCTAACTAGGGTTGATTACAACCTCCCTCCCTTTCTCCATTTGCTGGAGTCATCCAATATTTTTTTCCAGAGCTGGAGTTGGTATAGAGCAGACATCATTATGCATGGTGAGTGCACTTATCCACCGTTATCTTTAATAAACAGGTTGTTCAGGCTTCTGTTGCACTTCAGAACCCTACAAAACTCATTTTACTACAGGAAAACAGGATGCTGAACAAGATACATTTTTTGCCTTCTTGAGAGCTCTTCTAATGTTCTTTGATCATGGTGGGACAAAAGTGTTAAGTATAATTGTTTAGTTGACATCGAAACGAAAAATGCCTGGATGTGTATTGCTATGGGTTTAACATTGGAAAATTCCATTCTTAAGGCTATGAAGAGCTCTCTAAGCACCTAGATGGGTTAATAATTAACTGTCAGCATTCTCTGCTCTTTCACATGGTGTTTAACTTTAGATCATGCGAGTAAGGTATTTCGTTACAAATCACCATTTCGAAGGGAGTTGTCTTTGTCCTTTCCCTCCAACCACGATAGAAGAAAGATGTGCAAATGAGTGAGGTGTCGGAACTCACCATGAAAGCCTTCATTGTTCTTTTATAATGGCAATGACACCCACCTGAGAGGTGCAGGAACTGAGTTCCAGCGAGTTCCTGCTTTTAAAAAAAGCCCTGTGCAAAACTATCGTAGGGCATTAACATTTCTACTTACAAAATAGGAATGTAAGAAGTATACAGAAGTTTGAAGTTCTTTGTAAGTGCACAGAGAGTGGAAGGATCTGATAATCTTACATATTATCTTGAGGAACTGAATCTCTCTCTCTCTCTCTCTTTTACCACTGGAAGCAACGATTTATCTAGAATGCTCCCTGCTGATATTTTGCTATTTTCGCAAAAATTTGTTTTCTTGCAAAATGTGTTTTGAAGCTTGTTATAGCGTTCTGTATTATTTTAATGGCTCGACCTTTTCTTCTTCAAAAAAATAGTGGTACAGAAGGCCCTCTTCATTTTGATTAATCCCAACAAGCTATTTTGAGAACTGCGCATGGGGAGCCAGAGTGCAGAATCTGAGATGAAGAAATATTATTTTTCAATACGGCCTAAAATATTTACTGTCTGCTAGTGACAGCAATGTGAGTGATTTGTGAATATTACCCTGACAGCTCAGCGTTTGAGGATACATTTTATCTTACATAGGCAATCACCAAAGTAGCACATCAAAACCCCTTTTTTTAAAAAAAACACACACACAAAAGTACTCTTATCGACCATATTTGGAACAAATTGTGTGCTTAGAGTTGTTTTGTTGACTAGAATATATATGGAGAGAGGGAAGGGGAGAGAGACAGTAAGCTCAAAAAAATTTGGACACACTGGCAGGGCTGATAATGAATTGTATTAGCCAACACGGTGGCTTCCAGATATTGTTGGACTACATCTCCCATCATCCCCAGCCAGTATGGCCAATGGTCAGGGATGGTAGGGACTGTAGTCCAACCACAGCTTGAGGCCAACATATATTGGAAGTGCAACTATGGGGATCATTCAGTTTGTAATTCTCCTCACAGAACTACAGCTCCCAGAGTGGTTTAACAATCAATCTCTCTTCTCAGGTGACAGTGGGTATTGTAATTCCATGAGGGGAACAGGGGTCTCCTAACAACTCTCAGGACCTTAAACTACAGATCCCACAATTCCTTGTGGGAAGCCGTCTCTATTTAAAGGAGCATCATATTGCTTTGCATGTACTGTGCAGCAAGAATGTGGCCATAGAGAGAGGCCTGGAGGGCTGCACTTGGCCTCCAGGTCCTGAGGTCCCCACCACAACACCTGCTCAAAACTGAGGACTCAGCTACAAAGCGCTTTATATGAGTTATAACACTGTGACACCAGATGGCGCTGTGGAGTTCCGTCTTTTGCCAACGGGATTTCCCTTTATGAAGTTTCCAACACATTTAACTGAATCGCTTTTTGAATGTGTCTCGATCCATCCTAAAGTTTCCTTCCAGTTCCCAAGTTGTTTCTGCTTTGCCAGCTACACTCCAAACTGCTTCACTCCAGTGTCCTTCTATAGGGGCCAACTCCTAAGGGCTGAGGTTCCTTCGCCCTTCCAATAAAATATTTGAGGGGGCCAGGTCCCCTAAAGTTGATGGGCATTGCCATTCAAATGGAGTGTGTGTATGTGTATGTATGGGACATGGGTGGCGCTGTGGGTTAAACCACAGAGCCTAGGACTTGCCGATCAGAAGGTTGGCGGTTTGAATCCCTGTGACGGGGTGAGCTCCCATTGCTCGGTCCCTGCTCCTGCCAACCTCGCAGGTCGAAAGCACGTCAAAGTGCAGGTAGATAAATAGGTACTGCTCCGGTGGGAAGGTAAACGGCGTTTCCCTGTGCTGCTCTGGCTCACCAGAAGCGGCTGAGTCATGCTGGTCACATGACCTGGAAGCTGTACTCCAGCTCCCTTGGCCAATAAAGCGAGATGAGCGCCGCAACCCCAGAGTCGTCCGCGACTGGACCTAATGGTCAGGGGTCCCTTTACCTTTACCTGTGTGTATGTATACCATGTCATATGATTGGTTATATGGGGCAGGGCTTACCTGGGCCTCCCCAACATTTTATTCAAGTTGGCACCCCCTTTAGCTAACTACACAAGAGGGGTGACCGTTATCTAGTAGTCACCAGCCATCACTGACGTGACGGTCCGAATGGGGAATGGAAATCTCAGATCTGAACTGGAGGAAAAGAACTATAACCCATTAAAAAGTTCAAGGAATCTGGGTTCCTTAGGGAATTAAAGACAGCAAAATAAGTGAGTTTGATTCCATATGGCAGCAGATAAAGAATGTTTACCTGTTAAAATAGCTGCAGATACTGAGGACCAGCTAAGATTACATCAAACACAGGTTTGCTGCGACAGCAAAGCCGTGTGTGTGTGTGTGGAGCTCTTAACAAATGTTTGCTTAGAATTCTCTATCGTTTCTCACTTTACTTTTTTTTTTTTAAGGCACTTCAAAAGAGTCAAGAATCCGTGACCGTCAGCACTGCAGAACTGATGGTTGCTTATTCATATCAGGATTGTTGCAGCAGAAACCCAGAGCGGTTCCTAAAGACCTCGGCATACAATGTTGTAGTGCACTGTGATTTGAACAAGAAGCACATGTACCATCTGTACAGGAGCAGAATCCTCGTCACTGAATAAGCAAATGGCATCCGAGTGTGATATTCTAAAGAGCTTTACGCCTCTGGCATGTGTTGCATGCTAAGTGTTCTGTAATGGCGAATCAGAGCTGCAGTAAAATCGCGCTCAAGAGTTGTAGGCGTGCTTTTAAAAAAAGAAGATGGGAAAGGGTATATACACAGTTGGTTTCGGGGGCTTTCTACACCTGATGGAGGGAAATGCTGGAGGCAGGGGCTGTTTCGTACGCCATGATTCTACAAGCGGACCGTAAAAGCATGGAAAATATTGGCATGCTTAGCTGTGATTCATTGTGCTGATTCACGAACCAATCCCTTCAGGTATGTCGCCTCCAAGGTTAATGTTGTGGAAAGCGAATTTGGATTGTTTGCAACACGCCGAAAGCATAGCTGGAGCTTTCTGTAGGCCTCTCAGATGACTTTGCAAAATGGAGTGTGCCAGAAAAACCGCTCTGAAATCCTGCTAGGAATGGAATTCCCCGCGGATCAGTCATGGAAGTAGGCCTCCGAGAGAGAAAGATGTGATTTCATATTTCATATTATTCTATATTATTTTAACGAATGTTGAATGCTATTTTTATTTGCATATTGTATATTGCATTCTGCATATTGTCTTATTTATATGATGTTAGCCAATAGCTGAGGCTCCAATACTTTGGCCACCTCATGAGAAGAGAAGACTCCTTGGAAATGACCCTGATGTTGGGAAAGATGGAGGGCACAAGGAGAAGGGGATGACAGAGGACGAGATGGTTGGACAGTGTTCTCGAAGCTACCAGCATGAGTTTGACCAAATTGCGGGAGGCAGTGGAAGACAGGAGTGCCTGGTGTGCTCTGGTCCATGGGGTCACGAAGAGTCGGACACGACTAAACGACTAAATGACAACAACAAGCCGCTCTGAGCCCAGCTTTGGTCAGGGAAGGCGGGATACAAATAAAAACTTATTTATTTATTTATTTATTTATTTATTTATTTATAGGGCAAAATTGTTTTGTGCAGTGCCTCTGTGCAATGGTAGGAATACTTTCATTTTGAAGCTATATTTTGCATCTTTTGGGGTTGATCAGATGGGTGATCCTAGCTCAGCAATGGGTAACCAGTCCGGGCCTCCCAATTTGGCCCCATAGGTTGCTTTGGCCCAGCCACACCCACCTACTATACACAGTACATTTGTGACATTGAGTGTGGGGCAGGTAAAAATGTGGATGGGGCAAAAGGCTGCTGAAAAGAAAAGAAAAAACCATGTGCAGATCCCAAGCACAGTGCTTTGACAATCAGCTGGTTGCCAGGCTTTGCCAGAACATGCACAGTGCTTTGCAAGGCCCAATAGACAGCGGAACACCGGGGTTTAGGAAGTGCTGTGTGCATCCCAACTGATCAGGGACTTCATAGTGAACATGACAACATCGCTGAGATGTAACATAGCCTATGCGGAATACCGTATTTTTCCGTGTATAAGACTAGGATTTTTTCCCTTAAAAAGTAATGTCAAAAATTAGGGGGGGGGCGTCTTATACTCTGGGCCATCTCCCCCCATTTTCTTAAATCTGGGTCCCCCAAAATAGGGGCTGTCTTATACATGGGGGCGTCTTATAGGCGGGAAAATACAGCAATTCTTCCTGAACAGGTGAATGCCTTTAACCTCCTTCGGCAAAAAAGAACAGGAGATGCCCTTTGAGACAGACCAAAAAAAGTGCCCCAAACCCCTTTCAATCTCAGTCCCAGTCAGAACTCCTCTTATGCTTGTGGGTTGCAATGAGGAGGGGAGAAAATTCTTTTTCAATACGAATATCTTTCTTCCGATTCCGGTGCGAAAAGACTTGACTTACGAAAACATGTCGTAAGGCATTTAGCTGTGAAAGTTGAAGGTCATGGGGAGAAACAGGAGGCAAGTAGGAACTCAAAGAAGGAGCAAAAAATAAACACCTGCCCCAAAGAGAAGGCAAAGGGTATTTGCACATAAGTACAGGGACGCGGGTGGCGCTGTGGGTTAAACCATAGAGCCTAGGACTTGCTGATCAGAAGGTCGGCGGTTTGAATCCCCATGATGGGGTGAGCTCCCGTTGTTCGGTCCCTGCTCCTGCCAACCTAGCAGTTTGAAAGCACATCAAAGTGCAAGTAGATAAATAGGTACCGCTCCGGCAGGAAGGTAAACGGCGTTTCCATGTGCTGCTCTGGTTCACCAGAAGCGGCTTAGTCATGCTGGCCACATGACCCGGAAGCTGTACGCCGGCCTCCTTCGGCCAATAAAGCGAGATGAGCGCTGCAAGCCCAGAGTCGGCCACGACTGGACCTAACTGTCAGGGGTCCCTTTACCTTTAAGTACTGGGAAGAACTGGGGAAGGCCACACATGTCAGTAAAAGGCCGAAATGCTACAAAGGTGATTCTGATTCTGATTCCAACCCCTTTGATAGCACCTCCTTTATCTCTCCTGATTATTTATTATTATTGTTTCATGAAATTTATACACCATTGCAGAGGTGCCAACTTTAATAAAATATATTTGCGGGGCCTAGGTAAGCCCCACCCCACAGAACTGATCACATGACATGGTGTGCACACACCATTTGAATGGCAATGCCCATCAACTTGGGGCCCCCAGTCCCCTCAAATATTTTAGGGGAGGTGGCGTGAAGGGACCTCAGCTCCTAGGAGTTGGCTTCTATGACAGCTTGATTTTTTTAAAAAAGAAAACCCTAAAGAGCTTTGCGAAAATGACAACACTGTAGAATCAATAGTAAGAAGAACTGACAACACTAGTTTAAGACTTTTGAAAAGCTAAAGTAACAATAAACTAGGATTAAAACTTGAACCCAATTTTTAAACATCTGGGTAGGCTTGTCTAAACAAAAGTGCTTTTAGAAAGGAGCAGAAAAGAGTACAGTAAAGGTGCCTGCCGGATATCAATCTGCAGGGAGTTCCAAAGATCATTTTCTTCCAAATGCACCTGTAAACAGTTCTGCCAATCGAATTGGTCGAGTGTATATAGGGGAAGGTGATTTTGTAACGCTTTGCGCTTGGCCCAGTAGCAAATCAGAAAACCAGTGCAGATCTCTGAGCACAGGTGTCTTATACAGACAAGGCCTCACTCCTGTCAGCAATCGTGCTGCAGCAATTTTCACTTGCTGCTGCTGATAGTGCTTGGCTAGATAGAGGAATGTGAAAGTGGATTACACTGGGCTGGGGAGGGGGGGAGGAATGGAGCCTCTTGGAGCATCTGACACGTTTGCTACCCAATCCCATCCCGAACATATGCAGCTTAGTGCAGTTGGAGATAATCTGTGTATCTCACTAAGCACATTCCACCGGTTGCACATTTGTGCAGCTGAAGGCAAATGTTTAAGCATGTGGCTAATGTGCTATATGCCTAAAATGTTCTAATTCCCTCAGACATTTCAAGATATTTTCATTTCAGCCGTGGCTCACTGCGTGCATTTATTTTGCCCGATGCCGAGTACTCCGGGTTACCCATAAAGGCTCTTATTATTACAATGGTAATAGTAATACTATTATTACTACTAATAATACTACTACTTCTGAGAATAAAACATTTCATAAATGATAACATGAATGGATTGGCCTTCTTAAACTGATCTTCTCTTTTGCAACGTCTCCATCATATTTCGGCTGATTAGTAGCCAAATGTCATTGGTGTTTCAGGTCTATTAACTCCTTATAAACACACACATTGTAAACAAGATAGCTGTGCATCTGTGTTCATGGAACGTGTGAGAGCTTGAGCATCACACAGTGCAGTCTTACATAGGTCTACTCAGAGATAAGTCCCACTGAGTTTAATGAGGATTACTCCAAGGTAAGTAGTTGTCTGATTGCAGCTGTAGGGCAGCTGTAGGAGAATTGCTTCCCAGGTTGACTTCTCCATTATGCAAGCACACCAAACCCACCTGCAATTCTTTTTGCCATATCTGTCACTCCTAGCTGGGAACCTGCACTATCATCAGCCACAATGACAAAAAGAGCTTGTTATGTATATATAAAACAATATTTTTTGATGATACGGAAATGTCCAGACTCTTTATATTCAGAAGAACTTTTCTTTCATGAATGTATAACTGAGAACAGCATATCTACAATCTCATGCTTATTCACTTTGTTCCTTATAGAGAGCACAAGTTTCTCCCTGTTAACATTTAGGGATCTTCCTCTGTCTGCTTCTCCCCAGAGAGACCCCATTGGCCTCAGCGGCATCAAGAGAAACCTCTGTCAGCAACCATTCTCCCTCACACAGAGGGAGACGAGAGAATAGAAAAAAAGTTAAAAACGACAGTGACTTGAATAACAGTCACAACAGAATCAAATGCCTCTCTCGTGTAACTCACAGTCAGCCAATCACACGAGACAGCTACTTCCAAAGCAAAAAACAACAACACCCTGCTAAAAATACACAGAAATGCAGCCTAGGCAAACATTCCCATTTCAGGAAATTAAACCATTATCATTAACACAGCTTCCTCCTCCAGTTGAGGATGGTTCTTTTGAGTGAATTGAATATTGCTATCCAAGCTGGTGGGTTCCACAGTTTGACTATGCACTCAAGGATGTATATATACCAGAAGGTATCATTTTAACTGTCACAGCTTCCACCAAAGAACCCCATAATACAGATTTGCACTTCCCATAGGACAGGGGTTGTCCACCCCCAGTTTGGGAGATGAGTTCTAACTGCCCTTCACCCCAGATTTCCTTTCCTGTGAATGTGCCCTTCAGATAAACTTTCTGTTGCTAAGCGTCATTGTCAGTGAAATCCGCTCCTGACCTTGTACTAGGAATGGCTAAATGTCAATTTCTTCCTCTCACTTCTCCAGTCTTAAGTCCAGCTCTCCACATCGCCGCATCATCCGTTTGCTGTGAGCATAACACATTTTTATACGCTGTTTCAACAGATGCACTTTACCCAGGTCTGTGCAGTTTTGTACCCATTGCTGCGTCCAAGAGCTGCATTGCAACATTCAGAGCTGCGCGAATCTCGCACCATGGCTGTGTTTCGGTTTGTGTATTGCTTCGGAAAGTGTGAATGGGGTAGGTTTGCCTTCAAATGTGAACTGAATTGAATTCCCCCCTCATCCCTACCTGGTACCTATGCATAACCTGTGATATTATAACATTCCTTTCAGCACTCAGAGCTTCTTTGCCTTCTGGCTTTCCATCCTTCATTCCCCACCCCCATCCCAAGTGGTGGCTGAGCTATCTATTCTTAATAACAGTGCACTGCTTCTTTTTTAAATATTAGCTTGGTAATTTGACGAAGGAATAAACCTATACACATCTCTTTCCTTCGCTCCATTAGATGCCGAGAGAAGGGTGGGTGTTCGGAGCCAAGCTGTTAACAGGGCGGCCTGATAAAAGCTATCAGCATGTTAAAGAAGAATAAAAACCCCATGCACTAAAAAGGGTGACATATAATTATTGCCTAACCTATTAAAGAAATAAACCTGCTACGACCCAATTACACCTTTGCAATATACAATGAAATAGCTCTTAAACAATTCTTCAACAAAGGAATAAACCTGTCATGAGAGAAAAATATATAGTTCATCAAGGCTGGGTATTCAGGAAGTAATACTGTTGTCAGGGTCATGCTGGCAGTAACTCAGTGTGCAATTAGAAGGATTCTTCCCTACATACGTTCCACACTCTTTGTCGAGGGAGAGAATATGTCCTTGAAGCCCCTGGCTTAACATCGGAGAGGGAAAGTGTTCGGCGGGGAAATTAGCATGCAGAAGAATGTTTGCAAATTGGAGCGACACAAAGCAAACCCAGCCGCTTAGAGCAACAACCTATTTATAACCATTTCCAAAGGGTTAGTCTGTTGTCACAGCAAAGCAGTTGAAGAGGCCTGCGGCACCTTAAGGACAAGCGGACGGATTGAGGTGCACAAGATGGTCATCTTCTTCAGATGCACGAAGTGTCGTCCTGAGATGTCATGTATGAAGGAGGTCAAAGTGGTATGTGGGGTTCTCCCTCCCTCCCCATTTTGTCCTCACAACATCCCTGTGTGGAAGAGAGAGACAGACAGAGACAGAGAGAGAGACAGAGAGAGACAGAGACTTGGCCAAGGTCATCCAGTGAACTTCATGGCTGAGTGGAGATTTGAACCCTGGCATCCGAAGTCCTAGTCCAACCATCTTAACCACCACCTACGCCAAACTCTTGGTTGTGAGTTGTGAAGGAGCGTCAGGAGTTCATTCCTGTCACAAACAGACAGGAACGTGGGGGTGGTGGGAATGCAGAGGTTGTAAGTTTAAATGTCAATGGAATCCAAATTGCCTGCGACAATTCAATTAGAGCTTAGAAGTATGCAAAATGACCCTTCGCAGCAGCAGTAATTGGTGATTACACTATTTTCAATTAGTAATTAGTGATAAAGCTATTTATACATTCTATAAAACCCCCCACTATAGGAACTGGCTCCATACAGAATCAAAGCCACCAGGTGCATAGAAAGGTTCCACCCTCAATGCATATTCCAGGATCTGTTAATTTTCAGCTTTCTTTTCTTAAAGTATTAATCTCTAGGCTTTCCTTTGTAATATAGAAAGGAGAAACCAAAAGCAGTCTGTTCTATGCCTTTTACTCTAGAGTGAGACAGCACTTGTATGAAGGAGGAGAGTGAATTTCCCCTCCCCCAATGCTGTGCACATTTTTATTTTTCCATTATTTTGCATTAATTGTATATACCACCCTTCATCCAAAGTTCTTGGGGTGATTCACAAGACAAAATACAGAATAAAAGCACAAAAACCATAATAAAACAACAAAGAAATGAAACAATAACCAGCTCTTCAGAGCACATCCATGGTGGGGCAGCTGGCACACTCAGACTGTTGCTCCATTCAGTATTTTTGAAATAAAAAAAGGAAAACTTTAATCCACAGAATAACATGCGGGTGCACTGCACCCACCCCTTCCACACACAAACTGGCGAAAATATAGTCCAAGAGGATTCCATCATAAGTAGGGTTGCCATATGTCCTCTTTTTCCAGGACATGGCCTCTTTTCCATGGCTCATAGCGATCCATAATTAAAAGTAGAAGTCGGCAAATGTGTCCTCTTTTTTGCTCTTCAAAATGTGGCAACCCTAATTGAGATTCAAGGTGTCTGCAAGGGGTTCTTTTCTCTGTGTTTTTTTTTCTGCCGGAGTGACAAGTTCTTGATTGTTCCACCACCGCTGCGGTCTAAACTACTGAGCCTCTTGGGCTTGCCAATCAGAAGGTCGGCGGTTCGAATCCCCACAACGAAGTGAGCTCCTGTTTTGTAAACACAAGCAAGGGCAACCCAGAAAGCCAAAGATCTTGACCCTGAAGTCTACAGGTGCCCCATGATGGAATAAGCTCCCGTTGCTCTGTCCCAGCTCCTGCCAACCTAGCACTTCGAAAGCACACCAGTGCAAATAGATAAATAGGCACCGCTGCGGCGGGAAGGTAAATGGCGTTTCTGTGTGCTCTTGTTTCCGTCACGGTGTCTCGTTGCACCAGAAGCAGTAGAGTCATGCTGGCCACATGACCCTGAAAGCTGTCGACCTGAAAGCAAGATGAGTGCCGCAACCCCATAGTCGCCTTTGACTGGACTTAACCATCCTTTACTTACCTTACCTGTTCTACCACCAAAAAGCTCTCCTGTCTTGCATGTTCTGTGTGCATATAAAGAGGAATAAAAGATGGTTCTGGTAGCATTAATCTGGCCCTTGAAATGCACAAACAGCTGGAGAAGGGTGGGGGAAGAGTGCCAGTCTTCCAAGGAGACCCCTATTCACCTCGCAGGACTTCAAGTCCCAGAGTTTCCTAGGAAGAAGGTTTGGCTATTAAAGCAGTCTGTGAGGACAACACTAGTCCCCTAACAGCTCTCAGCACTCTACAGTACCCAGAATTCTTTGTGGGAAGCCAAGGCTGTTGTTAAAGTTGCATAATAGTTGTATGGTATGGCTGAGGCCTTAACGGGTGCCGGGTGGAGACCTCAAGAGCTCCCTTGTGCCCACTGGCGCCATGTTGGCAAACCCTGCTCTGTCCCGTCCATAGATTTCCACCCTCATGAGCAGCAGCAGAATCAGTCCTTCAGTCAACAAGAAATATTCAGGGCCAGGGTGTCCATCTATAATGTTGTTTGGAGTTCAACGAAGAAACTTGTCGGTGAAGCAGTTTTAATGATTTTTTTTTTTTAGCTCTGGGAAGAATTCCCCAATCAATCTTTGCGAGGAAGACCCAGCAAAAAGGGAAAGCAGGGGGAGTGTGAAAGAGGGGGTCATATCGCAGTCTCTGGGTTCATTTGTGCTCCAGGTGAAAATTGCAGGCGGGAAAGAGAAAGGTCATGACATGGGCTTAAATATTGATTGGCTGCACCATTCTTATCCTGAGGAGTTTAAGCTGCAGAGTCCCCTGAGCTTTTCCAATTACTATCGGCCTCTTTCACCAGCCTCCTTCCACCAGGAAACTGCTATTTCTGACTAACTACTCCTGCAGCTAAGCGTCAATTAGTGCTGTTTCCTTTGGAGAAAAATTAAAAATGACCCAGTGACATAATTACAGAAGGTACACAATTTCTTCGAGGAAGAACAGGACTTAGAAGAGCCATTTGAAAAATGAATTATGTTTTCTCCCATTTATGCATGGTGTGTGTGTGTGAGAGAGAGGGGGTTATTTTGTGGGAGGGGGCTGTTTTTTGTTTTGTTTCTGTTTTTTTGCCGTTTCCTACTTGCAAAGATCAGTGGAACAATTGCTCTGAATAAATATGATTCCTGAATCATTTAGCAATCATTTAAAGGAGAGCGGGTGCTACTTCTGAGCAATTAGAGGCATGATCAGAAATCACCAGGCTGTTGAGCTGGGAAAGGGAAACTAGTTATAATTCTACTGCTCCCAGGAAGGGAGGAAAGGGGGGGGGGGGGAAATTGCCATATAATTAAGCTTTCTGAGCTTTCATGGAAATATTTATGAAATGAGAACGGCTTTGGAATAAATCATTGGTCTGCTTTATCATTCAAAAAGGATGATTCCATCGACATAAATATGCCCTAAGCCTTGATTGCTGGCTCTTTCCTGTTGATCACGGCCCCATAGAGCAGCCTTTGCTAACCTGGCACCCTCCAGGTGGGACTGTGATCCCAAATCATCTGGAGGGCAGCCAGTGGGGGAAGGCTTCTCTAGAACCAACTGGAATTCCACCTTTGCCTTCTTATTACTCCTTTGTGTTTAAATTTGTAGTGCTACAGGAAACCATTGTCTCTATTCAGGCCTAAATGAATAGACTTGAACTTCTTGATGAATTTTAATTTGCCTTGGAGTGTCCTTCTGAGATGCCTTTGTTCAAATTCCTTCAATCTCACCTTCATTGGCAGGAGGAACAACTGGCATAGTATATTTTCAGAGGTGACGCGCACAGGGCATTGAGTTATCTCTGAGGTGTTTTCATATATTCTAGCCAGTGTTCAGGAGATGCAAAGCAACCTTCTATCATGACTTCTGAATCTCCTTTGCCAAGAGAAAACGTTTGCAGGATGGCTGCCTTTTGTGGCTGGTGACGTGTTATGTACTGAGCTGAATCCTAAAACAATAGGATCCAGAATGCAGCAGTCTGATTGGTCCACAGGAGCCACCCAATCCAGCTCCAGGTGGAAGTGAATCAGCAACTTGATTGGCCTGCAGGAGCAACCAATCAGGCTTCTCAAGGAAGTGAATCTGCAACCTGATTGGCCTACAGGAGCAGCCCGGAATGAGCCAATCATGCGTGGCCCATTGTGTAAATAATGTATATATAGCTAGACGTTTTGGGGGAAGTTTCATTCATTGCTACTGTGAGCTGAAAAAAGAGCGACTCTGAGTACTGTATATTTCATGATGACTAGGTGATGGAGGCTTTGACCTGCTCCACATTCTGAGGTGGAGGCTACAAGAACGAATTTGGCAGCTTTCGAATGTCGCCCGCTGGCAAGCAAGAGCTTCAGTGGCTTCATTTTGAGGAACGAAAGCTTCTTTAAAGGGCTAGTATTTCCTGTCTGCGCATTTGTCTTATCCCCCTGTTCAGGGGTCACCAACCTTTTTAGGTCAGTCCACTCATCTGGAACGTCGAGGGAGTGCTGTGGGTGCCAGTCACAAAATGGCCGCCCTGGCACACGTGGGACAACACAAAATGGCTGAAACTTCAGAGGGGGGAAATGACAGGACTACAACATGGTTCAGGCAAGTCCCCTTTCTCCAATCATCTGAACAAGCGAAAAAAGGCACCAACATTACTCACCACCACACACAGGTAAGAACTTTGCACCTCTCCAAACCTGGGATCCAATGAAATGTGAGCATGTTTAAGAGGGCTTGTTCAGTGTGGGGTTGGCCAAGCTACTGCATACAGGAACTGAGCAGGAAGAACAAACAGACCGTTGTGCATTGTGGCTTTTTGAGGGGAATTTTAGTGAGAACTTTTGTGGGTGACATAGGAGATACTGACAGGTGCTGTACTCTGGCACCCATGGGTGCCCCCACATTGGTGACCCCTGCTCCAGTTTGACAGAGATATATTTCTGAATGAATGCTAAGCATATATTTCGAAAACACCTTAAGTCTCTAGTAAAATGCTACTGCCAGAATAGGCTGTTCAGGGAATTGAGGAGTGCGAATCAATATATGAATACAGGCAGGCAAAGTACTTTGATTTAACTGGGTGGTGTGTTAAGCTGCTGTGAATCAGAATCATATTGCGGCAGCCAAAATAGTGCTGCCATGAATAGCACAGAATCAGTATCTTCTACCTAGAACTTCTTATCCCACCCCCCCAAAAAGGACCCATGAATTGCTCTGCTACTGATTTCCATCTGAGATCAGAACGATTCAGACAAAGGCATTTCCAAAAGATCCTTCAATGGGAAACTGCTGAATCATAGCTCATCAAGTAATTCAATTCTATTCATTTGGTTCTGAATAGAAACAATTATTTCCTATCCCACTACAGAATTTAACCCCCCAACGTGGACAGGATGATGGTATCAAAAGCCACTGAGAGGTTGAGGAGAATTAACAAGGACACATTTCCCCTGTCTCTCTCTCTCAACAGAGGCCATCATACAGGGCGACCATAGCAGTTTCTGTGCCAAAACCAGACATAAACCCTGATTGAAATGGATCTAGAAAATCAGTTTCCTCCAAGAGTGCCTGGATCTGATCTGTGATCACTTGCTCAAGAACCTTGCCCAAGAAGGGGAGATGGGCAACTGACTGGTAGTTACTTAGATTTTCTGAATCTAAAGAGGGTTTCTTGAGGAGTGGTTTTACCGCTGCCTCCTTCAAGCAGGAAGGGACCATCCCCTCTTGCAACGAGACATTAATCACCTCTCTGGCCTAGCCATCTGCCCCCTCCCTGCTAGTTTTTATGAGCCGGGGGGGGGCAAATGTCCATGGTACAAATGATCACCCTGATCGATCCCAGCACCTCGAGCCTGACTAACTGAAACTCATCCCACACAACAAGGCTAGACAGCCTCCTCTGGACAGCCTTTGAGATTCATCTGCTGTAACAGCATAGTCAAGATCCCGGTGGATGCAAGCCATTTTGTCCTCAAAATGCTTTGCCAATGCCTGTATGCTTGCTCCACGTGCTTCAGCTTATTGAGTGTGAGCAGAGAGGCAGCTTGAAATGCAGGCCACAGGATGGAATCAGTTTAATTACGGTTCCAGGAAAGGAGCTTCAGTCCGAACCGTTGCATTTATTAATGCATTATTTATATTATTTTGGCGCGTTCTGAGAAGCACCAGAGCGGGGTCGGGGAATGATGGAAAGGAAAGTGCTTGCAAGATGGAAAGAAAATACGAGGTGGAGGCACATTTCAGAGCAGATATGGGCTCTCCAGGCCTCTCTCCAGCCTCCTGATGGAAACGGTATTGTATACCGTTCCAGTTTATCTTATTTTTACCTCGTGCTAGCGTGGAGCGGAATAAAAGAATGAAGAAATGAAGCAGGATGTTTTCTATTTTGAGGGGAATAAGTGGCACTCAACATACATTCCTCCCTCTATTCACTGAGATTTTCCGTCTCGGAATAAAATATGATGCTCGCACTCCACAAACCCCGCGAATAACACAAAACAATAATCACACAGGCAGCATTTCCTTGCAAGTGCTGGTCCTGCTCCAGATACAAATCACCTGAAATGGTCTCCCATCGCTCTGAAATGGCTTGGAAATCTCAGAGAAAACACGAATCATCTGGTCAAGGCTGCTTCTGTCCCACAAAGTGAACAGGTTGTCCAGGTCAGCCAGCCCTCAGAGGGAATTATTTTAAAAAGATAACTAGCATTTTATTTCGGCATTTCCTTGACGTCTCCGCTGACCTTCGAGTCTGACAGCCAAGGCTGCCAGTGTAATCATTCTGATATCTTGCCCTGGTAGTTATTCAGAATGACTGGCCATTCTGGATGTGGCAATAAAGCAAGGGTTCAGTACAGCTCAGAGGCAAAAAAAACCCCAAACTTGCCCCATCTGGAAAAGATAATTACAGGTATGAATTTCCAGAACGTAACAATTTACCATGCTGTAACATAGTGGTGAGGGCTCTCTGAGGCTGGTCCAACAGGCAGTTTGGGAAGAGCCACATCCATCTTTCCTATGCCTGACATCGTATGACATCAGACATGGGAAAAGTTCGAGCTGGGAAAGATCAAAAAAGAATTCGAGCCGCAGCTGAAAAGAAGGAATCTTCCTTTGCAGCAACAGTTTGAAGTTTCAGTCGGCTAATGTCAAGGAATGGCTGATTAACAAGGAGAGGTGGGATCTTTCGGACCCTGCCCGGGAGGACAGAGAAGATGAGGACTTTGGTGGTGGGACAACGGGGAGGAGGCTAGGGAAGGGACGAGCTGGGAGGTGCTAGAATCAGGAGGCTGGACAGGGCTGGAGGCTAAGGATTGCTGTTGCCTATTATATAATGAATTTAACTGTTAGAATTCCTGTTCAATGATTGCAGTCATAGGATTGTTTTCTTTCACATGATGTGATATGTTTTGACTCCACAGAGTGGGGAAGTGACGGAGACAGGATGTTTGTGTTACTGTGTTCTGTTAAGTGGGACTGTTGTCCTTTGCTTTTTCTCTTTGCTGTCTGATGCTAGAGAGAGAGGGAGCCATGTTGCAGTGCTCCGTGTGTGTTTATATGTAAATAAAGTAGATTAGCCAAAATGCTGAGTTGCTGCGGTCTGACATGCATGAGCTGCGAAGACTCTGCGGATCGCTAAGTCTGCCGTTGTCAGTTGGCATTGGTCGCTGTGATGTTTGGGCAGAAGAAAGCTTTTGAAGCTCCCAAATGATTGACCGGGAGGGAGAGAACATGCCAGTTGGGCATGTGTCTCTGCCAGGGTCCTACTCGAGTGTAGGCTGAACTCCTGACATTAACAAGTTATAATGTTAGTCTTATCAAAGCATCTATAAGTGCTCCTTCGACAGTGGAACAGACTACCTCAGGAGGTCGCGGACTCTCGTTCCTTGAGGTTTTTAAGCAGAGGTTGGATGGCCATATGCCATGGATACTTTAGCTGAGATTCCTGCATTGCAGGGGGGGTTGGGCTAGATGACCTTCAGGGTCCCTTCCAACTCTATAATTCTATGATTCTTTGGAAGACAACTTAATGTAAAAACAGAGAATATATAGTAACAGCATAGCTGAGCCAAGCAAGGGGCACCACTTTAGCCTGGGTGAATACAACTTGATGAACAAATGATTAATTTAGATTGCTATTGTCATATTACATTCTGAAATGATTTTGCTGTTGTGCTGCTTTTTTGGGCAGCTTTTGGTCTTGGGGCAGCATAATAGTACTATTACTAAGCTCAAGATCAAGGCATATTATCTTTAGAGATGCTCAGCAGCTCAGGATCAAAGAGCATTATATAAGATTCCTATTAGGCTAGGATCAACACCTTAGGCAACTGCAATATTGTTATAAGAATGTACGGTAACTTTTAAAGTGGTAGCAGCAGGGAGGACAAGGCCACAGCCCTGAAACAATCAAAGGAAGGCCATCCTGTTTAAATGGATTACAGCAAATTTGGCTTTTACAAAAAGTAGTCAAGGCTAAGAACACAAGCCGTAAAAAGCATCAAGTCCTTTTCCAGAGGAGGCGTTGGCGGAGGACATTTGGCCGAATGAGCTGAAGTGTATGGGGAAAAGGCAAGTGAGGAAAGGAAAGCAAAGAACAAAAGATTGCACACCAGGTTCAGATAAATAATAGAACACATCTGGCAACGATGTACGGAACAAGATTTTGGGTCAAAAGGAACAGGAAAGGGTTTCCCTGGATAGTGCCAAGGGTTCAGATTCGACAAAGGGAATCAGAGACATGGCAAGAGATTTTGGGGGGGGTTGTTAAATGAATATTTTGAGGGCAAAGTGAGGGAAATGGACTTGTTTTTGTTTGCAGTATGGTAGCGCTGCAGAGAGCTTGTTGGGGAGACCATGCATTAAAAAGGGACTCAAAAATAACTTAAACAAGGTTTTAATTACAAAAACAAAAACTCCATTTACACTAAATACATCAACAACAAACCAGACCCAACCACCAACCCATCCCCCAGGGTAATGGGAGAGCTAGGTTATATACTACACCCAATTGCTGACACAGCTTGATTAACACAACTCAGCAGCACCTGCTATGTTTCACAGCTGTAAAGCTGGGTCTCGTTATTTTGCTCTGGCCCTTGCTCTGGCCCCTTAAAGACATACACATCAGGTGGAACAATGATGAACCTTTACATTTAAAGAAACCATTCAACAGTTTCAGGGAGAAAAACACATAAGAGAAGGTAATAGAGAAATTAAATTTGCAGAGTCAGTAGGAAGAGAGGATTCCAATATAAATACCCCAAAGTCATTGCCAGGACTAGGGGGCCCTCGTAGGCATACACTTGCAGTACTTGGCTTTTTTCGAGATGTTTGTGTTATTTACTCGACTAGTAAGTGATCAAGGCAAGATTGCAGAATCTGCAGGGAAAGGATCAGGCCTGGTGTAGCCACATGGCATCCTTAGGCAGCTGCTAACTCCATGCCCCCATTGGATGGCTCCATTCCACCTGGTTTCTACAGTGGTACCTTGGGTTACATACGCTTCAGGGTACAGACGCTTCAGGTTACAGACTCCGCTAACCCAGAAATAGTACCTCGGGTTAAGAACTTTGCTTCAGGATGAGAACAGAAATCGCGTGGCGGCAGCGAGAGGCCCCATTAGCTAAAGTGGTACCTCAGGTTAAGAACGGTTTCAGGTTAAGAACGGACCTCCAGAATGAATTAAGGTTCTTAACCTGAGGTACCACTGTATTTCGCCTATTCTATTAATACTGTCCTCCAAGATCAAGCACTCGAGTTCATCTATCTTGGCTTGGAAGCTTCTAGCACCAGCATGTATATATTTCTATACAATCTTCCTCTGTAAGTGTCTTTGGCCCTTACTCTTTGGCTTTTCTGAATCGCTCTCCCATGCCCCTGCACTCGCCTAGTTCTGCACACCCTCATTTAAATCTTAATCATCCTTATCTTTATCACTGTGTAGACCCTCCTCAGCTCCTTTCAACTTATCCCTCTCAATCAGCTGGAAAGCTGTTCTACAAGTGGTTCTGCCACCTTCCTTGTTTTAACCACCAACTGTCTGGTTCCGTCCTGGTTCTAGTGGAGCCCATCCCTTGTGTACAATCCCACCATTCCCCCAATGCCTAATAAATCCTACCCCTCCTCCTTCGGACACCATCGTCCCATTGACATATTGAGACCACAAAGCCTCTCCTCTCTAGTTGGCCCTGTGCATGGAACCAGAAGCATTTCTGAGAAAGCTATATCTATCTTGGAGGGTCTGTCTTTCAGAATCCAACCTAGCTACCTGAATTTTGCTTCCAGAACTCCATGACTACATTTCCCCCTGTTACTCATGCCAACTGACTATCTACCAGGCTATCAAGGGGATGTCCAACATCTGCAACTTTTGCACCAGGCAAGCAATTCACCCTGGTCTCTGTATGCCCACCACACACCGAACTATCTATGTTCTTAATGATCAAATTGCCCACTGTGAGGATCCCTCCACTCCAGAGAAATATCTTTGTCCTGAGAAGACAGCTGTCTGTCCCCCAAGGAATCGACCCCTTCTAAGGAAATGTTTCCCTTTTCCTCATAGAGATGTTCTCCTTCCCCGAGACCCTAAATTTGCCCTGACAGCAGGGGAGCTACCATCATGGGAGTGTGACACCGTTATAATGTCCCTGAAGGCCTTTTTCTATCATGCTCACTAACTCTCTTAGCTTTTCAAGGTCTGTCACCTTAGCCTCTAGGGAACAAACTTGCACCTGGAGAGCCAGGAGCTCCTTGCACTATGAGTGCACCTATGACTTGTGTCCAACAGGGTGACATGCTATCGACAGTGCAAAACACAAGAAAGTCCTCATACTTGTGCTAGCATTTTATCTGCATAACTGTGTTTTGTCATATAATGACTTTATTAAGAGTTTGGTTTTTCTGGCCTCCTCACGTTGCTGCTGAACTCTCATGTCTCCTTAACTCGCCTTGACATTTTGTCATCTAGGGCTTCCTGTAGCTTGTGAAGCAGGCTCTGCTTGCTGGGTTGCTCTAAGTTAATATCCTTGGCTAATTCCTCCTAGCTACTGCAGCAGCTAGGTTTTCCCAGTAGTGATGAGAGCTGGACCATAAAGAAGGCTGATCGCCAAAGAATTGATGCTTTTGAATTATGGTGCTGGAGGAGACTCTTGAGAGTCCCATGGACTGCAAGAAGATCAAACCTATCCATTCTGAAGGAAATCACCCTGAGTGCTCACTGGAAGGACAGATCCTAAAGCTGAGGCTCCAATACTTTGGCCACCTCATGAGAAGAGAAGACTCCCTGGAAAAGACCCTGATGTTGGGAAAGATGGAGGGCACAAGGAGAAGGGGACGACAGAGGACGAGATAGTTGGATAGTGTTCTTGAAGCTACCAGCATGAGTTTGACTAAACTGCGGGAGGCAGTGGAAGACAGGTGTTCTCTGGTCCATGGGGTCATGAAGAGTCGGACACAACTAAACAACAAAACTGCAGCAGCTGATGAGGTCAGGAGGTGCGGCTCAAATTTAGTTTAACCCTGGGGAACGGGGAGCGAGCAATTGGTGATGATTAAGTTGGGCCACCTTTGGCCACCTCATGAGAAGAGAAGACTCCCTGGAAAAGACCCTGATGTTGGGAAAGATGGAGGGCACAAGGAGAAGGGGACGACAGAGGGCGAGATGGTTGGACAGTGTTCTCGAAGCTACCAACATGAGCCTGACCAAACTGCGGGAGGCAGTGGAAGACAGGTGTGACTGGTGTGCTCTGGTCCACAGGGTCACGAAGAGTCGGACACAACTAAACGACTAAACAACAACAAGTTGGGAGTGGCCAATGGCTGGTGAGTCAACTAGTAGTTGACTCCTTGATGGATGGATCTTCTTTCTGTCCTGAGAGGGATACCTACTTACAAACTTTTAATACTACTACTACTACAAGAAACAAACTAGCTTTTACTTTACTCAGTTCAAAATTGTATTTTATTTACTGGCAACAATGCATGCTTAAAGCTGACAGTTACCCTGTAGCAGGAGTGCCAGTTTGGCCCTGTGACTGTGGGTGCCTGGGGCTGTGGGTGCGATGCAGTGGGCATGGCCCCGGCACCAAAATCTGTGGGTGCCCAAGCCCTTCGTGGGTGCTCAGGAACCCAGGGCCCCAGGAAGTTGGCACCTATGCCCTGTAGTTTTAAGTGGTACTTTGGCTTTGATAGACTAGATTAGATTCCACACTGACAGCTGTCACTTTCAGCTAAGTCTCTTTTGAACACGTGACAACAGTCTAACCTTTATAACCTCGGAAAAAAGGAGCTTGTGGGGTGGGTGTGTTTTTAAAGAAGGCTAAGTCTACCCTTTCTAAAATGAAAGTGACTCTCCCACTAGCTAGATCTGTGTTGTGTAGAACAATATACAAGAGTTTACTGTGGTCCCCACAAGCTTCCTTGCTGAGGTAGCACTGAACTGGTTGTTACTAACCCTCTCCTCCCATGTCTCCCTAACTTGTCTCAAAGCTTTTCCAGCTGGGGCTGAGATCCCCCTTCAGCTGTACGCTATGTCCTTAAATATTAACCCATGTATTGCTGAACGAGTTTTTATGACAGACAAACATGCCCACCACTCTAAATTAACTGAATTTAATACCTCTTCAGGCATTTCCCCCATCACACAGGGGGGGAAAGAGAGGGGGCAGGGGAGAGAGACTGCACACCTCTTGGCTTGGCCCCCTTTGTCATTTTCCTGACCGGCCTGTGGCCCCGAAATCTAAATTTTCTGAAATAACTTCTATCTTCATTTAGCTAGAACATCCCTCACATGACAAGTGCCGTGTGCCTCTTTGCTTTAATGGCTTCGTAGATTTCACCCTTAAATAGAAATATCTTAAGTACTAAAAAAAAATATTTTTTAAGCTTCTAAAGAAATGCAGCTCTTAAGAACGGAGCATTTTTATTCTCATAAATGCTGCCAATTTTAAAGGCAATAAAAAGAGTCTAATAGCCTGGTGCCCCAGGGATCAGGGCTGTGTCTATATTGGTAACTTAAAATTTTTGCTTACGGTGTGAACCTCCTGAGATATCCATCCGATTTGCATTCCGGGGGGGAAAGAGTCCAATAATGCTGCTCATGGCAATGATGATATCTTTATTAACCTGCCAGGGGTGAAAGCGCAGGGTGGTGAAAATCTGCTGATGGAAACAAAATGATTTAGGTTAGACAAGACCGAGGGCGGATTGCAAAGAAACTCCAGGAAGACTTAGCCAGGCTAAGTAATTGGGCAGCAGGACACCAACATAATTTTCTCTGTGGGTAGATGGAGTGTGTGGAGCTTTTTATATTACTGGTGAACACTGATGAGAACTGAATTAAGTGGAGAGATCACGGCAGCATTGCAGGCAGCTCATTGAGGATGTTGACTCAAGCTACAGCAAAGGAAGCTGCCTTAGACCAAGCCAGACCAATAGTCCATCTAGCTCAAAATTTCCTGCACTGACTGGCCATGACTCTCCAGGGTTTCAGGAGCTCTACTTGGAGATGCCAAGGATTGAACTGGGAATCTTCTGTATGCAAAACAGATGTTCTACCACTGAGCTATGGGCCTCCCTTGAAAGTTTCCGTTTCAATTTAAGATGATTCTGAATACTTGGTGCTAAGGGCTGGAAAATCATATATTCCAACTGTTCTTGTTTATGAGGTGCAATCCTGATGTTCTGGTACCCATGCCTGGCAAATCACTCGTGTGTGTGTGTGTGTGTGTGTGTGTGTGTGTGTGTGTGTATCCTTATCCTTATTATTTAGTTCATGAGTTTATTTTGGATCCTACTGTGTAAAGGTAAAGGGACCCCTGATCGTTAGGTCCAGTCATGACCAACTCTGGGGTTGTGGCGCTCATCTCGCTTTCTTGGCTGAGGGAGCCGGCGTACAGCTTCCGGGTCATGTGGCCAGCATGACTAAGCCGCTTCTGGTGAACCAGAGCAGCGCACGGAAATGCCGTTTACCTTCCCGCTGGAGCGGTACCTATTTACTTGCACTTTGACGTGCTTTCGAACTGCTAGGTTGGCAGGAGCAGGAACCGAGCAACGGGAGCTCATCCCGTCGTGGGGATTCGAACCTCCGACCTTCTGATCTGCAAGTCCTAGGCTCTGTGGTTTAACCCACAGTGTCACCCGCGTGGTATATATATATGTGTGTGTGTGTGTGTGTGTGTGTATTATTATTTAGTTCATGAGTTTATTTTGGACCCTACTGCGTACAAGGACGTAATTTGAATGCAAGGAGAGCCCTAATTGTTGAGACCCAAGGCTTACCAAGTGCAACATCCTCTTTTCCACAGTGGTCAACCAGATGCTGGTTGGAAGCCCACAAGCAAGACAGGTCAATAGTCCTCTCCTGCTGTTGTATTCAGACTCACAATATTTCTGTTCCTGGAGGTAGCATGTAGGCATCAAGACTGGTAGTCATTTATAGCCTTAACTTCTGTGAATTCATCATTTTAAAACCCATCCGAGTTGACAGCCATCACCACATCTTGAAGTAGCAAGCTCCTTAATGTGCTGAATGAAGAAGTACTTCCCTTTGTCTAACCTGAATCTCCCATCCTTCAGTATCATTGGATTTTCATACAGGCATCAGAATGTCTTTTGACTATCTGATCCGCTGTCTTAGGACAGAACTTCAAGGAACTCATACCTTTTTCAGGTCCAGAAGAACATAAGAAGAGACTCCTGGATCAGGCCAATGGCTCCATCTAAGTCCAGCATCCTGCTCTCATGGTAGCCAACCAGACCCATACACAAGACCACCCTCCCCTCCTGTAGTTTCCAAGCAACTGGTATTCAGATGCATTACTGCCTCCATCTGTGGAGGCAAAGCATTGCCTTCATGGCTCATGGCCATGGATAGCTTTATATTTCATGAATTTGTCCAACAGCCTGGATAGCTCAGCTGGTTAGACTGTGGTGCTGATAATGCCAAGGTTGCAGGTTTGATCCTCGTATGGGGCAGCTGCATATTCCTGCGTTGAGAAGGGTTGGACTCGATGATTCTCAGGGCCCCTTTCCAACTCTACAATTCCACGATTCCATGATTCTACTGCTCTTCTAAGGCCATCCAAGTTGGTGGGCAGCATTTCCTCCTGTGAGAGCAAGTACTTTCTCTTATCTGTCCCGAATCTTCCAACATTCAGCTTCATTGAATGTCCACAAGTTCTTGAGAAAAGCTTTTCTCTCTCCACTTTCTCCACAGCATGTGTAATTTTATAAACTTCCATAGTATCGTCTCTTACTCAGCTTTTCTCTAAGCTAAAATGTCCCAGATGCTGGAACCTTTTATTTGTAGAGTAGTTGATCTATTCCTTTGATCATCTTGGCTCCTTCTCTGAACTGTTTCCAACTCTGCAATAATTGTTTTGGAGGTGAGGAGAGTGGAACTGTACACCGTATTCCAAATGTGGTCGCACCATAGGTTTGTATAACGGCTGCATGGTATTGGCAGTCCTAGTTTCAGTTCCTTCCCTAAGGATCCCTCACATGGAGTTTGCCTTTCTTACAGCTGCCACACATTTTCCTCTTTCCTTCTCACCTGGACTTTATCTGGTACAACAGCCACTGGTGCCTTTCATGTTGAAAGGATAATCGGAGGGTTGGGGACCCTTTCCTTCCCGGCCATTTTTTTGACATCCTTCTCCAGCCCTGAAGGGAAAAAGCAGAGGGGGGAGGGCATGGTTCGAATGCAGATAACCGGGGAAGGACTGAGTGAAAGAAAACTTCTTCTATCCCTTCCCTTTTTGATGGTCTTCTGCTAAATCTGAAGCCACCCACACAACTGCTGTTACTGTTGAAACAAAACCTTTGGTGGTGATGGCAGCAGGGTAGGGAGTGGAATAAGTAAACCATGCATAACATGTAGCTAGGAATGGGTGAATTTGTCAGTTTCAGTTTCTCTCGGTTTCTTGTTCTTTCCGTCTGGGGTTTTGTCCTCCAAATTTCTTCAGTTTGGTTTTTGTTTTTGTTTTTTTAGGTCATCATTAGCATCTAAGTGAGAATTTCCCCTCGCATTTTTGTACTCAGTTTGGCCTAATATTTACAATTTTGCAAAACCCAACATAATGCATTTTTGTATGCTATTCTCAGTACAGTGGTACCTCGGGTTACTTACGCTTCAGGTTGCAGACTCCACTAACCCAGAAATATAACCTCGGGTTAAGAACTTTGCTTCAGGATGAGAACAGAAATTGTGCTCTGACGGCACGGCAGTAGCGGGAGGTGCCATTAGCTAAAGTGGTGCTTCAGGTTAAGAACAGTTTCAGGTTAAGAACGGACCTCTGGAACGAATTAGGTACTTAACCCAAGGTACTACTTAATAATATGCACTGATGCACACACTTTCCCCTAGTATTGTACACATCACTTGGCTGGAGGACTGCATTGCGAAATTCAGAAAATGGTGAATTTAGAAGGCTGAGCGTGTTTTGGTTTGTGTCTTCTTTCAGAAAGTGAAAATTAGGGGAGTTCTCCTTTTGAGGTGAACTGAACTAAATTTCTACACATGTAGTCTTGCCCCCTCTCATGCCAGTTCCCATTCCCGAAAAGTGAGTAGGTCAGAAGATGGAGGCCAAGAGGGCTTTATACAAATTTGGGAGCGGTTATGCACTTCTGTTTCCTGTGCTCTTGCGCTTAACAGCTCCATCCTGTTTTCTTTTATCTCTTCCCCTCTATCTTATCACTCCCTCGATCCGCTTGACTCTCATGCATAATAGTCCATTGCACTGATAAGAGATAAATGCACCAGTCAGTTCATCCCTCTATTATTTCATCACCTAGGGATGGCAATAAGCTCTGTGTTAAATTGTCCTAAAGGCACTTCTGAGAGGGCAGCAAAGTCTGACTGCAGTAAGTATAAAATATTTAAGCTTCTTTCCTTCCGTGTAAAGCTCTTCCGAACACACAGAGCAAAATAACTGAAGGTCATGATCAGACCCAGGCCTTGCAGAAAATAGAAGTGCGTCAAAAGAGGCTGCCCAGTTTTGCTTTTTTAAGCTCAAGGTAATTCATCGCAGATAGCTTTAAAATGATATGCAACCTGTTATCTGAGAACACAGAAGAAGGTCATCTTAATTTTCAACTCTCTCAGAGCTAGTGTCATCCCCTGACCTCTGGGGGCAGCTTCCAGGACCATGGGACACTGGCAGGGCCTAGCTCTGACGTCCGCCCTGAGTTCGTTGAGTGCTGGGACCCATTTTAATTACCCACCATCAACAAGACTGATCTGATGCATGAGGGCAATGTGGGCAATTGAAATTATGAGCAACGTGTTGCCACTCAGTGCAAACTGCAGCAGAGGGTAGCCAAGTGGTGGACCATCTACCTTGCATGCAGAGGGTTCAAAGTTCAATCCCAGGTGGCATCTCAAGGTCACTGTCAGTCAGTGTAAGCAATACTGAGCTACATGGACCAAGTATGACACATGTTCAATTTATGGAAAGTCAAGGTAGCCTAACCCATGTACCATCACAATGTTCTGTTCACAGCCCTGTTTAACAATGTAGACCTCATTGAGAGATGTCTGTGTGTTATTTGGTTCCACTGACAGGGGCGGAGCTAGCCGCTTGATCATCCGGATCACATGCCGTGCACGGGGGGGCAGTCAGTACGGTGGTCGGCACCCATTGATGGTGATTGGCATGGTAATTGGCGTCCAGGGGGGTGAGTAGAGTGGCGATTGGCGCCCAGGGGGGCGGCGCAGCAATTTGCCTGGGGGGGATTGTCACACCCACCCTCAGGGATGACATCGGTTGCGGACCACTGCCCCCTTTCTATGCCCCCGTCCACTGAGTCCTATACTTATGCTTAATACGAAGTCTTTCTAATTGATAGATCTCATTGATAGAAAAGCATAAAACCCAATTTGACCTTGTATCCAAAGATATTGTATCCAAAGTTCTTAGAGTACTTTCTCTCTCTCTCTCTCTCTCTCTCTCTCTCTCTCTCTCTCTCACACACACACACACACACACACACACACACACACACACACATCTGTCTATCAACACACACACACACACACACACTGCTCATTAAAGTGCCTCTCTTCAACTCAGTGGGCTGAGCACTGAGGGACTCTTATTCCCATTGCCTGAAGAAATTTGTGGAAATGAAACTTTTCAAGGATAACTGATCTCCACTTGGAGAAGTGGATCACCTCTCCTTCTCCTCCTTCTCCTCCTCCTCCTCCTTCTCCTTCTCCTTCTCCTCCTTCTCCTTCTCCTCCGTAGCAAAACTTTAATTTCCGATTCAAAGTTTTCCTACAAGAGGGCCCTCCGCCTCTGCCGCCTCATACACTGTTGCTCTGGACTCATTAATTTTCTTCCACAGGCGTTTAAGCCAAGTATTTATGACTTTGTGTTTAAGTAATTTATGACTTTAAAATATGAGTTCCACCAAGCAATGCATGAACAACTTTAAATCACTACTAGCTTTTCTCATTTCTGAAAGTGCGCTGACATTTATTGTTTGGTCCAGTTAAGTATTAGGTGCCAGCTTGCACAAAATAGGTGTGGTGTGCAACCAAGGGATACCCATCCACATCATTTCTGCAAGTATGTACAGTCACACATACAACCAGGACAAGGGTCACAGAATCTTATCGGAATCTACTTTTGGAAGACATCTGAAGGCAGCCCTGATGGCTGCCCAGTGTTCAGTGACAGCCACTCCTCCAGTCCAACCAGCAACTCTGTGTGCAGAGGAAGTTGACAACAGCACCCTTGGTGGATCAGTGTGTGTGTGTGGGTGTCTGTGGGTGTGGGTGTACACACTCCTGTTCTCCAAGGCCTCTGGGTGTCTCAGTAGATTTAGTGATTAAACAAGCACAAACAGAATATGAAGCTTGAAGTCGTAAAATGTGATGGCACAGGCAACGAACTCCTATGTATTACCACCAGCCAGTGTATATGGGTGGCACATTCTTTTTTTTGATATGTAACATACTGGGTATGGACTGTTCTATTAGTGTAAATCACCTGCATCCATTAATCAGCAACGCGGAGGGGGCTGTTTTGTTCCTTCGTTCTTGCAGGTTTGGGGCCATGCCCTGCTGTTTTACTAATTATGCAAGCGATCTGAAAAAGAGACAAGGAGGTCGCACTGTTGCCTGGGGTCATGAAGTGAGTCAGTTTCTGTGCCTGAGTGAAGCCTGCGTTCTCTAACTATGGCAATTAGACAGCCACATGCTCTTTACTCCAAAGCAGGCTCCTTGGTGCTCTCCCACAGTGGCAGTTGTTTTCCACCCCTACTTTCCACCAGAAACCAGGCCTACCAAGGAGGGGTTTGGGTACAAGTAGTACTTCCCCCAGTATTGAGCGCACTCCTTCACGTTCTCCCATGTAAGTGAATGGCTCCCGTTGTCTTCCATAGGGAAAGAGAAAAGAGCAGCAGCAAGTGTCCGGTTCTGGGCGCCACAATTTGAGAAGGGTGTTGACAAGCTGGAAGGTGTGCAGAGGAGGGTGGCCAAGATGGTCAAGTGTCTGGAAACCAAGCCTTATGAGGAACAGTTGAGGGAGTTTAGTATGTTTAGCCTCGAAAAGAGGAGACTGAGATCTGTTCACCATCTTCAAATATTTCAAAGGCTGTCACATGGAGGATGGAGCAAGCTTGTTTTCTCTGAAGGGTAGGACCCAAATCAATGGCTTCAAGAAACAAGATTCTGACTAAACATCAGGAAGAACTTTCTGACGGTAAGAACTGTTCGACAGTGGAACAGAATCCCTCAGGAGGTCATGGACTCCCCTTCCTTGGAGGTTTTTAAGCAGAGGTTGGATGGCCATCTGTCATGGCTGCTTTAATTGAGATTCCTGCATTGCAGAGGGTTGGACTAGATGCTCATCAGGGTCCCTTCCAGCTCTGCTTATGGTCTTATTTTTCATTTTACTTCTTGTTATACTGAGAGCCAGTGTGGTGTAGTGGTTAAGAGTGGTAGTCTCGTAATCTGGTGAACCGGGTTCACTTCCCCTCTCCTCCACATGCAGCTGCTGGGTGACCTTGGGCTAGTCATACTTTTTTGAAGTCTCTCAGCCCCACTCACCTCACAGAGTGTTTGTTGTGGGGGAGGAAGGGAAAGGAGAATGTTAGCCACTTCGAGACTCCTTAGGTTAGTGATAAAGTGGGATATCAAATCCAAACTACTACTACTACTACTACTACTACTACTACTACTACTCTTCTTCTTCTTCTTCTTCTTCTTCTTCTTCTTCTTCTTCTTCTTCTTCTTCTTCTTCTTCTTCTTCTTCTTCTCTTATCAAGGCCTGAACACAGATAACAACCTGGGGTCCAAAATGGAGAATTAGCAGTTTGCTTTTACTTAGGGTTGCTGCAGATTCCATTGCTATAAACAGAAGAGCTAATGTCCAGTTTCAAAACCGGCTCGGCTGTTTGGCCTTGGGAATTCCTGGAGCAACAGGAGAGCAGAGTTGTGGGAATCGCTGGAATGAATGCGACGTTCCAGCTGTGTGTGCAGTTTTCTCTTGTGGCCAACCATCTACTTTGCTGGATCTCTGCCTGTGGGCAGTAACAGGGGAGTTTTCAAGCCTGTGGAAGCCCATGATATGTTGACTGCTGGGTAGCCTTTGACTTGGCGGTTCGCCAGCTGCAGCAGGCCTGCCCACTAAATTTGTGTCCAGCAAAGAAGATACGTGCACAGAGGCAACTTCTATGGACATCTTCCCACATTGCACAAGTTGCTGCCCAAGCAAAATTCAACAGTCCGCGCCATACTTCTCTGAGAAAGCAAGTTATTGCCTATGAAAGCTTATGCCCCAAGACCTTGGGTTTGTCCAAAACTCCACAGTACTTCCTGTTTTTCCAGATTGTAGCTCCTCTCCTGGAACTTCTGACTAGGCAAGGAGTGTCCCTTGCCGTGATTGATTTTAGGTACAGAAATGCCATCGCAGAGCACATGCTGTCATAGTGACTTATCGTAACGTAGGGGAAAGAGGGCCACAGAAACCAGACAGCTGCCATGAGGAACAGGAGGATACGGGAAAGAAGCTTAGCGCAGTTGCTTGTTTTCTGATTCTCCACAGCAGCCTCCTTTGCTTACAGTCTTTTCCAGGATGGATCAGAGCTGACATCACGCATCTCTCCAGCATAGACTGGAAGTGTTTTTGCAGACTGCTGCAGGGCTAGCTGCGGTTTGTAGGCGCCTGCTAAACTCCTGGCTTTCAATTAAGCCCGCACACTCATTGTGGAGGCAACAATTTAATCAGCAGCATCTGCCAGCCTTGCAGACGGGCAAAACTCCATAGATGTAAGAGCTTTGGACTGGGGAGTGCCTTTCCTCCTCTGCAAGAGAGGAATAGGAATACAGGGAGCTGCTTTCTACTGAGTAAGAATATTGGTCCATCTAGCTTGGAACTGTCTACAGTGACCGGTAGGGCTTCATGAAAGAGACATTCCTCGTACCTATGGGACCACCTCTCCTGGTATGTCCCATGGAGGACCTTATGGTCTTCAAACAAAAACATCTTGGAGGTCCCGGGCCACAGAGAGGTTAGACTGGCCTCAACCAGAGCCAGGGCTTTTTCAGCCGTGACCCCGATCTGGTGGAACGCTCTGTCACAAGAGACCAGGGCCCTGCGGGACTTGACATCTTTCTGCAGGGCCTGCAAGACAGAGCTGTTCCACCAGGCCTTTGGCCAAGGCACTGTCTGACCCCCTCCTTCAGTAATCCTCACAGAACTCTAGCCCAATGGTTGCCATTAATTTAATTTGATTTTGAATTGATTTTAGAATGCTGTGTTACTTCATTGTTGTTAGCCGCTCTGAGCCTGGCTTCGGCTGGGGAGGACAGGATATAAATAATAATTAATTAATTCCCAATCATATAATTGTACAGTTGTAGGGTACCCCAAGGGTCATCTGGTCCAACCCCCTGCAATGCAGGAATCTCAACTAGATCATGTATGGCTACCCAAACTTCCATTGAAGGAGAGTCCACCACCTCTCTAGGGAGTCTGTTCCCCTTGAGACACACACAAGTATTCTGCCATCCAGCACACTGCCCCACTTTTTCCTCTGGTGCCTCCAGACTGTCAGTTTTGAGGGAGGTTCAGGCACCCACTGGAAATTGCAAGAAGGTGTAGATTTGCCTGTGCATCTGTTTGCACACATCGTATTTGTTTCCCCTCTGGATTTCCCCGTTGGCACTGACAGGCAGTCACCCAGGAGACCTTGCCATAAGGGCTGCCTTCGTTCAGAGCTGCTGCTACTCTCTGCCTCCCTCTCTCCCTTTCACAATAAATTTTATTAAAGTTTGAAAGTTTTTTAAACATAAAAAACTAATCCAGATTAAAAACACAAACCGAAAGGAGGGTAAGGAAAAAGAAAAGAAAGAAGAAAGAGAGGGCGGAGGGGAAAAGAAAAGAAAAAGAGAACTTCTGATTCTTCGTCAGCTAGAAAATTATTCAAAACATCCACTCCAAGATAACTGCCAACAATTCCACTTTCTATAAACCAATGTTTCCTTCAATCTTCAAACCCAGATATCATAAGTTCAATTTCTTTGTCACGCAAAAAATCTATAAGGAGCTTCCAATCTTTAGTTGACGATGATTTTTCTCTGATTGAGCGCGTCCACTTTGCCGTCTCAGCTAAGCCCAATAATTTGAATAACTGTATGGGGAGAAAGTGGGAGAACGTGAGCTTTCTCCGGCTACAAACCAGTCCAAATTCTGTGTAAACCTTAGTCGCCATCAGAACCCTGAGCACCTCTCTCCTTGTGAAACCGGCTCCTTCTAAGGGATGGAAGGTGAGGAGGGGCACCAAAGTTAGGTAAATACTCTTTGCATTTCGGATCTGCCAACGACAGCAGCGCAGCCTCCTCCTTTGGTGTCAGTCTGTGCTGATCTTGGATCGAGATGGATTGCTCCCTGCCAGTCACAGGCAGTGTATTGCTTGTTAGCTGGAGGTGCAGCCAACCATTCTGCTTGGGGTGCTGGGGGTTTTGGGTTCCACCCCCCCCATCACTGGCCGGACAGTAGGTCTGATTCTTATCTGATGAGCGACACCAGTGTTCTGCCGTGCTCCTGCCTCAGTTTGTCCTGGCACACGAGGAACGAGCCGGGAAATCAGATCTCTCTCATCCATCATCGGCACACCAGGCCCCTGGCAAGGCCGGCAAGGACCCGCTATTGCTGCCAGCAAATTTCTTTTAACCCCCAAAGGCTTCTGTGGAAAAGGATGTATAGATTTCTTCTGTACCCTGGAGGTTACTGAAATGTACTCTGTATAGGCAGGGCCGGATTTAGGTTTGATGAGGCCCTAAGCTACTGAAGGTAATGGGGCCCTTTATATATCCAGCTGTCCTTTGTCAACAACAAATTGTCGCTGTGTTTTTGTGTGTGTGTGTGTGTTGAATATATGCTATATGGTAATTTATGGACCTAATAGGTCTCTAAAGCCATTTGCACATAACAAATTATGTATTTCATCAAAGTAATTGTTGAACTGAAATGCAATTAAGAAGTATATTAATAGTGAAATACAATGTTTTAGGGGTTGTTTTTAAAAGCCTGGAACGGATTAATCCGTTTTGCATTGCTTTCTATGGGAAAGCACGCCTTGGTTTTGAAATGCTTTGGTTTTGGAACAGACTTCCGGAACAGATTAAGTTTGAGAACCAAGGTACCACTGTATATAGAAATGAGCAAACCAGTGATATTTTAGGGAGCAGGCCAGCAGGCGGGGCCCATTACTTATATCATAGGAGCCTACACAACACAACACAACACAAAACAAAACAAAACACTGTTGCTGTATGTAGGTTTTATTTTATTTTTATTTTTATCTTATATTTTGGAAATGTACATCCAGTTTTTTCCCTTTATTTTTTGGTGGGGGGCCCCAAGAGAGTGGGGCCCTAAATTATAGCTTGTTTAGCTTATACATAAATCCGGCACTGTGTATAGGGCAAGGCATAGCAGAAGGGCACAAGGGGGAGAATGGCAACTGATCCTTTCCTCCCGCTCTCATAACACCTGGGGCATGCAAGGAAGCTGAATGCTGGGAGACTCGTGGCTGACAAAAGTCCTCCTTTCAAGGACTTTCAGATAACCTTTCCTTGAGAGTAAAAGCTTCAGGTTTGTGGTTCATCCAGCTTCGTTGCTTTTCTGCTCATTATGGCTGGGGAAAGGGAATCAGGATGAGTTTCCCCCTATTATTTCCCCATATTTAGTCAGGTTGGAGAGGGAATGCTTACATCAATAGTTTATAATATTTTGACAAAAACTTAATATATTTGAAAAAAGAGGGGGGGGACAGTAATTTAATACAAACACTCCAACGGGGAACAAAGTTTGTTTGTGTAGTCATTTATTTAAATAGCAGCAGTTGGCATGTTAAACGCAAAACAAAGAGGGGGGGGAACCGTTGTGAACCTGCAAGCAGGAAGCTTTCAGTTAACATTGGAAAGGTCCTTTGCTGAATGGACTTTATCTGAGTAGTCAATGATCCTGGTCGTTGGGAAGGCTAATTAATAGCAGGCAATATTGAATGTCTGTGTAGAATCCCTGTTTTAATTCTGCTTCTAGTTCATTGTGGAAAGGCAGTACCTCAGCAGCACTAAAAGGCTGTGTTGTGGAAGCCATTTTTTTAAAATGATACACGAAAAGAGATTTATTCTCCCAAAAGACTGCGTCGCATGTGCTATTTTTGCTTTTTTTATTCTATCATCATCACATAAAACAGGCCACTACAATTTCAGCATCCTCCTGGGTCTCAGAAGGGTCTAGATTTTTCAGGGTAGCCTTTTCACTGAGGACTTCCCCTCCCCCCCTTGTGCATATAATTATTTAAATTCTAGTTAATAGGAATTAGAAGCTCGTAATAATTAAAGCCAAGTCTTCTAAAGATTCTGAAATGCTCAGTGCGTTAGCCAAACACCAATTACGGTAATTTATCTAAATAGTAACTTAAACGACTTTTAAGCTTTACACTGCAAAGCTGAATAAATTACTCCGTTTAAAAGCTATCCTCAAAGAGCTCCATCCCAGCTGTTCTCAAGCTATTCCAGAAAGAAAGCTATGCTCTCGCTATCTTGCTTCAGAATATTGCTTTAGACTTCAGCTGTTATAGAAGAAGAAGAGTTGTTGCTGTTTGGATTTGATATCGCGCTTTATCACTACTCTAAGGAGTCTCAAAGCGGCTAACAATCTCCTTTACAGCAATGGGTGAGAACAGAAAAGAGCTACACAAACACACACAAACACACTCATACGCACGGCCGTGCCCCTGCTCGTGAGTTGCAGGAAGCTCAGTGCATGACAGCAGAGCCAATAAAAGGTTCCCTGCCCATTCCATGCCCAGAAGCGGATAGGACTGGCAAGTGACTTTTACGTCAACTCTGGAAACAGAATAGCATATTCCTGGCACCTGAGGGCAGCAAACTAGTTTAGCTGGGGGTGGGATGGGGAGGTATGAGAGGCCTGTGGCACCTATAGCTCTGATCTCCAACAGAGGGGAATAGTCAGATGGATCATAAGGAATGTCTTGGGGGCTGCCACGGCTGCCACTCAACAGATCTGGTGCCTGAGGACATCGCCTCATTCCGCCTAATAGTAGCGCCAGCCCCTTGTGCAGAACCATAGAGGATGGAAGACAGGAGAGTGTCTAGACCAGTGGTTCTCAACCTGTGGGTCCCTAGATGTTGTTGGACTACAACTCCCCTCATACCTGAGCTCTGGCCTTGCTAGCTAGGGGTGATGGGAGTTGTAGTTCAACATCTGGGGAACCCACAGGTTGAGAAAGGCTGATCTAGACCTTTGGGGCCCTCAGAGATATTGTGTCTATGGTCAAGTCCTTTCTGCTGCAGCTCTGCAAATTGGTATTCTTGGACACGCTCAATATTACTTGGTAGGACTAAAAAAAGTAATATGGTGTCTTGAAGACTAGCCTGAAGTAGCACAGCCTGGGGGAAAAAATCTTTAGCGCTTGACTTTGCTGACTGTACTAACTGGTCCTCAGATACACACCACGCATGAAAAACATGACAAAGTACCTGCGAGTTTCACAAACTGGGGGGGGGGGGGAGGAGACACTTTCTTTTCAAATAGATGATGCTTGTTGACCTTTCTTGTGCCTTGCTCATTGTTTAAGAGGAGCCCTGTCCAAATACAGGCATGTACTTCCAATAAATGGGGGATGGGTTATCAAATACATCCGTCCCTCTCTTTTTGCTTTTCTGCCACAGACAATCTTTCCTTTAATATTTATAATGTTTCACTGGCTCCAACAGTCGCGCATTCTCGCCAAAGGAGAACTGTCGTTAGCAATGTACTGTACAAATACACCCCGCACCCACCCAATCCTTCAAAAGTATTGACTTTCTCAGAATAAAGTGTGGTGGTGGTGGTGGGGAATCTGGATTGCATGAATCAATGATCTAGGCATATTTACTGAAATTCTCCTGGGCCACAGCTCTGACACATCTAAGGCTTCGCTTTAGAGGAAGATCGCTCACTTTACACGGCACGTTATTACGATCTTAGTTGAATAAAAATGAGACTACCCACTGTTGTGGGAAAACATTTTAGGATTCTATGGGGCGCAAGGCACTCTAGAATCCAGAGAGGGTGGCTGACTGTTTTTGAATCCGATCGGTTTCCTATAATTTGAATATTAGCCATGTTTTATTTGCAAGTCAAATACTTCCTCTCTTTAATGATTTAATGACTGAAGAGCAGAGTACAGTCTTCCTGTAAAGCTGGAGATGCTAATTTACCTGTTCTTCCCTTTTTCAAAGGCAGCCTCATTAATGGGCTTCATATTTAGTGACATGTACCTTTGCACAGTTCTATCTGCTCAGAGAAAGAGCTGCAAGGAAACTTCTCTTCCAGCCTAAGGAACACAGTGCCTTCTAAGCAACTTTGGGGGACCACAGGCCAGCGTTGGGTGGGGCCAGGAGCAAAAGTGGGTGGCCAAAAAACCCATTAATTTTATTTATTTATTGTTTATTCAAGAACATGTGTGCACTGTTTAACTGTAAGAAATCCTTCAACAAATTAAGGGTTTACAAAAGGGTTTTATATTTACAAAAATGTAAAATGAGTGATAGCAGAAAGTGAGGAGGAATTAAAGAACCTTTTAATGAGGGTGAAAGAGGAGAGCGCCAAATATGGTCTGAAGCACAACATCGAAAAAACGAAGATCATGGCCACTGGTCCCATCACCTCCTGGCAAATAGAAGGGGAAGAAATGGAGGCAGTGAGAGATTTTACTTTCTTGGGCTCCAAGATTACTGCAGATGGTGACAGCAGTCACAAAAATAAATGACGCCTGCTTCTTGGCAGAAAAGCAATGACAAACCTAGACAGCATCTTAAAAAGCAGAGACATCACCTTGCCAACAAAGGTCCGTATAGTTAAAGCCATGGTTTTCCTAGTAGTGATGTATGGAAGTGAGAGCTGAAGGCAGATCGCCAAAGAATTGATGCTTTTGAATCATGGTGCTGGAGGAGACTCTTGAGAGTCCCATGGACTGCAAGAAGATCAAACCTATCCATTCTTAAGGAAATCAGCCCTGGAAGGACAGATCGTGAAGCTGAGGCTCCAATACTTTGGCCACCTCATGAGAAGAGAAGACTCCCTGGAAAAGACCCTGATGTTGGGAAAGATGGAGGGCACAAGGAGAAGGGGACGACAGAGGACGAGATGGTTGGACATTGTTCTCGAAGCCACCAGCATGAGTTTGGCTAAACTGCGGGAGGCAGTGGAAGACAGGAGTGCCTGGCGTGCTCTGGTCCACGGGGTCACGAAGAGTTGGACACGACTAAACGACTAAACAACAACAAAAATAAGACATGCCCTCCTGTGGCGCAATGGGTCAGTGCATCTGGCTGTTAACCAGAGGGTTGGCGGTTCGAGCCCACCCAGAGACAACTGTAGGCAGGTTTCCTGCATTGCAGGGGATTGGACGAGATGACACTCAGGGTCCCTCCCAACTCCACGATTCTGTGATTCTCCGTACATACAAAACCATATAAAGGGATGAAATTAAGAAGCAAAGACACACAACTTTAAAAATTCTTATTTTTTTAAATAGATCCTTGAATAGATTCTCTCTTCCCATTTTGGGTGAGGCGACCAGAACGATACACAGAATTGCTGCTGTTCTAAGCCTGGCAGAGGAAAAACAAGCCTTTGAAATGGTGTTCTAGGCTGGGTTGTCAGGCTACGTGACCGAGCTGAATAGGCTTAGGATCCAGCTAAAGTCACCCTCTCTGGCCCTGCCCCTCCACACTGCTGGACTGCCTATGTCCTGGTTCAGCCTGCTGAGCCCTAGCTAAGCTGGGATGAGGAATTTATGCTGAATCTTCAGCAGAACCAGTGTTAGGAGCTTAACACCAGCTGAGCTCAACTGAGTCGTGAACCTGCTCAGCTGAAGATTACCGTAACTGCAGCTCTGAATTTTTTTTGGGGGGGGGTTGTGAGTGGCTCCCCTGCACAGGGCACTGAGCTGCAGGGGTGAAAAATAGAGAAGATCCATAATTGAGATGATCCATTTGGGGGTGCCAACTTTTGGCCTTGCACAGGGTGCCATATTACCAGAGATGACCAAAGTCCGCCCTGTTCATTGCATCCTAAGTTGCTTGTGGCAGGAGATCTTCCCATAGGATTGCCCTGTTGGAGGGCTTTTTGGGTAGCAATCGACTAGTAAGCTTAATACATGAATAGGATACTCCCTTGTTTTGGGTGGTTTGTCTGTGTTGTTGTTTTTTTAAAATAAATAAATAATCAAATGGATTATTGACTTGGGCAATTCCCTGAACATTTCCCTCTTCCCACGTTGCGGGCTTCTCCTTCATCTCCTTTGTGAAGCGTTTTTTTAAAAAAACCATTAATAGCCCTTAACATCTGAAATATACTCAGAGTCGCAAAGTGATTTCATGCTCTTTATTCAGCTCATAGTGGTGAGGAGGAATGAAAGAATGTCCCCTCAAAGTACCTGCTTTATATACATTATTTACACAATGGGCTGCACATGATTGGCTAATTCCGGAATTCTACTGAAAGCCAATCAGGTTGTGGATTCACTTCTATCTGGAGCATGATTGGGTAGTTCCTGCCAACCAATCATACTGCTGCATTGTTCTAGGACCAATCAGACTGCTGCATTCTGAATCCTATTGTTCTAGGACCAATCAGACTGCTGCCTTTTGGATCCTATTCAACTCAGTACTGTACATAACAACATCTTTAAAACTACTTGACTGAGTAAGCTTCAAAAACCTGTTTCCCCCAATGTTTTCTTCTGTACAATGTTCTGCAAATAAGCTGTGTGCTCATTTTATGTCTCTCAAGCAGAGTACAAAACGGGGGTGGGGGGAGCAGCTGTTCTGAGCTCCATGAGCACATGTAAATCATATTTTAAAAAAACAACAAACTAACTTACTATTAAGTCATTTTTTCCTGAGCAAACTATAGGCAGTCCTACAGGGCCCCAATCCTTTCCCAGTTGTCAAGAAAGGTAGCCATTTAAATGCACAGGAGCCAGTTAGAACAATTGCTGGATGCAACGTGGTATAACCTCTCCACAAACAATCTTAAGAAATGCTTGGGGAACTTTGCCCAAGCAAATCAGGATAAATGCTCAGTGATAGTGACCTTAGTTGCATTAGGAAATGAAGGATGGTCGCAACCACTTCTCCTCCCTACAAAATGAGGATCAGGCCATTGGAATGTATGAACCGGGACTAAGAGACTTGGGGGCGGGGGAGAAATGTTTCTATGTTACCATGCACAGAACTGGTTAGGATTTTAGAAGGGACTGAAGAAACTATCCTTCTTACATTCTCATGGGTCACCCATGGCTGAATAACTACTCTAGTACATTGGGAAAACAAGCAGGTTGTTCCAAAGAACCCATTAAGTCTCCATTGCACAGAAAATTGGCAGCATAAAAATAGGCTTCAATGATCCATAATGCAGATAAGGGAAAATGCAGGACAATATTTAGTGGAATCTATCTATCAATCTGGGGATGCGGGTGGTGCTGTGGGTTAAACCACAGAGCCTAGGACTTGCCGATCAGAAGGTCGGTGGTTCGAATCCCCGTGATGGGGTGAGCTCCCATTGCTCGGTCCCTGCTCCTGCCAACCTAGCAGTTTGAAAACACGTCAAAGTGCAAGTAGATAAATAGGTACTGCTCCAGCGGGAAGGTAAACGGCGTTTCCATGCGCTGCTCTGGTTCGCCAGAAGTCCTGGCCACAAGACCCGGCCACATGCTGGCCACATGACCTGGAAGCTGTACACCGGCTCCCTCGGCCAATAAAGCAAGATGAGCGCCGCAACCCCAGAGTCGGTCACGACTGGACCTAATGGTCAGGGGTCACTTTACCTTTACCTCTATCTATCATCTATCTATCTATCATCTATCTATCTATCTATCTATCATCTATCTATCTATCATCTATCATCTATCTATCTATCTATCTATGGCAAAATTACACCTTGATGTCAGCCAGATCAATAGCTTGTCACCTATGTGGTCAGCCTGTTTTAGGTGAACTTAGAAATGGGAAGGGGATTTGCAGATGAAACCACCGGATTTGCATTGCACAACACTTTGCAGAAATTTGACCCATCACTGATATATGTGTGTGTGTTTTAAACTGTGCTCCCTATTAAGGTTCCTTTCAGAGTGATTGTTCAGTTATTTCATCCCCGAGTCAGTGTGGTACCTGGTAGAGCAATTAGACCAGGAGCATTGCTAACCGAATATCTGATCGTTCTTTATTGTGTGGCCTTGACTGACTCACTTAATTTCTCCATCTCTTTTCTGCTGCCTGTAAAAGAGGGATAATTACCCACAGTGCAGGGTTGTTTTAAGGATGAATGAGCTAACATTCTCTGCTTCAGGAGGAAATCTATTCTATAAACGGTGAAGACTAGTCGTATTAATTCCAAGGCAAAGCCCTCTATTGAGTTAATGGAACTATCTGTTATCGTGAAATCATTTCTTCCAACCCTGGGGTTATTGATGAAAGCTGTACATTTTTCAGGAGTCGGTTTTTCTGCAGGAGCAAGAATGAGAATCTACCACTACATGAAGGAGTGAGTGACTCCCTCTTTATCTGTCAGAAGCCTGGAAATGGCATTATAGCCCTTGTATGAGGACCAGGGGCCCGACTGAAGGTGGGACTGATCTGCTTTGTAGTCAGAAGCGCCTGCGGGCCACCAGACTTGGTCTCAGAGTGATCTTCTTTCTGCTATCCTGACTGCCTCAGACCCCCAAATTAAGACCTCAGTCTCCATGACCTAGAAAAAGGTTTCATGCTCGTCCCAATATCAAATGCATAAAATACAAATAAAGAAACGACCATACGAACATGTAAACACAAGCAAGGGCAACCCAGAAAGCCAAAGGCCTTGACCCTCAAGTCTACAGGTGCCCCGTGATGGAGTGAGCTCCCGTTGCTCTGTCCCAGCTCCTGCCTACCTAGCAGTTCGAAAGCACACCAGTGCAAGTAGATAAAGAGGTATCACTGTGGTGGGAAGGTAAATGGCGTTTCTGTGCACTCTGGCTTCCATCATGGTGTTCCGTTGCACCAGAAACAGTTTAGTCATGTTGGCCAAATGCCCCAGAAAGCTGTCTGTGGACAAATGCCAGCTCCCTTGGCCTGAAAGTGAGATGAGAGCTGCAACCCCATAGTCGCCTTTGACTGGACTTAACCATCCAGAGGTCCTTTATCTTTACCCTTAACCTTACTGGAAACCTATATTTATTGTGCTTCACATACCCTACAGCATTTCTCCAATGAAAATAGGGATGTCCTATTCAATCATCATCAACAACATTTTTATTATTTATACCCTGCCCATTTGACTGGGTTGCCCCAGCCACTCTGGGCAGCTTCCAACATAAAAAAGCATGAAACATTTTTTTAAAACTCCGATGAAAATAGGGAAAAAGCGGGACATTCTAGGATCAAATCAGAAACTGGGACGAACCTATTTTCTTTGGAGAAATGCTGGAAGGTTATCAGCCACCAAACCATCTGAAGGCAGCCCTGTATAGGGAATTTTTAAAAAATGTTTAATGTTTTATTATGTTTTTACAGTATATATGTTGGAAGATGCCCAGAGTGGCTGGGACAACCCTGTCAGATGGGTGTGTGAATAATAATAATAATAATAATAATAATAATAATAATAATAATAATAATATAAAAAGGTAAAGGTACCCCTGCCCGTACGGGCCAGTCTTGACAGACTCTAGGGTTGTGCACTCATCTCACTCTATAGGCCGGGAGCCAGCACTGTCCGCAGACACTTCCGGGTCACGTGGCCAGCGTGACAAGCTGCATCTGGCGAGCCAGCGCAGCACACGGAACGCCGTTTACCTTCCCGCTGGTAAGCGGTCCCTATTTATCTACTTGCACCCGGGGGTGCTTTCGAACTGCTAGGTTGGCAGGCGCTGGGACCGAACGACGGGAGCGCACCCCGCCGCGGGGATTCGAACTGCCGACCGTGTGATTGGCAAGTCCTAGGCACTGAGGTTTTACCCACAGCGCCACCCGCGTCCTTGCAATAATAATATAGGACGTCCCAATTTTCATTAGAGAAATGCCGAAGGGTATGCTGCAAGTGTTCTCTTGGTTAGGTTTCTGTTATGCCACTGTGCAGTTCTTGGTGTCACAAGACTCTGTTGACATTCCAGACTGTTGGAAGTCTCACGGGAGACGGATGTTGAAGTTACTGGTTTCCTGTTTCTGTGTCCTGTTGTTTTCTGTCTCTCACAGAGAGCAGACGCATATTCTTTTCTGTCTTGCGTAGTTAGAAATAAAGTAGCAATGTAGCACATATTTCTGGCTCCTGCTGCTGCTGTCTGAGTACTCTGCACAATGGACAGCGTGCCTGAAGTCTCATTCAAAGGCTTAGGTCGTTAATCACCGTCGGAGGAGTGCCTGGACAAGGTTCCGAAGATATGGCCGGAGGAGTAGCCATTACAGCTCGGTCGTAGGAGGCTCCGACACTTTCAGATGTCTATAGTGCAGTAATGTTAAGTAAACATCGCAGAACAACTACTAAAGCGGAATGATGTGTGGATGTCCCAGTATAAATCCATCACTATTTCACTATTATTGCATTGGCGACATGTTACAGGATACACCTGCAAAACAACTACCAACTTCTTGATAGCTTAGTCGGTAGAGCATGAGATTCTTAATCTCGGGGTTGTGGGTTCGAGGCCCACGTTGAGCAAAAAATATTCCTGCAATGCAGGGAGTTACACTAGATCATCCACGTGGTCCCACCTAACTCAATCATTCTAGGATTCTACGAATGCTGAAGGGAGACATTTGTCATGCAAATGATCATTCTGACCAATATAGTTTCCCCCCCCCCCAGCCCTTCGCATTCCAAACCAACTGAAGATGTGAAGGTGAAAACACTCGTAAGGACTGGCGCATAAAACAAAAGCAGTCGGCAATGCAGTGATTAATTTAACTGCAAGGCATCGGTTCAAAGGGCGACACCACAAATGGAGTGAGGTTCTTGACCTGCTGATGTGCCGTGGATAACCTCATCAAGATGCTGGCACTAATTTTTCCCTGGGGAGCCAAAGAACCATCATCATCTGCCCCCGATTTGCACAGCTAAAGGCATCTAGAGGAAATTAATTAGTCCCACCGGTACTCTCTAAGGAATTTGAATTAAGGGAGTTTCAGGGTGGCAACTGGTCACATAAGAGCAGAGGGGGAAGGAACCAGCATTAACACACTCAGCAAATGGTGTTTGAGAAATGCCATAAATCAGGAGTGAGGAACCGGCGGCTCTCCAGATGTTGCTCAGCTGCAATTTTCATCTTGCCTACAAGCCATGCTTGCTAGGTTTGATGCCTTCATTTCCTTCCACCGCCCGCTTTACCTGTTCCTTCCTTATTCCTTTGGTATGTTATGCATCTCTTCTGGATAATGTTTCATTGTTTGTGTTGCAATTTATACTAGTTAATTAGGCTCCAGCAGATTGAGCGGACGAGACCAATATTGGGTCCAACAGTTGAGAAGGCGGTTTCTGCCCACACTGCAAAGGGCGACAGGTGAGGGCCGTCAACCTGGGAAGGTAGCCTATCTAGGAGAAGCAGAAACTCTGATAGTTCATGAGAAGGAAAGGCTAAGGAGTAAACCCTACACAAATCTGGAGGGGACAGTTGGATGGTGCTTTGTACACCTCCTTCTGGCAACTCCTGCAGCCCAGCTGGTGCCAAATGTATCTGCTTCCCTTTGGACCACATCAGTGAGGCTGAGAGGACCGTAGCAACCCCTGCCGGCGCCTGGGGCAGATCAAACTTGTTTTTAGGACAGTCGGCTGGCCCCCTAACAGTACCCGAGATGCCCAGCAGCGACCGTGAACCCTCAAGCTCCCCTGCCACCCCCAATCCCTGGTGCCAACATTCTGCAGTACATACGCCCTACAAGCCACCCCCTGGTTTGACTTCACCTCTGGAGGTGCACTCCATTGTCTCTCGAGACAGATGGATGCCAGCAACAGTTCTGCCTTTGCTTTTAATGCTATTAAAATGGTTGTTGTTGTTGTTGTTTTGCTTTCTCCATCGTTAATTTAGGAACATAGAAAGAAAGGTGCTCTGTACTGAGCCAAACCATTGGTCCATCCAGATCAGGACTGTCTACACTGACTGGAAGTGACTCTACTGGGTTTTTGATTGGCACCTCTTCCAGCTACTGTTCCCCATAACTTCTTTTACCTACAGAAAATCAGGGGTGCGGGGGATCTATTCTGTATGAATGCCCTTTTCTTCACTTCCTCCTCTAATATTAATGTAATACAAGCCCATGCTTTAAGAGTTTGTACCCTTCCTCTCTCTCTCTCTCTTTGTGTGTAATAGTTCTGAAAACTTTCTAAAAGCATGAGGGGGATCAATAATTGATAACATCACTTCTTAGTTAAATATAGGAGCATTTTCTGGGCCCCGGGAGAAGCACAGCGCCATATTTAAGCTAACTTGTAATTTCCATTATAATTTGCTCTGTCTTTGTAATGTGCAAAGAACTAACATTTCATCTCCACAGTTCATGAGCCAAAACTTACATCCTTGGGTGTTTAATATTAACCCATCTTCTTCTACTCAAAAAGAGAGAGAGTTAGTAATGGGGATTTTGTTTCATTTTCTATGTTCCCCCGCCCTGAAGAATCCCTGGAATTGTAGTATGATGAGGGATACTGGCAATTGTGTTGGAAATGGCTCCGTACACAGCACTTCCCACAGGATCCTGGATAAAGGGTTTTCCTCTAGGGTGGTATCAGGGCAGTTTAAACTGCTAGCTCATTTGCAAAGCTAAGCAGGGTGCGGTATGGTTTCAAACTGGATGGGGGACTCGCGTGTTGAGATTCCTGCATTGCAGGTGGATTGCACTAAGATGATGCTTGGGGTCCCTTCCATCTCTACATCTCTATGATTCTATAAATCCTGCTTTCAATACTGTTTGTGCCTGCAAAAGTTTCAGCGAGGAACGTTTGCATAGTTTTGAATCAGTGCCTGTCCTGTCAATTCCTACAGAAATCCCACGACTTTTAATACCTCAGTGCTCTCATTTTGTTGGTTGGTTCTGCCCCAGTTTTGTGGTGCTATAAGCACACAGGAATCGGTGTTGCCTTCTTTTACGCATCTTCTGAAAACTGTGTTGTTCAGGCAGGCCTTGTTTAGGTCAACAACAAATTTGTTGTCTGCGTTTTTTTCAGTTGATTTAGGACGAATCTGAGGCACTGAATCCAAAAATCACATTAGTTTTGCTCCATCAGGTGAAGTTTTTGAGCTATGGCCACATGTCGGTTTTTTACATTTTTGTTCACATGTACGCTTGTGTGGAGCATTTTAGAAGAAGTTGGTGGGGGTAAAATGCCATGTCGAATAATTGTTTTGATTGGAAATGATTATTTTAATGACAAGAAGTATTCAGGTCCGATAGTTCTGGGTGATTATGTCGAAAAGGGATCAGTTTGAAGTCATAAAACCTCGAAATCTTCCATAAATTGGTGCGGCAAAGTATAAAGTTGGGGGATCAAAACTAAGTTAATGGGGCAGCCGCCCCACGAAGTATCCTGATCTTCAATCAGCACGTCGTCCTGTAGCTCATTGTGATGAAATTCCAGTGCCTGTCTTCGGAGAACTTCCTGACATTAGTGACGAAGATGCCTCCAGTGTTGAAGGACATGAAGAAGAAGTGGTTCTTAAAGATGATGCTCCACATCCATTTTCCCAAAAGGAGTTGAATGATCTAGTTCATGAGCTCAGCTTGTCAAAGGATTCTGCCGAACTGTTGGCATCCAGATTGAAGGGAAAAAACCTCCTCTCTGACAGTGCTCGCATAGCTTCTTCCACAACAGGCATCAAGAGTACCTCCATTTTTTCTCGGAAGAGAAGGACTTGGTGTACTGTGCACATATTGCGCAGCTTCTGCTCAAGCTTGGAGTGCCACAGTATGAACCCAAAGATTGGAGACTGTTCATTGATAGCAGCAAGCGATCACTGAAATGTGTTCTGCTACACAACGGCAACCAGTTTGCCTCTATACCCCTGGCTCACTCGAGTACACTGAAGGAGAACTATGAAGCGGTGAAGTATGTGCTGGAGAAAATTGGTTATGATCAGCATAAGTGGTTTATTTGTGTTGACCTAAAGATGGTGAACTTTTTGTTGGGACAACAGTCTGGCTTCACCAAGTACCCATGTTTTCTGTGCATGTGGGATAGTAGGGACCGTGCTCAGCATTACACGAAGAAGGACTGGCCTGGCGGGAGGAATTGGTGCCTTGCAAAGAAAGGAACGTCATCAATGACCCCCTGGTGGACAGAGACAGAATACACTTCCCACCGCTGCACATCAAGCTCGGCTTAATCAAGCTGTTCACCAAGGCTCTGGACAAGGATGGTGACTGCTTCACTTACTTGTGCCAGGCTTTTCCAGGATTGACCATGGAGAAGTTGAAAGCTGGCATCTTTGACGGTCCTCAGATCCGTCAGCTCATCAGAGATCCAGAGTTCAGAAATTCAATGAACGAAGTGGAGCTGGAAGCGTGGAAGGCATTTGTTCTGGTAATGAAGAACTTTCTTGGCAACAATAAGGCCAGAAACTACACAGAACTTGTCAACAACATGCTGACTGCTTTCAGAAACCTGGGCTGCAACATGAGCGTCAAGATGCACTACCTATTTTCACATATGGACCGGTTTCCTGAGAACCTGGGTTCAATGAGTGACGAGCAGGGGGAGAGATTCCATCAGGACATGAAAGAGATGGAGACCAGGTATCAGGGTCGCTGGGACGCAGTCATGATGGCCGACTACTGTTGGACTCTGAAGAGAGACCTCCCTGCTACTGAGCATTCCAGGAGTTCCAAGAAACAGAAGTTCAAGCCCTGAAGTTTGAAAAATGGTGAAGCAACATGCAATTTACGTGTACTTACCTTTATCAATGCCCACCATTCAGTTTACAGTAAACCTGATCTGATGGAGAGAAACAGACGCCATTTCCTGATTCAGCAGTGCAAAAAATACCATAAATGAGTTGTAGAAATCTAGACAACATTCAAAAAGTAAAAAATTGTTGCCCAGTGTTATTTGTAGCATTTATATCCATTGCTTTTCCTGCGAGGAACTCAAGGCAGTGTACCTGGTCCTCCCCCTCTTCATTTAACCCCCACAACAACCCTGTGAGGTAGGTTAGGCTGAGAGGCAGTGACTGGCCCAAGGTCACCCAGTGAGCAGCATGGCCGAGTGGGGATTTGAACCCAGGTCTCCCAGGCCCTAGTCTTAATGCTATAACCACTGCACCACCCTGACTGTCTTTGCTAACCGTCTGTCTTTGCAGTGTTTATTTCATTTCACCAGCCACTATTTATTGAATTCTTTCTTATTCTTATTGAGAATTTGATGTACGCTGCCTTGCTGTATTCTGAAGAAAGTACAGTTCATAAAGATGATGCAAGAGTGCCCCACATGAAGGCAATAGTGCAGTAATATTGGGGAAGCATCACAGAACAACTAATAACGTGGAATGATGTGTAGATGCTGCAATATAAATCCACCACAAATGCACAATTATTGCATCAGTGGCGTGTTGCAGAATACACCTGTAAAACAAACAAACAACCCCGCCAGTCTGGAAGAACGCATGGAATGTCTATTAAATAAGTTTAGGCTTGTGATGTAGAAATACCCTGCGTATCACGAGGACCTTGTAGAATCTGTCGCTTTCCTCTTCCACAGGTGCAAATCCTCCACAGGGACCTTTCCCACCCCAAGTTTACTCTACCTGAGCAATTTAGAGACTGCACGCTAGCAAATTTTGGCAGATTGGCCTGAAAGGCGAGGGAGGCGATGTTCCGACATCTTCCTGATGGCTTTTTCCTTTCACCTCAGCACTTTCCTTCAGGTGACAACGCCTCCCTCCAATTAAGGGATAAAGAAAAATCCAGAGCGTTTGACCACGCTAGGCCGCCCAAGCCTGGCAAAGCAGGATTTGATGTGATTTGAAATTTGCTTTAATGTAGTCGCATTCCAAGCCTCCCTTTAAGATTGATTCGGCCTCTCCGAATGAGAAGAGAGCCCCCGGCAAATTGCTTGGGAAGCCGAGTGTGACATCTCTCCGCGCTCCTCTGCACAGCTTTTAGTGACCCTCGTACGCCTGCCTAAACAAACAGGCCCATGTGCCAAGCCAGCTATTAGCACGCAGCGCACAGAGAGGTTGTGTCGGGGCGTCGAGCAGGTTCCAGAGATTTCCCAGGCGAGCGCTTTGCCATCTGAGCCGCTGCGGCAAAGCTCCGCCAGTTTGCATGGGCCGGGAGCGGATCCTTTCGCATCGTTGCCTGTTGCGCTCTTCAGAGGGAAGCTGGTCAGGAACAGGGAGACTGAAATCCCTAAGCCACTTCTCCAACCTTCTTCCTCAACCACAATTGTTTCAAAAGAGAGCTCGCATACCCTCAAAGCGTCCCTATTTTCCAGGGACAGTCCTGGAATTACAAAAGCCATCCTGGCTTCTGATTTGATCCCATAATGGCCTTATTTTCCCTCCCAGTGCCGCCACTGCCAAGCTCAGGGAGAAGGATGTGCTGGCTCTTGTCCCGAGTGGTGGCAGCTGTGAGGGAACATCCTGTTGCCTCTCAGTGGCCTTTCCATAGCCACATTTCTTCTGGATGAGACCAAAGGCCTGTCTTGTCCTGTGGCCCAGCAGTTGCTTCACAGGGAAGCATACATGAAGGGCATGGACCCCACGTCTGGTATTTAAGGGAATACTGCCTCTCTGATACTGGAAATGACCTACAACTTCTGTGCCTAGTAGCCAGTGTCAGCTGGTGCCAATTGAGACTGGTAGGGCAGAAAGAAGGGAGCCAAACACTAGGTGGTGCCAGAGCAGGTGGCAGGCAGAGTCAACTACTGTATACAGTGGTACCTCGGGTTACAAACACTTCAGGTTACAGACTCCGCTAACCCAGAAATAGGACCTCGGGTTAAGAACTTTGCTTCAGGATGAGAACAGAAATTGCATGGCAGCGGCGCAGCGGCAGCGGGAGGCCCCATCAGCTAAAGTGGTACCTCAGGTTAAGAACAGTTTCAGGTTAAGAACGGACCTCCAGAATGAATTAAGTTCCTAACCTGAGGTACCACTGTATTTCCAGTTCTGTCTATTCCCCTTTCAGAGCTCCACAGGGGCAAACTAGAATCGGAAGAGAAGTTGGATTCAGCTCGCACCTAATTTGCACATGACAAAGCACAGCCATCCTTTGAAATTCACCCTCCTGCAGCCTGAAGTGGTACAGTCTAGGCACATGCTGTATCCTTGGCTTGCCAAAGACAGTCCCTAGCCAGTGTTTAGCATGAGCCGTTAAAACGAAACGCTTCTCAAGGTCTCTTTTCAATGAACGTGTGAGCGTGCAAGTGTAGTAAAAGTGGCGAGAACATTGAAGCACCAGCAGTTGCTCCAAACCAGATTCCTAAGGGAATAATTTCAGGCCCTGCCTTGTAAGTCCTGGAAGAGTCCTTTCGTTTCTGCCTTTTGACAACCCTGTTCCACGTTCTCAAACTTTAAAAAAAAAATTAACTGCAATTTAATCTGCACATTCTCTAGCCCCACCCCCCCGCATGTGTTTTGTCCATATTCTAGAGGGAGGAAAGGGCTTATTGGAGACCCGCCCCCCGGTTCCCTCCCCAGCCCCCTGTGTCATTTATTTCCTCTCCATGTTCCTCCGTTCTGCTCTGTGTGAGCCAGCAGCAATGTCAGTGAAATTGACTCACATTCCCATCACTGAAGCGTGGGCACAAAACACTTTGGAGACCTGGAAGGCTGGTTGGCCTCAGCAAGTTTTGCTGCTCTTGCACGCAGCGCTCAGCAAGAACAGCATGGCAAGAAAAGTGAGCGGGACAATATCATAGAATTGTTTGAAGGGACCCCAAGGGTCATCTAGTCCAACCCCCTGCGATGCAGAAATCTCAGCTAAAGCATCCAGTGAAAGAGGCTGTTGTGTCTGGAGGGGTGGAGAGCTGCGATCCAACTCTTGATTCCAGCAGGACACTTGTCTCGAGGCTTGTTCACACATTACATTGAACACAGGCACAAGCTGTCTCTGTGCATGGGCAGAGTGTTTGTGTGAAAGACTGCACACTCGTTGGTTTGTACTGCAGGGCACCCAGGTACACTCGTCGAATGTTACATGTGAAGAATTTCACGATTGCGCACAGCTCAACTGCAGGGGTACCTCTAGTTAAGTAATTAATTTGTTCCAGAGGTCCATTCTTAACCTGAAACTGTTCTTAACCTGAAGCACCACTTTAGCTAATGGGGCCTCCCACTGCCGCCGCGCTGCCGGAGCACCATTTCTGTTCTCATCCTGAAGCAAAGTTCTTAACCTGAAGCACTATTTCTGGGTTAGCAGAGTCTGTAACCTGAAGCGTATGTAACCCGAGGTACCACTGTATTTGTGCACACAGACTGTACTCTCATTGGATGCAGGGTGTGAAGATCAGGGCCGGCCCATCCATGAGGCAGAATGAGGAAGCCACCTCAGCAGAGGCGGATTTGGGGCAGTGCGACCGGTACTGCCACACTGGGTGTTGAGTCTAGGGGTGCTGCAGCTATGACCTAGTAAACTGAGCAGAACGAAAGGCGAGAGGTGGGGGCATCAAAATTTGATCTTGCACTGAAATTTGAAAGAGCAAAGTCCACCCCTGACCTCAGGTAGCAGGATTCAAGGGACGCCTCCATGAGAGTTCCCCTTCCTGCCGCTGCCGCCAGAAACATGAGAAGAGACTACAGAAGCTTCCGGTGAGATCTTGCAAGAGCCTCGCGAGATTGTGCAGAGTCCTCTCACAAGATCTCGTTGGAACCCAGAAGTCAAAGCGACGTGACCCCAGTAAGTGAAGCTTTGGCAAGGGGCAGCAAGACAAATGGGAGACGCCTTCTTGCTTCACCTCAGGTGGAAAACAGGCGAGGCCACTCCAGTGAAGATCCAGGATGAAATCATTAAAGCCCTTTCACATTATGAAGAATGGCTGGATGTGTGGACATGGGTGTGCATGTGTTCAGAAGCTTTCACACATTTTTGGATGTGCGTATGAAGTCTCTTGAGATGTCAGGCATTGCAGAACATTAGAAGAAACTGGATGTATATCGAGATGTCAAGCATTACAGAACATTTGTAGCGGATGAGACCAAAGATTCGTTCTACTGCAGCATTCTGCCTCCTGCCTTGGAAAACAGTTGGCACCAGCTCTGGGTAGTTTGTAGTTTCAAAAAGGTTCACATTTGTTACTGCCTTATGGATTCTCAATGCAGGCCTTGATTCCACTTGAAAATGTAACCTGAATCAACTCTAAACAGAGTACTAGGTGTAAAAAGAGGACAAATCAATAGAGCTGCTCTTTCCTGTTGCAGTATGGTGCATTGGCTAGCAGGTGCAAAACTTTAGCATCGATATGAAAAATACCTGTCATTTCCTTTAAAAATGGAACACCAGAAAGCTTTTAGTTGCTTCTGTTTTGAAAAGCTGCTGTGTCCAATAGTTCAGCGGGGGACATTTTGGAACATACCAGTCCCAAGGCATATTTAAGGGTGGATGGAGACATAGTCATGCTCAGTTTAAGTATATAGAGTATAGAGTCCAATAGACCTGTTGAGATTAGATGTAGAATGGTGGGCCAATAAACTTGTACCGCTTTTTAATTCTATCTATCACTCAGCTCTTGTACCTAAGTCGTGGAACAACTCAATAGTGGTACCAATCTTTAAAAAAGGTGATAGGAATTGCCAGGAGAACTACAGGCCTATAAGTTTGTTACCATGCATAAGTAAAATCTATGCCAAATCTCTGCTTATTAAATTGGAAGAATGGATGCTGACAAAAGGTCTACCTGGTAAAGAGCAGGCTGGTTTTAAGGCAGGCTCGTCAACTCTTGACCAGTGTCTAGTGTTAAGTCATCTTGTGGATAAATAAGTCATGAGAAATAAACGAAAACTCTTTGTGGCATTTGTGGATTTAAAAAGTGCCTTTGATTCGGTCGACCGCAATAAACTATGGACTAAACTAGAACACCTTGGTATCGACCCATATCTACTTACACTGATTCAAAGTTTACATTCTAATAACCAAATATATGTTAAAGTATCAAAAGATGGTAGACTTGCAGGTCCTATTCTGAATAATCGAGGAGTTAGGCAAGGCTGTATCTTGGCCCCTACCCTATTTAATTTATTTCTATCTGACCTACCATTATTTCTTCAAAACGCAACCACTCATACTCCTTATTTAAACAATAGCCCACTCTTTTTATTACTTTATGCAGATGATGCTGTAATTATTTCACTCTCTGTTTTGGGTTTAAAAAAATTATTTAAGAGTTTCTCAAACTACTGCTCTCTCAATAATCTCAAAATTAATTATGATAAGACAAAGATTATGCAATTCAGAAAGAGAGGGAACCCAAAAGGCTGTATAATTAATGGACATCTAATACAGGAAGTTAAGCACTTCAATTATCTGGGAATCACATTCAAAAATAATATGAATTGGAATACGCATATATGTGCTGCAATAGCCAAGGCCAAAGTGACAGCCCACCATATTAAATCCTATTTTTTTTCTCCAGTAGGAAACAGATTTATTCCAGCTGTATTGCAAGTGATTGACATGAAACTCTGTGCCCAACTTCTATACGGCACACCAGTGTGGATTTCAGGTGACCTCAAGAGGTTGGATAAATTTCACGCATCCCTTTTGAGGTCATTATTAGGACTTGCAAACTCTGTAAAATACGAAACAATATGTTGTGAGCTGGGAATACTGCCTTTATCAGTAAGGGCATGGCTGAGGACCTTGAAATATTGGATCTTCCTCCATTATAGAGCCCTATCCCCTAATACTATACTTTACGATTTTTTAAGTGATAGGGCAATCTACAATCTATCAGTGATTTGTAGGAGAAAACTGGATTCGATAGGGCTCACTCTAACTGATTTTGAAATCTCTGATCCCAAAGATATATGGGAAATTATCAGGAAGACCCTCACAGAAAAAAGTGTTCTCGCCATGCTTGAGGTTGCAAAGCGCAGCACCTGCTCTCCTATCCACCTAAATCTCCCTTTGTGTAGAGATTTCCAAAAGGGATACATGACAAATCTGAAGAAACATGAATCGTGTAGGCTGTTTATGTTGGCCAGATTTAACATGTTTCCCTCGGCGGTAGTGAGAGGAAGATACTTAGCTATCCCAGAATCAGAGCGTCTCTGTAAATGCAGAAAACAGGAACCCGATACTCTAGAGCATATATTCTTTTCCTGTGATTTTGGCAGCTACGCCAGAAGACAATTATTTGAGGCCCTAAAATTTAATAGACAGTTTTTTACACAACCAACTGTTCAGGACCTGCTGGCGGACAGCGATGATCAAATTACTTTAATAGCGGCTGAATTTTTAAGTGCTGTCCATGAAGAAAGAATGGGCCATGATAAAGAGACTTAGTGGTTTTAATGGTAGGTGATGTTGCTGTGTTGTATTATATTATTTATGTACATTGATTTATTTTTTGGAGTTAAGAATAGGACTGGGATAAATTGTGTTCGCTGAGCCCGTATTTTATACAGTCTGTATATGATGTTTGTTTGTTAATGTGAGGTGTGATATGCCTAATAAAGGATTTTGAATTGAATTTGAATTAAGTATATAGAGGGGCAAACGCTCCAATTCTGCTCCAAAATATATTGGCTTGGATCCAGACTAAGTCATCAGCAGTGTAGACTCAATGGGACTTAAGTTAGTCCCATACTAGCAGGCCTCATTGATTTCAGTGGTTCTCTTGTAAGCATGTATAGGGATGGATCTACACACAGGAAAAACCCCGCTATAAATAAGTCAGAAATTAGATCGTTATAACAAACAAACAAACAAACAAACAAACAAAGATGCTATGGAAAATTGGGTATAAAAAATTCCCTGCTCTCTGCTGCCACCTCGTGCTGCATGTTTATACCACATTCAAATCATTGTTTCTTTGCTAATGTAGCTGAGTCCTAAGTCAGCTACATCCAACTCCATATATTTGCAAGGCTGCAGCGAAAATTATATATTATTGAATAGTTCTGAACTCTAACGTCAGAATAAAGTTAGCAAACACTATTTAGGGTTCTTTCAAAAATGAATTTTGAAACGAAAAAGAAAAACCAAGGAGCTAATTGCTATGCAACCCTTAAAGATCGCTCCTTTTTTTGCTATTAAGGCTTCCAATTCCAGACAGTCTCAGGAAATGATGTTTGGAGTCCACTCCAGTTAACTGTCGTCATGGAGATTCCAAGTTTGAAGCTATAAACTTAGTCTGACATGCGTTTCTTCTATAATTACTGTTTCTGTACAGAGGCTTAATATAAAGCTTTGTCGTGCACATTTTTATATGGCGTTTTGAATGTATTTGATTTCGTTTGCTTTGGCCATGATATGATATGCAGACTAATTCAATAAATTCCATTCAGTACGATACAAGTGATTCTCTTTCCCCCCTTCCTTTCATTTTGTGGGGGCCAGTTTGCAGCATTCAAATGCTTACTGTGCGATTTTTGAATCCTTGCTCCCGGGTACTCGGAAAAACAAGCTGCCAGGACTCATGGGGGCAAATGTTTCGGACAGCATCCACAATAGTTTGTGGTTGTTGTTTAGTCGTTTAGTCGTGTCCAACTCTTCATGACCCCATGGACCAGAGCACACCAGGCACTTCTGTCCTCCACTGCCTCCCACAGTTTGCTCAAACTCATGCTGGGAGCTTCAAGAACACTGTCCAACCATCTCGTCCTCTGTCTTCCCCTTCTCCTTGTGCCCTCCATCTTTCCCAACATCAGGGACTTTTCCAGGGAGTCTTCTCTTCTCATGAGGCGGCCAAAGTATTGGAGCCTCAGCTTCAGGATCTGGCCTTCCAGTGAGCACCCAGGGCTGATTTCCTTCAGAATGGAGAGGTTTGATCTTCTTGCAGTCCATGGGACTCTCAAGAGTCTCCTCCAGCACCATAATTCAAATAGTTTACCCACAATAGTTTACTGGGCTCAAAGTGGGAAATAGAAATTCTAGGCCAGAAGCGGGAAAACTCAGGCCCAGGGCCCTAAATGTAGCCCTGAAGTCTTCATTATCTTGCCCTCTGGACTCTCCCTGGGCCATGTTCTTCTTCCAGTGAATCCTGATCCACACCCTCCTTGAGAACGCGTCTTTGAACTTATGGTGCCTCTCAGTTTGCCTGGATGGAGAGAGCTTTCTGTATGGGAGCTGGAGGGTGCCATTTTGGCTCCCCAGTCCCTAAGCTAAGTAGCTATTGATGAAACCCTGCATGTCGCTAATACCCCTTTAAATCCGTCCCAGCCAAGCTCAACAACGTAACTTGTGGCAGCAAATCCCATAAATCGATGGCATGTTTTGTGAATCCGAGTGCATACACAGATAAAGGTATGGCTCCAGACATATTCATGCTTGGAACAGATCCATTGAACTCAGTTGGGCTTTGCTTACCCATGACTTGCTTAAGTCCCATTGATTTTGTTGACAGGAGTAAGCCAGCAGGAAACCAAACTGAGCAAGCTGACGTTAACTCTTTCTTAGCAAAAACAGGATCTGCCCAGCAGTGTCAGGCCTAGTGAGCACAGTAACTCATCTCTGGCAGGTCTTGCCCAAATGAAGCAGTTGTGGAGGCTGAAGGTCTTCACCTCTCCACAGCCATCTAAGTCCCTTCCTTTCCAAAGTTTTTCCCAAGCAATCTGAGACTGTGCCTGTTAAGTTGTGGGTGAACATATCAGACAACACAGCGATTCTCCAAACAGCTCTTGTTTATTCACAGGTCAGAACAGAACTGAACTGAAGAGCTCAGTCAGCCTGCTTATATAGAGCTCCAGTCTATATTTATACCTATACAGTGGTACCTCGCAAGACGAATGCCTCGTAAGACGAAAAACTCGCAAGACGAAAGAGTTTTTCGTTTTTTGAGTTGCTTCGCAAGACGAATTTCCCTATGGGCTTGCTTCACAAGACGAAAATGTCTTGCGAGTTTGTTTCCTTTTTCTTAAAACCGTTAATACCCAGGGAATCCGTGCTGCGCAAGACGAAAAATTTGCAAGACGAAAAAACTCGCAGGACGAATTAATTTCGTCTTGCGAGGTACCACTGTAAATAACTATAGTTATTTATACCCCGCCCTCCCTAGCCAAGACCAGGCTCAGGGCGGCTAACACCACGTATAAAAACAATTGATTGAAATACAACTTAAAAACAAAATTGAAATACAACATTAAAATTCAGTCTCATTTCAGTAGAAACGCAAATAAAAAACTTTTGGGGGGATGAAAACATCAAATCTTCACCAAGGCCAACTATCCAGACTGGTCCTACGTGGGCCAGAAAAAAGCCAGGGAAGTCCCCAAATTGGAGTTCCATCACAGAAAAAGGAAAGATGGGGAGGGGATCAAGTTGATTCCAAGCCAAAGGCCAGGCGGAACAGCTCTGTCTTACAGGCCTTGCGGAAAGAAATCAGATCCTGCAGGGCCCTGGTCTCATGAGACAGAGAGTTCCACCAGGCCGGAGCCAGTGTTGAAAAGGCCCTGGCTCTGGTTGAGGCTAATATGACTTCCTTAGGGCCGGGACCTCTAGGGTGTTGCTATTTATGGTCCTTAAGGTCCTCCGTGGGGCATACGGGAGAGGCGGTCCCGTAGGTACGAGGGTCCTAGGTCCTGATTACCTCTTCAGCTTCCAACACCTCCTCTCCCAGTGTTCTCTCTCTCCATCATCCCACCACCACACCCTGGGCTCTGAATCTTCTTCACCTGGGGGTTCCCCAGCTGGTTTGTCCCACATTCCTCTGCGTCCAACCAGTCCATGAAACAAACACACACGCGTATCAAATATTTAAAACAATGAGATATATTTATCTAGTCCCAAGTAGGCAAGGCTGTAGCTCAGTAGCAGATCATCTGCTTTGCATGTAAAAGGTCATGGGTTTGAACCCCAGCACATCTCCAGGTAAGGAAAGACTTCCTGTCTGAAACACTGGAGAGCCAATTCCGGTCAAGGTAGGCGCTGCTGAGCTCTATCTAGGTGAACCAAAGTCCTGACTCAGTATAAGTTTATGTCCCTGTGCTTCTCATTAGGGCAGACACACCTGATGCTAAAAAGTGCTAGAGGTTATTTCCAGAAAGCTAGGGGTCCATGCTACCATTACCGTCTCCACCTCTCAACGCGGCCTCCCACTGTACGGTGTTGACTGCGCGATACTTCACTCCAGACTTGATAGCACCCTTCAAGGGGCTTGCTAGGCACCAATTGCCTACTCCCACTGAGGCTCACACATAATGAATGGCTCCTTTAGGGCCCTGGCGTGCTGAGCATGTTCTGCTGATTCCTTTGGCTGGTTTGATTGAAACAGTGTGACTCCTTTTCTCAGGCTGAAGGGGGAGTGATGCTCAGGAGGCTCTTGGGAAACCGAGAGATCCAGCGAAGAAAACAACGAAGCAGGCAGGGAAATGTAGCAGCAGAGCCAAAGATTTTAAAAAAGAAGGTTTTAAACAAAAATACAAAATGAGAGTTAGGAAGGCACATGCTCAGATTATAGGGCACATTATGCCAGGAAATCCAGAAGAAATTGGGATGGTGGGAGGTTTCCCCACATTGATAATTCACCCGGAATGAGCTATGTTTAAACAAGGCCATGTAAAAATTCATAGCATTGGCACGTGCTCTTCAAGATGCACTTAGTTAGCTCTCTTTCAAGAACATACAGTTTGGTTCAGGGCTCACATGGTGACGAGTCTATTAAGCTGGACAACATGCTTGCTGGCATGCTGTGATGATAATGGGAAAGGAAGCACAAAGCAAAGTCGTGTCTCTTTGTAGAAAACAGGCTGGAGGAGGTGCATATGCTGCAGAAGTGGTAGAGTCCTGAATGGTGGCTGGACCGTACCACTTCAGGATTCAACTGGGTGGCAGTGGGGTGGATGCTATTTTTGAATACTCTTTCATGATTAAAATAAATAAATACTGACCACTTCAGAGAGACTATCCAGGGTCAGCAAACCTTTTCAGCAGGGGGCCGGTCCACTGTCCCTCAGACCTTGTGGGGGAACGGACTTGGGAATTCGGGAATGAACGAATTCCTATGCCCCACAAATAACCCAGAGATGCATTTAAAATAAAAGCACTCATGTAAAAACACACTGATTCCTGGACTGTCTGTGGGCGGGATTTAGAAGGCAATTGGGCCGGATTCGGCCCCCGGGCCTTAGTTTGCATCGTATAGGGTTGCAGCTTAGTTTGCCTACCCATGGACTAGATCTAAGCTGCTGGTTCTGGCAGATTGCTGTTTCATAGTTCTACTGTTTCAAGTTTTTCATGTCCCCTACAGTGCAGTCCTATATGTGTCCTCTCAAAAATAGTGAGTTCGGTGGACCTTACCCCTAGGAAGGATCGTATAGGGTTGCAGCCAGGTAATGATTTCCTTGCTGCTACTTCCCTGCCACAAAGAAAATCTTTTGGAACATTAGCATTTTTTGGCGAGCGGGGGCACATTTGGAAATCTAAGAAATTGTTGCAGGCGCCACAAAAAAATACAAACTTCACAGGAAAATGTCTGGCGACGCCAAAAATCCCTCCCCCCCCACAAAGTTCATATGTACCACAAAAAATAAAACGAAGACAAAAAAGGCAACACTTCCATCCCAAATAACACACAACTGCCCCCACAATCACATAACAAGGGGGAAAGCCCATCGCAAACCCTCCACAAAACAAACACACACACATATACTCAATTTAAAAATAAAATAGGAAGTAGCGTAGCAGGGGGCCTTGGAAGGGGACACGGGTGGTGCTTAGGATGCTGTGGTGGCCACAGGTGATAATATATACAGTAGTACCTCAGGTTAAGTACTTAATTTGTTCCGGAGGTCCGTACTTAACCTGAAACTGTTCTTAACCTGAAGCACCACTTTAGCTAATGGGGCCTCCCGCTACTGCTGCGCCACTGGAGCACAATTTCTGTTCTCATCCTGAAGCAAAGTTCTTAACCTGAGGTACTATTTCTGGGTTAGCAGAGTCTGTAACCTGAAGCGTATGTAACCCGAGGTACCACTGTAATAATAATTTATTATTTATACCCCACCCACCTGGCTGGGTTTCCCCAGCCACTCTGGAGGGCTCCCAACAGAATATTAACAACACGATAAAACATCAAACATTAAATTGGAGAAGACCCCAGGGAAGGGGGAAAGGTATGAGCAGAGTTTCTATGCGCAATGGGCTCTCGTGTCCCCAGCATAGCTTTTTTCCTCTGTCCACAGCTAACCAGAAGAACTAATTGCACAAAATGGTCACATAATGCAGTCCAAATATATTCAGGGTCTCAAGTTAGCCTGGGCCTGGGCTCAGAACGGGGACAGTTTTATTGCAGAATCTCTCTCAAGGCTTCCCTCTCCACAACCAACAAAGGTGCACAAGCGATGAGGAAATCGTGTTGTTGTGTCGCGCTACAAACCGCGGCATGTGGTGACCTTTTCGGCGAGCCGTGCACAGAGGGGGAGGAAAACACACACAAACACATACACACAGCAAACAAACAACTCATTTATATACAGCGAAAAATTAACCAGTGTGGGGTAGATCAGATGCACCGTTAGGCTTGCTTGTGGGAGATACTGGCTTAGAAAATCCTGCTCAGCCACAACATCAAATGAGCAGGATGACCTTGGCCAAGTGCCTGTCTCTCAGCCTGATCGATCTCCTGGGTTAAACACGAGCCATCGGCAGATCTGGATTTCTAGAAAAAGAGATGTCGAAACTCTGCTCTGTTTGGAAGTGCCACTTCCGTCAAGAAACCTTCGAAGGAGGGTGTGAGGAGAGAGGCCTTCAATTCCATTCACACTTAAATGTGAACTTACCTGGTTTACACTTTCTGAAAGCATTCAAAACCGAATCACAGCATTCGCACTTCTCTGAATTGGTTCACCAAAAAGCACATTCTGGAACAAACGGTGCACATAAAATGGCATATGTCGGTGAAAACAACATACAGAATGGATTGCATCAGGGGAAATTGGTTTGAAGAAATGTGTACATTTGTCTATATGTGAATACTGGGAGAAATTTTGCTCCAAATTGGAAGGCAGTGGACTCTCCTTCACTGGAGGTTTTTGAACAGAGGTTGGATGGCCATCTGTCTGGCATTATTTAGCTGTGGTTTCTGCAATGCAAAGGGGTTGGACTAGATGATCCTTGGGATCCCTTCCCACGCTACAATTCTGTGATTCTATGATTCTAAAATGCTGATTAATTCTCATGAGGACTTTAAAAAAAAGCCACCTGATGTGGGAATGGAAGAACTTAGACCTGGAGAAACGAGATACTGAGGGAAACCGAAAGAGACGGATTTGCCCATCTCTAAATTTCCCCCTTGTATGTGGAGCTTCTCTGAAATTATCCAATGATAAGAGACATGCACACTGCTCCTGCTCAGGAAAGATCTTGGTGAATCTCACAATCACCTGGTTCAGAGCTTGTTACTAATCCAATGTCATTTACCTGAGAAATGTTTCTACTGCTTGGAACTGAGGGGATTCCTGACACCTGCAGGAATCTCCTTTGCATAGCTCACATTGAATTGCATTTGCCATTGGACAGCCCATTCACTCAGTCTGGAGAGTCCTTTGGGGGTTCTTTGCAATTTTTATATTTTGTTTTGTTTTGTTTTAACCACCCTGGACACCCAGGGCTTCTGCTGGTGGGGTTTGCTAGGTGAATCCTGTTAGAATTCCTGCTCCGTGATTGCAGTCATGGGATTGTTGTCTTTCACATGACGGTGTATGTTTTGACTCCACAAAGTGGGAAGAGACGGAGACAGGATGTTTGTGTTACTGTGTTCTGTGAAGTGGGACTATTGTCCTTTATTCTTTTTCTCTTTGCTGTCTGATGCTAGAGAGAGAGGGAGCCATGTTGCAGTGCTCTGTGTGTGTTTATATGCAAATAAAGTAGATTAGCCAAAATGCTGAGTTCTGTCACGCGCAAGTTGTGCAAACTCTGCGGATCCCTAAGTGTGCCGATGTCTGTTGGCATCGGTCGCTGTGATGTTCGGGCAGAAGAAAGCTTATGAAGCTCCCGAACGATCAACCAGTCGGGTGTGTGTCTCTGCTAGGGTCCTACTCGAGTGTAGGCTGAACTTATGAATCCTGTCCATAATTTACAGCAGTGAGATGCATAGCACAGGATCGAAACAACACTGGATGCGATGAATGCAGGGCAAAACAGAAAACAGTGCCTTCTTTCACCTCTACCTCAGGCAGCAAAACGTCTCAGGCTAGCCCTCCTCTCCAAGCATGCACAGAACCTTTTCCCCTCCCCGCTGAGCACGGCTGAATGATCAGAGGAAGACCCACATATCTGGTGTTGTGCAAGTGGAGAGGAAGGGGCTGCGCGCCACAGGCCGTTGCTTACAGCCTGCCTTGAATCCCCACACTGTTTGTTTTACAAATAAAACACAGTGGCCAATATAAGCATCTTGGCAGGCTGACTTATAAAGCTATTATAATCCGAAGGAGATGAGCTTGTAAGGATGTTTGGAAAGCAGAGGATGCTTCCTCAGGTGCAGGGAAGGCTGGTTCAGGCTTTGACGGTGACAGACTACAGCAAAATGCGCTGTTGGAAGAAAGAGACAGAGCGCAAGGCACTCCACACACCCACTTTCCCCACGAGGGTTACTGCTCCTTCGTGTAGGAGTTGGAATATTGCTAGTGATTTCCCTGGCTTAGAGACAGAAGAATCGCAAGGGGCAACAGGCATGGAGGAGGAGCTTGGTTGGTAGCCATAAAAAAAAAAGGCCTGCTGAAATGATAGGCCTCCACTCAACAAAACATTACGTTTCCGAGCACAATTCAAAGTGTTGGTGCTGACCTTTAAAGCCCTAAACGGCCTCAGTCCAGTATATCTGAAGGAGTGTCTCCACCTCTATTGTTCTGCCCAGACACTGAGGTCCAGCGCCGAGGGCCTTCTGGCGGTTCCCTCACTGCGAGAAGCCAAGTTACAGGGAACCAGGCAGAGGGCCTTCTCAGTAGTGGCACCCACCCTGTGGAACGCCCTCCCACCAGATGTCAAAGAGAACAACAACTACCAGACTTTTAGACGACATCGGAAGACAGCCCTGTTTAGGGAAGCTTTTAATGTTTGATGCATTACTGTATTTTAATATTGTGTTGGAAGCCGCCCAGAGTGGCTGGGGAAACCCAGCCAGATGGGCGGGGTATAAATAATAAATTATTATTACTACTACTACTACTACTACTACTACTACATATCCCTCTGCGTAACCCATATCCCTGGCATCTCTGAAGAGGGCCTCAAAATGAGTTTGGATCTGTGGATGTTATTCCACCGAGGCCACATTCGCACTACTCATTCTAAAGCACCAAGAGTCAAACAGTCATGGCTTCCCCTAAAGGATCCTGGGAAATATAATCCAATAAGGATTGTTCGGAGACCCCTGTTCCCCTGCCAAACCCAGAGAGGTTTAACAGACAACCCTTCTTCCCAAGGAACTCTGGGAAATGGAGCTCTGAGAGGGGAACAAGGGTCTCCTAACAACTTACTCCACAAACTGCATCTCCCAGAATTCTTTGGGGAAAGCCACGACTGTTGGAAATGGCATCGTAGTGCTTCGAACCTCAGAGCAGAATGGACACGACCATGCTTGTGGTGAAGAAATGGGAGGAGGCAGTGTGTCTAAGACTCGCCGTGCAGTTTCACAACGGCTAGGGGAAAGAGTGGCTTTTTTGAGAACAAAAAATGAATAATATTAGCAAAGACGAGACACGGTATAATCGCTGGGGTGAGAGGAATGCAGCCTCTGAAGTGATTTGCAGCTGGATCCACTTCTTCCCTGCCACAGACTGGGCTTTTGGACACATAGATTGAGCCGAGCATGCAAGCCTCTGGGCAGGGATGGTGGTGGTTCGGGCATTCAATGCCCATGCATGGCGGGAGGGCAGTAATTTCCCTTTACTGCCTCCTATCTGAAGTTTCTGTGCTTCCTCCTGACCCCAGGGCCTTGTGCTTTGGCTGCCCACTTCCAACAAATCTGATTTACCACAAAGAGAAACTGAGTGACATTGCAGCTGACTCTGGATGTTTGAGTTGTACTGTGTCCTGTCTTGCTCAGAGGAAATCCAGTGGAATTAATGGATGTGGCTGGCTTTCTCCCATTCATTTCAGTGGGTCTACTCTGAGTAGGACTTAGTTTCAAGACGATCCATTGGCATTCGCATTTCTGCAGTTCATAGAAATGCAGAGTTGGAAGGGGTCCCGAGGGTCATCTAGTCCAACCCCCTGCAATGCAGGAAAGTTTTGCCCAACGTGGGGCTCAAACCCACAACCCTGAGATTAAGAGGCTCAAGTTCTATCAACTGTTGTTGTTGTTGTTGTTTAGTCGTTTAGTCGTGTCCGACTCTTCGTGACCCCATGGACCAGAGCGCGCCAGGCACTTCTGTCTTCCACTGCCTCCCGCAGTTTAGTCAAACTCATGCTGGTAGCTTCGAAAACACTGTCCAACCATCTCATCCTCTGCCATCCCCTTCTCCTTGTGCCCTCCATCTTTCCCAACATCAGGGTCTTTTCCAGGGAGTCTTCTCTTCTCATGAGGTGGCCAAAGTATTGGAGCCTCAGCTTCACGATCTGTCCTTCCAGTGAGCACTCAGGGCTGATTTCCTTCAGAATGGATAGGTTTGATCTTCTTGCAGTCCATGGGACTCTCAAGAGTCTCCTCCAGCACCAGAATTCAAAAGCATCAATTCTTCAGCGATCAGCCTTCTTTATGGTCCAGCTCTCACTTCCATACATCACTACTATCGACTGAGCTATCAGCTAATGTACATGGATTGGGCAGAAAGCATCTTCTTCCATTTCAAGTTAGGCGTCTTTCACTTTCCGTTTCACGCTTACAAATGCGCACGAGCGTTGCATCCCAGACCATAAGGCATTCTCAGTGTCACTTATGATAATGCGCTGCGTGGCAAAAATGTGCATGGCACATCTATTTATTTTTAATTTATTAGCATATTACAAAAGCCAATTTATTCCGGGCAATTTAATATAGTTCACTGACCCGGCTCAAGAACAACCTGGTTAAAAGGTTGTTACCGAGACAGGACAGCTGCTTCACCTTTCCTTTATTCTGGGATGTGATAAACTCTAAGAACCACTTAATAGGAAATATTTTTGTACTCTGGTAGGGTACCAGACTGCAAATGATGCGCATTCAGCATCAGCTGTGTTCATTCAACACTGAAAGCATTCTAACACTTCAGGTGCTGTTGACATTGACTAGGCTCGAGGAGGGGTGGATTTTGGTAATATGGCGCCCCCTCCCCCCAATTCCCCCCCCCACAATAGTTCCTTTGGGTGCAGTTGCCTTTTAATGGATTTTCTCCATAGCAACCTGTATAATATATGTTTATATATTATAAAGAGAGTCAGTGATGAGTCAGACTGGTGAAAAGTCCTGGGTACCTCCCCCTCCTGCTGTGATGAACTCCTCTCCTCCCTTGTCTCCCAGAACCAGAAGAGGCATGAAATGGGTGGAAGAGAGGTTGGCTGTATGCAGGCGCAGTATCCGATTTCTTGGAAAAAGCCATTGTCATGAACTGGCAGGACTTTGGAGAGGACAAAGAGGATCCTGGTGAGAGGTGCAGCTGGGAATAGGTCACACAGGAGCAAGCTGTCTAGGTAGTACTCACAGGTGTGCCTGTGAATACTTTCTTTATCCTGAGCAAACCGTTTTGTATGACTGGCTTTTCGGACTGATGAAGCGTGTAGCGAAACCTGTAATATATCCGGAGAACAGGTCTCCTTTTGCCCACTTGCATTATTGTCACCGGGGTGGTGGCTTTGATTTGCCTTCCCATGATTGATCCATGCATACGGCTTTGTGTTTCCAACTCAAGACCCATTGAAGAACATCTCATCCAGTTCAATCTTTGAAAAAAAGCTTTGAAAAACTTTTTCTTATTCTCCCAGTGTGCTACCCTTGCAGTTGTGGCGGCACGGGGTTGCCGTTTTGTGATTGGACTTACGCTACATGTTGAACGGTTCATTTATCCAGTCTGTATAACGTTTACTGCACATGTAACTTGTTAAGATGTTGTTGTTTAGTCGTTTAGTCGTGTCTGACTCTTCGTGACCCCATGGAGCAGAGCACGCCAGGCACTCCTGTCTTCCACTGCCTCCCGCAGTTTGGTCAAACTCATGTTCATAGCTTCGAGAACACTGTCCAACCATCTCATTCTCTGTCGTCCCCTTCTCCTTGTGCCCTCAATATTTCCCAACATCAGGGTCTTTTCCAGGGAGTCTTCTCTTCTCATGAGGTGGCCAAAGTATTGGAGCCTCAGCTTCAGGATCTGGCCTTCCAGTGAGCACTCAGGGCTGATTTCCTTAAGAATGGATAGGTTTGATCTTCTTTCAGTCCATGGGACCCTCAAAAGTCTCCTCCAGCACCATAAATCAAAAGCATCAATTCTTCGGCGATCGGCCTTCTTTATGGTCCAGCTCTCACTTCTTGTTAAGATACAGTTGTACATTTATCCACTCCATATTTACAGCATCTCCAGGCTTTGTTTTGCACATGGCACCTTAGTATGTTTGTTGTTTGAATGGTTACAAGTCTATCTCTATTCTAGCTATTAATCTAGTAAATTTGGTTTTATACTTATAAGCCAGTTTGTGGTGTTGTTGTTTTGCTGTATTATTATTACTGTCACCACATTTGATACTTTGTGTATATACTATACAGTACTCACAGGCTGACAGAGAATGATGAGGGGACAGATCACAGGAAGCCGAGCAGTGGGACCCCCTCACCAGAGAGACCCCCATCCCCACAAACACAGCGGGTCCTGAGACTTAGGGAACAGTGGACAGGGCACTCCAGGAATCAAGGCAGGCCAGGGCCTGCAGCCTAGTTCGCTAGCTGCCCAGGTGGGGAAGGAGGCATGTGATTCTTCAGGTGGGGCAAACTGAGAGCAGGTGAGGCTCACATGCCACATCAAGCCCAGATGCTGCAATCAACAGACACAATGTAAGAAGAAAGCAGAGATCAGGTACTGTGTCTGCTCAAATGGCCATGTTGGGGAAGCTCATCTGGTATTCTCCTTGGACCTTCACAGGTTTCTACTTCGGGATTGACTCCAGACTGTGTCCTGACTGATGAACCTTGGCCTATTTAGACTGTGTTTCCTGATCTTTGGACTTCGCTTGTGAGGATTGGCCTCTGGACTTGGAACTTCGTCTGGGCACACCATCTGTCTGCCAGGTAGGCCAGGGGGTCCGGACAGCCATGAAGAGGAGGGGGCTTAGACAGCTGTGACGAGGTGGGGACTTTCAGTCTCAGCAACTGATTTTCCTGGAGTAAGACTGCCAGGAACGAGCTGCTCTGCTCATTAGGCCTGGCAACCGACCAAATCTGTGGAGATCATGTTTTTGCTAACTCCAGCTTTGAACTGTGCGATTGCAGACCATCGCGCTTCTGTGGCAATAATAACAGTGGCAAACACTTGTATTCGAAGGCAGTATCCAGCTAAATAAATCTCTTAGCGCTAGGATTTCCGCTTGTGCAGTAGAACTTCTCCTTTCCCCGCGCAGCCCCTGAGCCTTTCACAAATCTGGTCCAGAAGGTTGAGAGAACCCTCAGAACAGATTTAGGAGTGTGCAGGATGCATGGGGAGGAGAGAGGGAGGGGAAGTTCATTTGCACAGCCAACAGCCCTTGTGATATCTATATAACTGCCTTAAGTTTTCTGCCTGCACAACAGAGTATCTTCTCCCTCTGCACACCATCTGCATACCCTCAAATCTACTCAGGAGTTTTCTCCCAACCCTCTGGAGAAAATCTATGGGTGCTACAGGGTTATCCAGGAGAGAAGCGGGAGGGGAGTTTTTGTTGTGTGAACAGAAGTCATCCCACTCACCCGATGACTTGGGCTGAATCTACACATATGTAAAAAAACACTGTGAAAATACTTTAGAACAAAAACGTTTTAAAATATATATTGAATTTACTATTAGCTCACCATCACCATCTTGTCACATAATGCACTTAAAACATTATATTTGCAACTGTGTGGCTGAGTCCTTAGCTGAATCCAACCAATTAATGGTAGTTATGAGTCATAGAGTGGGACGCGGGTGGCGCTGTGGGTAAAAGTGCCGATCGAAAGGTCGGCGGTTCGAATCCCTGCGGCGGGGTGCGCTCCCGTTGCTCGGTCCCAGCGCCTGCCAACCTAGCAGTTCGAAAGCACCTCCGGGTGCAAGTAGATAAATAGGGACCGCTTACTAGCGGGAAGGTAAACGGCGTTTCTGTGTGCGGCTCTGGCTCGCCAGAGCAGCGATGTCACGCTGGCCACGTGACCCGGAAGTGTCTGCGGACAGCGCTGGCCCCCGGCCTCTTGAGTGAGATGGGCGCACAACCCTAGAGTCTGTCAAGACTGGCCCGTACGGGCAGGGGTACCTTTACCTTTACCTTTATGAGTCATAGACTCATGGAATTGGAAGGGAACCACAAGGATCATCTTGTCCAACCCCCTGCGATGGAGGAATCCAACATGGGGCTCGAAATCATGACCTTTGAGATTAAGAGTCTTGTGCTCTACCGACTGAGCTGGCTGGCCTCTTCACCCCACCCCCTCAAGACCAGGAAGCCCGGAGCCTAAAACAATGTGACTGTACCACTGTACCACGTGAGTCGTGGGCAAGCCCAAACAGGCCCAGCTAACTGCCCCACATAAATTGAAATGCTCCTCTCTGACCAGCTCGAGAAAATACCCCAGAATCCTTCACGGTATTTCTGGATCACGGCCTGGAAGGGAGAGCTGCATGCAGGGATCAAGAATCCCCTCAGCGGCGGCAGGTGTTTGTGTCTGGCTGTTCAGGTTTCAGATATGAGTTCCTGTGTTGTGTGTCTGTGTGAGGGATATGGATTTATTTCAAGATTCTGTTTTTTTGCTGCTGCTTTTTTTTTTTAAAAAAACCCAACAACTCGGTGTTGTATTATCTTAATTGCTTGCATAAAAATAAACACAACAGCTGTTAATTAATGAATTACGGAAGTGTGGGAAAGAGCTGAAATGAAGACAGATACAATACAGAGCATGACATAACAATTATAAATTTGTGGGGGGGGGGGCAGAGTTAAGATGCCGAATGAGCAAAGCTGCTTGAAAATCTACATTCCTCATCCCTGGGATAGCTCAGTCGGTAGAGCATGAGACTCTTAATCTTGGGGCCGAGGGTTTGAGCCCCACGTAAGGTGAAAGATTCCTGCACTCAGGGGTGTTGGACTAGAAGGGACCTTGTGGTCCCTTCAAACTTCACAATTCTACGATTCCATGAAAACACATAAAATGGCTGAGCTGTCCATGAAAGCCAAGAAGCTGGGTCTCCTCCTCCTCCACAGAACACATAAAAAATTATTATATTGAGTCAGGCTGGCCATTGGTCTTCCTGGAATTATATTTTCACCTTCTGGAGTTGTATGTTGAAATTAGGTTTTGTTTTATTTATTGCATTCCTTTCCTGCCTTTTTTTCCCCTCCCAAGAAGCTCAAGAGGGCCTACATGGTTTCTCCTATCTCTTTGTTTAATCTGCACAACAACCCTGCGTGGTAGGTTAGGCTCACAGGCAGTGACTGGGCCAACGAAAGTGCACTCATAACAAGATCAATCCTAGGGCTTGTGTGAACAAAATGTCAGATGTGTTGCTACTTTCAAAGCCTGGGCAACTTGGCTTGGCCAGGATGGGCGGGGCATGTGTGGTCAGATTCGGTTTTTTGGGGGGTGTCATATGGATACTGTTTTATTCTCACTCCCCTGCTCCCTAATGGTTCAAACAGAGTGAAATTCAATCTCCTATGAACATAGGAGCCAGAGGGACATAGCCTTATACCAGTTTGGACCACTGGTCTTCAGCCTCAGTATTATCAACATGAACAGGGACTTTTCCAGGCTTTCTTGCAGGTTTTTCCCTTAGTCCTATTGTAGAGATGTCAGGAATTCATCCTGGAGGTGCTCTGCCCATCCCTAGGTAAAGGTAAAGGGACCCCTGACCATTAGGTCCAGTTGTGACTGACTCTGGGGTTGCGGCGCTCATCTCGCTTTATTGGTCGAGGGAGCCAGCGTACAGCTTCCGGGTCATGTGGCCAGCATGACTAAGCTGCTTCTGGCGAACCAGAGCAGCGCACGGAAACACCATTTACCTTACTGCCAGAGCGGTACCTATTTATCTACTTGCACTTGGATGTGCTTTCGAACTTCTAGGTTGGCAGGAGCAGGGACCGAGCAACGGGAGCTCACCCCATCGCGGGGATTCGAACTGCCGACCTTCTGATCGGCAAGTCCTAGGCTCTGTGGTTTAACCCACAGCGCCACCTGCATCCCCTTCCTTTCCCTAGGAAGGTCTAATTTCAGAGTCCATCACTGGCTTCAAGCAATAGCTCTATGCCTTGGAGCGGTTCAAGGGCATCACAGAGGGTTTCTTTGCCCTGGTTCACTCCCTGGCATTGCCAAGTAGGCATGGGAAATACTCTAGTCTGAACCCCCCCAAAGTTGCTGCCAGACAGTTTAGACAACACTGGGTTAAAGAGACAAATAATCTGACTTGTTATGAAGCAAGCTTCCTGTGTTCCTAACCTGAATCTTTTATTTAGGGGGAAATTGTTTCGCCCTGAATCCTACTTTTGCGTTATTTGAAATTAAAAAGGAAAAGAGCAATTACGAGAAGTTAATAATAAGCACAGTTTGACAGAATGATGCATTATTCCAAGGTTGTTTGGGTGTTGCTTTTTAAAATGGCTCTTAAAGGACTTTGCATGATTCCTTTAACAAGCAATACGCTTGTATGCGTGAGTGAAGGAAATGTATAAAACGGTGGGGTGGAGGAAACTTACAGCCCTCAGAACTTTGTGGGACTCCATATCCCATATGCCCCAGCCAGCAGGGACTAAGGGTCAAAGATAATGGGAGATGTAGTCAACCATCACTTGGGGCCAAGGCATCTAAAGGTCCACTTTCTCATGTATGAAATCAGCTCAGCCCCTCTGCCCATTCGTTGACACCTTTCGTCAAGGTCTTTAACCACCATCCAGGTGTCTCTCCATCTTGAGAAGTTAGGCGGGTGGGATCTGGGAAAGGGGCCTTTGCCTTTGGCCTCTTTTGAACCTCAGGCCAAGTCTGTCCTGCTTGCCTGCAATTTGAACTGTAAATGCTTTTGTTGTTGTTGTTGTTTAGTTGTTTAGTCGTGTCCGACTCTTCGTGACCCCATGGACCAGAGCACGCCAGGCACTCCTGTCTTCCACTGCCTCCTGCAGTTTGGTCAAACTCATGCTGGTAGCTTTGAGAACACTGTCCAACCATCTCGTCCTCTGTCATCCCCTTCTCCTTGTGCCCTCCATCTTTCCCAACATCAGGGTCTTTTCCAGGGAGTCTTCTCTTCTCATGAGATGGCCAAAGTATTGGAGCCTCAGCTTCAGGATCTGTCCTTCCAGTGAGCACTCAGGGCTGATTTCCTTAAGAATGGAGAGGTTTGATCTTCTTGCAGTCCAGGGGACTCTCAAGAGTCTCCTCCAGCACCAGAATTCAAAAGCATCCATTCTTCGGCGATCAGCCTTCTTTATGGTCCAGCTCTCACTTCCATACATCACTATTGGGAAAACCGTGGCTTTAACTATATGGACCTTTGTCGGCAAGGTGATGTCTGTGCTTTATAAGATACTTTACCAATCATTAATTTCTTACGTTATGCCTTTGTTGCCATTTCAATTATTAGTCAAAGGGTTTGACGCTCAGAGAAGCTCTTCCCTCCTTGGGTGTAATTATTGTAGGTAATACAGACGGTGGTTTTAACATTGTTTTGGAAGGTCAGCTAAAAAGATGTGCATGGGTTTTGTTGCAATAAATCCCCAGAAAGCCCTTTCTGCCTATTTCTTAATAAAAGTGGTAGTGGATTTGGTGTCAGTTTGAAAGCTGGTTATCCTAGCCTCACACTTCCATGATAAAAGCACCCCAGAGTGGTCTATGAGTTAAAAAACATGTACTGTTAAGAGCGAGTAGAATTATTTCATGATCTTCATGGTAGATAGCTACCTTCCCAGCAGCTTTGTATTAGACACATCAAGATAAAATCTTTACAAAAAGTTAAATATTAACTTTTAGGGTGGGGGGACGTTATGATAATATTAAAACTGGAATGAGAAATGGACACGCTATCAGGAGATTGCCAAATGCTTACAAGGCAAGCCAGTACCTCCCTGATCTTGGACACTTGCCATTCGTTTTCTGCCTATTCCCCGGCGAACAGCCCTCCTTCAGAAATGAACTGCATTCAAACTGAATCCATGCAAGGAGTATTTACAAATGAGTTCAACAACAAAAAATGCATCGACCTTCCCCAGCTGGTAACTCCTTTGTTTCACTTCATGGAAATTGATTCAAGCTTAGTGTTTCATTCGAAGCTGGTCCTTAGATGTAAGGTAAAGGTAAAAGACCCCTGGACGGTTAAGTCCAGTCAAAGGCAACAATGGAGTTGCGGCGCTCATCTTTCCGGCCGAGGGAGCCGGCGTTTGTCCACAGACAGCTTTCTGGGGCATGTGGCTGGCATGACTAAACTGCTTCTGGCACAACAGGACAGCGTGATGGAAACCAGAATGCATGGAAACACAGTTTACCTTCCCGCTGCAGTGGTACCTATTTATCTACTTGCACTGGCGTGCTTTCGAACTGCTAGGTGGGCAGGAGCTGGGCCAGAGTAACAGGAGCTCACCCCGTTGTGTGGATTCGAACTGCCAACCTTCTGATCGGCAAGCCCAAGAGGCTTAGTGGTTTAGACCACAGTGCCACCTGCATCCCCTTTTAGATGTAGGATGGCCTACATCTAAAGGAAGAAATGCATCGCGAAAAGAGGGTGGAAGAGATGGTTCATTTGCATAAAATTTGCATTTGCTAGTTCATATTCCCAGATGCAAATATAGAAATGGTTATGATAAATAGAAAGTACAATACACCTGACCATACTGGGAAAAACGAATGAGCTGGTCTCTGCCCATTCAGTCTTGCTTAACTGCTGATAGTCACCTTAAGACCCCAGTTTCTCATCCTTACCTTTCATCCAGACTTGGACAGAGAGTTCTTCAAAGGAAGGACACCTTCAAATACAGGCTCCCAAGAGCCTTTCAAGCAGAGGACTTAGATGTGCGGAAATGATCTACACATAAAATATAACACAGTGGGCAAACAAACTCTAAGCTAACTGGACTCGGAGGCAATTATTTTGGAATATGATGTCTTCGGTTTGAGTAGTGGCACTTCAAACTTTCAGGTGGAAGCCAAGGGGTTTTATTGCTTTCCTTTACAAGTCCTATTACAGGCAACTCCCCATTTACATGCGTTCAAGGCGCACGCGACTGCACACATGCACATCACTGCGAACCCGGAAGCGGCATGAAAAGGGGCAGAAACAGCCCTAATTCCCCACCCCATGTATTTAGTCATCGGGAACCTCGTGAGTTGGAAAGCCATTCCGTTGGCAAAAATTGCTGCACACAATTAAAAAAGGAGAACTACTTTTCTTTGAAACCGAACATGCACAAAGCTACACAAAAGGGTTTCTTTGTGCGCAGCCCAAGTTGAACAGCTCTGCAAAGCACACAAGAGCGAAGGATGTGTTGAATGGAGGGCAGCTTGGTCTCTAAGCTCCGTGCTAGAGCTCTCCATACAATCCAGATCCGCCCTGCCACATAAACCAACCAGATCGCCAACGTGCCCCACGGCTGCAAGGTTCTTTCTCTCTAATGGGGACACTGCCGGCTGGAGGCCTTTAGAATGGGGATATTTGCTTGGGAGCAAATTCCTGAATCTGGGGCAGCCTTTTCCAAGGTTGTCTGCGAGACGCATACTTGCCGAGGCAGTCGGATGTGTCTTGGAAACGTGCTACAAAGGAGAAAAGGCCCTGTACCATCCTGAAATCATCCTGGAGTTAAGCTGTTTATTGTCCTTTATTTAATTAGCTATCTGTAAACAGAAAGAATGGTGAAGGGTATTCACATGTAGGAAGCCAAATTCATTATTTTAGCTATTCACTGCAGGGGGCAAGGACTATGCCAAGCCACCTATCGGAGATAAACAGCTCCCATAATTTGACGAGCTCTCGCATATTTTGCATCTCTGCTAAGATCTCTTAGGGCACAGTGAAGTGTTACAGTTCAAGTATTCTGTGGCCTGATGCTAAACACCTTTCTTTACTCGCAGAGAAGCCAAATCATTTTCAGTGGAGCTTACTTCCAGGTAAACTTCGGCAGAACAGTGCCCTAAGAAAGTCTACTCAGAAGCAAATCCTGCTGCGTTTAATGGGGTTTAAATCTTTAGAGAGAATGTGCAGGCTGTTGCTTTGTGAGTTGGAATGTTAGCAACAGTGTTGACAAACATGTTGAAATCAAGAGAAATACAGACAGATATTGCGAAGAAAAACGGGACATTTAAAAAAAAACAAAAAACAAAAAAACAACTAGCCCCAGCGTAGGAAATAAGCCCAGGAAAACAGACGGTTAGATGACAATGGTGTGAAAGGAGCAGAGGATAGGGAGATTGCAAAGAAAACTGAAAGAATTATTTGAGGAAGAGGTTGGAGTGACCTTATTCAGACATAATTACCAACTATATTTATTGGCTTGTGTGCTCTCTGCCCCCCAAGATTGCCCCAAGGAGACTGAAAGCTTACCCCCCCAATTAACCAGTTAAGCACTATGTCCAAACCCTAAACTGTGAGTAGCTTAAATATCCATTTTGTTTTTCATATTCACAGCCTTTTTTTTGCCCCAGAATATACCTTTACTCTTTGTCAACCTCATTTATCAGACCATCCAGCTCAGTACTGTCCCCTGTATCCTGACTGGCAGTGGCCGTCGAGGATTTAAGATAGAGGGCATGCCTAGCCCTAGCCCTGGAGATGTTGGGGGTTGAACCTGCAATGTTCTGCATGCAAAGCAGATGCTATAATAATAATATAATTTATTATTTGTACCCCGCCCATCTGGCTGAGTTTCCCCAGCCACTCTGGGGGGCTTCCAACAAAAGACCAAAAATACACTAAGATGTCACACATTAAAAACTTCCCTGAACAGTGCTGCCTTCAGATGTCGTCTAAAAGTCTGGTAGTTGTTGTTCTCTTTGACATCTGGTGGGAGGGCGTTCCACAGGGCGGGCGCCACTACCGATAAGGCCCTCTGCCTGGTTCCTTGTAGCATTGCTTCTCACAATGAGGGAACCGCCAGAAGGCCCTCGGCGCTGGACCTCAGCGTCCGGGCAGAACGATGGGGGTGGAGACGCTCCTTCAGGTAGACAGGGCCGAGGCCGTTTAGGGCTTTAAAGGTCAACACCAACACTTTGAATTGTGCTCGGAAATGTACTGGGAGCCAATGCAGGTCTTTCAAGCCCGGTGTTATGTGGTCTCGGCGACCACCCCTAGTCACCAGTCTAGCTGCCGCATTCTGGATTAGTTGTAGTTTCTGGGTCACCTTCAAAGATAGCCCCATGTACGGCACATTGCAGTAGTCCAAGTGGGAGATAACTAGAGCATGGCGAGACAGTCTGCGGGCAGGTAGGGTCTCAGCCTGCATACCAGATGGAGCTGGTAAACAGCTGCCCTGGACACAGAATTGACCTGCACCTCCACGGACAGCTGTGAGTCCAAAACGACTCCCAGGCTGCGCACCTGATCCTTCAGGGGCACAGTTACCCCATTCAGGACCAGGGAGTCCTCCGCACCAGCCCGCACCCTGTCCCCCAAAAACAGTACTTCTGACTTGTCAGGATTCAACCTCAATCCATTAGCCGCCATCCACCCTCCAACCGCCTCCAGGCACTCACACAGGACCTTCACTGCCTTCACTGGTTCTGATTTGAAAGAGAGGTAGAGCTGGGTATCATCTGCATATTGATGGACACCCAGTCCAAACCCCCTGATGATCTCTCCCAGCGGCTTCATGTAGATATTAAAAAGCATGGGGGAGAAGACGGAATCCTGAGGCACCCCACAAGTGAGAGCCCAGGGGTCTGAACACTCGTCCCCCACCACTTTCTGAACATACCCCAGGAGGAAGGAGCGGTATGTATTACTGTGCCCCCAGCTCCCAGCCCCTCTAGACGGCCCAGAAGGATGTTATGGTCGATTGTATCAAAGGCCATTGAGAGATCCAGCAGAACTAGGAAACGGCTCTCACCTAGCCCGCTGAGATCATCAACTAGCGTGACCAAGGCAGTTTAAGTCCCATGATGAGGCCTGAATCCCGATTGGAAGGGATCCAAATGGTCCACATCCTCCAAGCGTGTCTGGAGTTGTTCAGCAACCACCTGCTCAATCACCTTGCCCAAGAATGGAAGATTTGAGACTGGGCAATAGTTGGCCATACTGGCCGGGTCTAAAGATGTTTTTTTAAGAAGTGGTTTAATGACTGCCTCTTTCAGCGGATCTGGGAATGCTCCCTCACAGAGGGAAGCATTCACCACCCCGCAGAGCCCATCACCCAGCCCTTCCCGGCTTGCTTTTATTAGCCAGGATGGGTAAGGATCAAGGAGACAGGTGGTTGGTTTCACGCTAACCATTGAGCTACAACCCCTTCCCACCCCACTGACAAGCCCCAACAAGAAGAGCAGGTGCTACTTGGCTGTGAGTCCTGGAAGACCTGCTCCCCACCTTGAAGGCTTTTCCCACCTGTTCTGGGTCAGTGGGGCCCGGACTGACTCCAGCTGCAGAAGCTGAGGCTGTTGAACCAAACTATCAGACTTGGGGGTTGTTTGGGTTTTTGTTGTTGTTGCAGGGGTGATCGTAGTTGCTGCTGGCTTTTTGTATCTTTATGTTTATGTGGAAAGTGTTGAGTTTGGTTTTGTGTTTTTAATGTTTTATTGTGTACGACTACTTTTCTTACGTTGCAGTTATTTATCCTCTCCCCCCCCCCGCCCACCCAAGTATTAAGCTGGCTTGAACATGGTTTGAACTGTGGAAAGGTGGCATACAAATAAAATTACGTATGATGTACTTCCAGTAGAAACCCATTTGTTTACTAGAGTTACCTTATTTCTTATCCATAACATCCCATCCTATCCATTCTTAAGGAAAACAGCCCTGAGTGCTCACTGGAAGGACAGATCGTGAAGCTGAGGCTCCAATACTTTGGCCACCTCATGAGAAGAGAAGACTCCCTGGAAAAGACCCTGATGTTGGGAAAGACTGAGGGCACAAGGAGAAGGGGACGACAGAGGATGAGATGGTTGGACAGTGTTCTCGAAGCTACCAGCATGAGTATGACCAAACTGCGGGAGGCAGTGGAAGACAGGAGTACCTGGCGTGCTCTGGTCCATGGGGTCACGAAGAGTCGGACACGACTAAACCACAATACCTTATTTCCTACTTCCTGCCAGGCTTTTCTTACTGTTGGTGGAATGGGGTGCCTCTGGCATAGTGCAAGACCACTCCCCAAGATATCTCACTGAAGAGGCTAAATATGGTGGCTATTTTTCAACCTCCAGCACCACAGACACACGAAAAGCACATCGCTATCGGCCTCTTGCCCTGGTTGTGGTCATTCCAGGTGGCCAGCCGTGATGGGGTGCAGGATCCTAAAATAAATGGAACTTTTCATCTGACCCAGTAGGGCTCTTGTATGTTTTTATCCATTTCCATTAACGCCCTTGCCCCACACCATGATTTTCTTCTTGCCGACAAAATAAAAAACAACCCTTTCACGTACACACTGGGGGGGGGGCAAGCTTTTCATAAGGATGAAGCCTGTCGACCTTCAACACAACAACCAACACGATTCTGATTAAAGAAAGAACTCTGTTTTTAATAGGGTTTTTATCATTAAAAAAGTTTAAACCTGCATAGCAATCATTTCAAAAAATAATTATTTAATGTTCCATAATGAAACTGTACACAACCTAGTCTTGAGCGACCTGCAGCCCGTGAGGTGGTTTTGAAGCAGTCCAGCACAAAGAGTCTTTTTTTCCCCTTTGGAGTTGGCTTTTCCCACTGGCATGTCAAGAGGGTTTGTGTTTTGTTCTTGGTTGAGAGTCTGGCTCCGTGAGTCAGCGGTGGGTTTGTGCTGGGCTACGCGAACAGTCCGGTACCCCTCCTCTCTCTCTCTCTCTCGCCCCCTGCCCCAACCCCTTTAGCGGGGCTCCTCAAAGCCGTTCAATGTCTCGATATTTCTTCCTCAGGATGGAGACTTGGTCTTTAAAGAGTACGGGGTCGAGCCTCATTTGAGAATGGGTCAGCGGCATATAGCCAAACCAGCTGGCAAAAGTGTTCATGCAGCTCTGCCTCTGAGCAAAGTGGTCTGGGTCGGCCCACCGAGAAGCCCTGGAGGTCTGTGAGGGGAAATCAAACAAACGGGAGTCAAGGATAGGCCTGCAATGTTCAATTAATCTCACATAACCCTCCACAAAACCAAACCATTAAAATTGACTTGAAAGATGTCCCCACAATTAACTGAGCAGCAGATTAAAATAAAATAATAGTAGTAAGTGCTTACAAAAACTGCGGGACCAGAGATTCACAGAAGATTGGAAGAAATATACAAACTTGTTAGAGCTGCCAGAGGTCCCAGCTCACAAAGGACCAACGCTGCTTCGTTGTTAAGTATAAAAGTCTTTATTGAAGTTCAGTTTCACTTTCACAGCCGCAGCGTGCAACCCTACGTCTCAAACTCTAGACCGCTGAAGCTCCGTCTGAATCTCCTCCCCCCTGACACCAGTTTAAGACTCTAGCCTTGCTCCACCTCTTCCTTTGTTCTTTCCTCCTCTGGGTCCGCCTGTCCGTCGGGGTCTCGCCCTTCCTAGACTCTTCTGACGCTGAGTCCCCTGAATCTTCCCCCTCCCTCCGGCGGGCTTTAGGACCTGGTTCCCAATCCGGGTTTCCTGCTGTCCCGCGCGCCTGTACATTTGAACTTGGCACGCGCGCCCAGCCTGCCACCTTCCTTCTGACCGTTACACTGCTGCTGTCACTGCTCCCCCCTTCGGGGAGGCTAGCTGGAACTGACCTCCCCTCCGTTTCCCCACTTTCCGATGGAGGCGTGGTCAGCCCTGACTCATCTCTCCCCGCTGGAGGAGACGCTGGTCCTGACACCTGGGACTCTTCCCCCCCACTACGCTCTGGTGGGGAAGCTGGTCCTGATCTCCCGGTGCTGCTTTGGGAGTCCCCGCTGGCCCCTTGTTTCTGGTGCGTCCCCCCTGGGACCCCCCTTGCCCTGACCATCGGCGCCCCCTTCTGGGAATCTTCTGATTCGCTGGAGAAGCTCATGGAATCTCTCGGGTCACTGTCATACTCCCCTACGCTGCCCTCGGATTCCTCCCCTTCGCTCTCCATTTCCTCTCTCCCCTGTGCTTCTGCTCCTGAGCCCCTGACAAAACTATTTGAAGAGCAACTGTAATCAACAAAGTACGCTAGCAGGACTACAAGAAGTTTTGTAAGGAGGAATATATGAAGTATATGAAATATTGCAAAGAAAATAAAGAAGGGAGACATTAGTTATACTTAAATGTAATAGTGAAAGTAAGAAATGTAAATTAAGTGGAAAAGATTGGAAAATTTTCAGATGGGATTGATGGAAGTCAAAAAAATTGTATAAGATATAAAAGTATGTTTTATAATTGTTGAAAATGATATGTTAAAAAAACTATTAAAAATATAAAAACTGCATCTAGAAAAAGGCACAGTTGATTTTACCTCACGTTTTAAATAATAATAATAATAATAATAATAATTTAGGCTAGTTTTTGTTGCTGGAAACCAGCCAACTTTAAACTAATGTTTCACTATCCATGCCATTTAGGGGCAAAAACTCTGGTTAAGGTAAAATGGAAGCAGATGTTCCCAAACTCCTCCTCGCAGCAGCGCTCATTCTTGTCAGGCTTAAACCATGGTTTAGTGTTACTTGTAAAGTAGAACACAGGGAAGTAGCTAGGCACATGTTTACTCAAAGTGCATTTTGACCCAGTAAGTCTTAAAAACTAATGCCTTTTTTAAAAAAAGAGTGCTGCCCATGGAAATAATTCTAAATTAATTTACCAGCTCCCAAGCAAAGGCAAAATCAGTGTGTGATCTGTGACGTCTTATCTGTGGGCAGCTCCCAAAAGCCAGAAAAGGAAAGGCTGCTTGCCAAGAAGGAACCACACATTGCATCCCCACAGTTAACGCAAGCTGCTGAATCGTTTTGGGGCGGCAGAGAAACAATTATGAAGTGATCTTCTTATTTTCTTATGGGAAGTCACTTGAAAGAATCATTTCAAAAATAGAATATCACATCTGTCACAGCACAGTTTGAGAACATTCCTCCTCTCAGACTATGACGGCTTCGAGTTATTTTTTGAACAGCACAAAGATTTCATTGTTTTATATATATATATATATATATGTATCTATATATTTATATACATCGTTTTTCAGGGTTTTAAGACCATAAGGTGTTAGGACTTTTATTATAGACTTGTAAATGGTCTCCCGCTTGCAGCAAAGTGGCCTTTATCAGCAGGAAGAGAAACTGCAGAAGACTAAAGCAGGTACACATGCGTAGGGAGGTGTGCTAAGTAAGCTTTTTGTGGACTAGAAACTCGCTCAGGCTTTTTGATTTTGCTGGCGATACGGCTCTCCTAAATGATAACATGCTAACTGACAAGTATGCATGCCCTCTATCATATTGACAGAAGCATGGCTTTTCAGGATAGATTTACTTGATCATTGCGGTTAATGTGTCAAGCAGCTCTCTTTGGTGTTCACATGATCCAAGCCATCGCAACCCTGTATTACCAGATCATGCTATTACAGTGGACGCTCGGGTTGCGAACATGATCCGTGCAGGAGGCACGTTCGCAACCCACAGCGTTCGTAACCCGTGAGTCTGCGCATGCGCGGGTCACGATTCAGCGCTTCTGTGCATGTGCAAAGCACGATTTAGCGCTTCTGCGCATGCGCCGAAACCCGGAAGTAACCCGTTCCAGTACTTCCGGGTTCAGCACGGTGCGCAACCCAAAATTGCGCAACCCGAAGTGTCTGTAACCCAAGGTATGACTGTACTTTAAAAAAGTAGCCAAGATGAGATGCAATATTCTGACCACCTGACAATAAAACTTGGAATTATTCTGATTAATAACTCATTTTTATGTTACCCTTCATCCGAGGATCCTAGGGTGGTTTACAATATAAAACTACAAAAACACACAATATAGTAACAAATCAAAACAAAAATAAGCCCTTCTTTAAAAGGACATATAGATTGTTTAATTAGCAAAAGGCCTGAGGGAAGAGGAGCAAGCCTCTTGATATAGCATGCTAGGTGGCTTTCTCTGAATGTGTGAACTGAACCTATTAAAAAAAGTGTTTGCTTATATAAGGCGTGTGTGCGTGCAGAATGTATATAGCTGCAAGAAGGTTAAAGCTGTCTCTAGACACATACCTGTCCCATCATGGTTTCCTTATACTGTTTTTTCTGTGTTACTTTGATTGGTGGCAATTTTGTCACAGCCGACACTAAAAAGTTCATCAAAATGTCCTCACAGTTGGCCAATTGGTCCACCATGTTCTTCAGGCTGGCAGGCAAGAAATGAGTGTACAGGTAGTGATAATATCTGTAAAAAAAACCCCAACAGAGTCCCATCAGTGAGGATCGGATGCGGCCATCCTTTGCAGACTTACCTGGAGTTAAGCCCCGCTGAACTTGGGGAGAGGGATATCCATCCTTAATGGTGCATTTTAGGGGACAGTGAACAACAATACATTTTCAGGACAGAGGGATACGTAGAAAGCCTTGTTATACCAGGTTAGGGTATCGCTACGTTCAGCCTAGGCTTGTGCACTCTGACTTCCAATGGTTCTCCAGGTCATCAGGAAGAAGCTGACAGGTCTTGAACCTTGGACTTCCTGGTTGCCTACAACCTGCTCTACCACTGAGTTACAATGCCTCCCCATACTGGGGGCAAAGAGTCCATAGTCCATCCTCTACAATTTGAGGAATCGCAGAGGTGGAAAGATGTTTGATATACAGGGAACCATGAAGTATACTTTGTAGAGGTGATCTGTGGTAGATTTATTTGACCATGAGCTACCAGTTGTGGACTCCTAAGGAAATCTGACTATCTGCCCTAAAATCTATTCTCCCATGTGCCTGCCCCCCAAAATGAGATTTTGCCTGAAGTTGTCCTGGACCCATTGTTGTTCAACATCTTTATAAATGACTTGGGTGAAGGAATTGGGTGGGGGGAGGATGCTTATCAAATCTGCAGATGACACCAAACTGGGAGGAGTAGCTAATGCCGCAGAAGACAGAATCGGGATTCAAGATGACCTGAACAGATTGGAGAAGTGGAACAATACGAATTTCAATAGGGACAAATGTGAGGTTCTGCACTTGGCCAGGAAGAGCCAGATGTACAAATGTACAATGGGGGACATCTAGATGGTACATGTGAAAAAGATCTATGGGTCTTAGTAGACCAGAAGCTTAGCTTGAGTCAACTGTGTGATGCAGCAGCAGCAGCAAAAGTTAATGCTATTCTAGGCTGCATCAACAGAAGTATAGGGCCCACATCAAGGGAAGTAATAGAACCTTGGTCAGACCACACCTGTGTCCAGTTGTGGGTGCTACAATTTAAGAAGGATATTGACAAGCTGGAATGTGTGCAGAGGAGGGCAACCAAGATGATCAAGGGTCTGGAAACCAAGCCTCATGAGGAACGGTTGATTCTAGGAGGCTTCCTTGGCTGTTCAAAGGCGAGGGAAGTCAGAAAACAATGACGACTCGTTTAAAACCAAAACGAGGCTTCCTTTGGTGGCTCTGTTCTTTTGCAATCTCAATAAACAAAGATGACTATTTCCAAACAACTCTGATTCACAAGGACCATACTGGCACCCTACAAAGCTGGCTAGTTTAGCATCTTTGATGGTCAGCCAACTCAAACCTTGCCTTGCTGGGGACATGTCCGTCCTTCCTTGATGCCAAGGAGTGTTTTGGCTTAGGCCTTTTGAAGAATTGGGGGCACTTTTGAAGTGTATTGAAGCCCATGAAAGGGAACAGTTAGGCTGCTTCTATAATACGAGCAACATCAAAGAGATTCAGAAAAACACAATAATTACCGGACCCTGAAAGTGGGAATTAAAGTCATCTATGAAACAAACTCGAACTCTAATCCTTCCAGAATCTCCTTTGGTGTTTTAACAAGACATGCTGTTAAAAACAATAACTAGCTAACAGGAAAGGAAGAGACAGAGATGGGAAAATATTTCCAGGGCCTAGCTACATCACGATTCCACCTAAATACCAATCTTTACCTATCAATAATAGCACAGGTGAACAAACTAGAGCATGTAATGCCTTAAGAGAGAATATTATGAAAATGATTTATAGGTGGTACATGACCCCAGTCAAGCTTGCAAAAATTTATCATTTGCCCAATAACAAATGTTGGAAATGCAATGAAACTGAAGGTACTTTTTATCACCTTTGGTGGACGTGCCCAAGGATTAAGGCCTTCTGGGAAATGATATATAATGAAATTAAGAAGGTGCTTAAGTGTACCTTTCACAAAAAACCAGAGGCTTTTCTCCTGGGCATAGTAGGCCAATTGGTGTCAAAAAAAGATAGGACGTTTTTTATGTATGCTACAACAGCAGCAAGAGTGTTATTAGCAAAGTATTGGAAGACACAAGAACTTCCCACACTGGAAGAGTGGCAGACGAAGGTGATCGACTATATGGGACTAGCAGAGATGACGAGCAGAATCCGTGACCAAGGGAAAGAGACGGTGGAGGAAGATTGGAAGAAATTTAAACTTTATCTTAAAAATTCTTGTAAAATTATTGAGTGTTAAAATGTCATGGTTAAAGCATAGCAGATTTGCAGCGATAAATGATTGGATAAGAGGAAAGAAAAAGGTTAAAGAAAGGAATTAATAAGTAATTGAGATCAGGGGTTGCTGAAAAACTTTAAAACAGGGATGCAGAAAAGGGAGGCATGGGGAAGTCGTTGAAATTGGGTATATGAAAAAATTTATGAAATTATACATGTTTTTATGTTTGTTTGTTAGTGTTTGTTGTTTGTATTGTTTTATATTATATGTTGAAAAACCAATAAAAATTTTATAAAAAAAAGAAGAAGTGCATTGTGGGAAACAAGGCACTGTAGGATGCACCCAAGAATGTACAGAGGATTCCATCCTTGGATACCAGTTGCAGCATTTAGTGGAGATCTTGAAGGGCAGGGCAGCTGTAGCAGCAATAAGAGGCATCTTGAAGGCCAGGGAAGTTATGGCGAAACTCTGGCCCTCCACATCTCATTGGACTACAACTCCCATCTTTGGCCTTGCTGGCTGGGGCTGATGGGAGTTCGAGTCCAGCAACTTCTACAGCACCTCATGCCCCCTATCCCAGGACTAGGACCTACTCACCTTTCACTAAATTGGGAGGGTTTGGGGTGAATGTTAGAATCAGGAGTAGGATGTGGGACTGCACATTCTCTTCTCCTGTGTCACTCGCCTGACGTGTGCCCATTCATCCACCCATTTTGGCATTATGTGTGGCAATCAGGTTAATATGTGTTGTCTTAAACACATCTCCCAAAGCCCTGATTAAACAAGGGTTTCTCCAAGCAAATTGCAGGAATGCACCCAAGCTTTTTTAAAAAATATATAAAAAGTCTCCTCTTGCAGAGACTGGTTTCAAACAGATATGATACTCCCAATTCTTACTTGTGGTAGATAGCAGCTCCAGTCAATACCATGGAATAGTCATTAGTCCATTTGGATGTGTAGCCCCATCGCTCCTTAGTGTTGTCCCAAAAATGGCTGCGGGCAGGGTAGCCCACGATCCTCTCTGGGAAACTCTGCCAAACCGTAAAGGCAAAATCCACCTGCAGGCAAGGAAAGCAAACAGAACATATGTGGCAAGCGGTAATCAAACAGCCTCAAAAATGTCAGCAAAACAAAATATTACCTTTCCCACTAATTCATAATTTGCAATCTTGGGAACTGTTGCAAAACATTAATTCTCTGTATTCATCAGTAAATTAAACTGACTGCTTGACATTTTGCCCTGTAATTATGCACATTTTAATGTTTTCCTGTTAACAGGAGTCTAGAGCTCCAGAGAATCGCATTAACATTTTGCAGGCGCGACTCGTGCAAAGCTAAAGTTTGCAACTGGTAGAGAATCTGCGTGCCGTGTGGGAATTGCGTGTTTACTGGTGTGAACAAGAAAGCCACCGCTTTAAACCATTTTCATTGAAGGACTCGGGTGGGGGTGGCGAAGTGTTCTCGTTTCCTTCTGCTGAAAATGTCAATTTTCTATTCTCTCCTTTCGCTAAAAGTAAGCTCCAGAAATCGTCACCCCCCCCCACCCGGTTTGAAAACTGCTTTAAGTTAGATTCAGCGAGGAAGCAAGGCAGATGGTGAACACTGAAAGTCGGACTACAAATACCATGATGCACTCCTGTGGCCGATGTCCTATGAGAAATGAGGGTCTCACAGCATCCTTGCTGCTGAAGAGGTGGATTATGGGAGATTCAGCACACTGAACCACAAACACGAATGCTTCAAATTAAGGTGTAGCAATAAGGGCCTATGTTTGCACCAGACATAGAATATAAAACTTCTAAAAAGATGGAGTAAGCATGGCTTGCTTTCCTTGCTGCAGTTATTATCAGATCCTTTAGAATGGAAAGCTGTTTTGGGGAAGTGAAGAATGGCACACATCCTGAAGTATGCAGTTTTAAGGCACGTCCTGAAACTTTTAAGTGTTTTCCTTCGGAAGGCAGTTCAGGCAGAGCGTTCATGCCACAGCTCTGATCACATCCAAACCATCCTGTCAAGGAGCCAAAGGTCACCTTACGGCTGCCTGCTCTAAAATCTGACATCTGTTTCCTTGAAAGGACTTAAAAAACCAGGAGGGGAAAGGCAAGGGATGCCGCGCCCATGCTAAACGATGAATCCAGGTTGAGGGCGAGTCATGGGCTATCACAGCCTCCTCCCTCTAGTGTTCAAATTCTCCCTACCATCTAGGCCAGGGGTGGGGAACCTGTGGGCTATGGCCTGATTTCAAAAGTGATGGGTTCAGACCTCTGGCAACAGCGACCTGTCCCTCCCCTGGCAGCGAAGCATGTGGCAAGAAGAGAGAAAAGGAATGTAGCCAGAATACCCATTTTTGGCTCTGGTGCTGCCCCACACTGCCCTAACAGCTGACCCATGATAATAATAATAATAATAATAATAATAATAATAATAATAATAATAATAATGTATTACTTATACCCTGCCCATCTGGCTGGGCCTCCCCAGCCATTCTGGGCAGCTTCCAACAGAATATAAAAACACACATAATAAAACATCAAACATTTAAAGCTTCCCTAAACAGGGCTGCCTTCAGATGTCTTCTAAAAGTCAGAGAGTTGTTTATTTCCTTGATATCTGATGGGAGGGCGTTCCACAGGGCGGGTGCCACTACCAAGAAGGCCCTCTGCCTGGTTCCCTGTCACCTCACTTCTCGCAGTGAGGGAACTGCCAGAAGGCCCTCAGAGCTGGACCTCAGTGTCCGGGCAGAACGGTGGAAGTGGAGACGCTCCTTCAGGTATACTGGGCCGAGGCCGTTTAGGGCTTTAAAGGTCAGCCCCAACACTTTGAATTGTGCTTGGAAACAGAACCCCACAGCTTCCGTATCCATTTTCTAGCTGGGTCGGGAAGCACTTTTCACCGTGAGGGATCAATGTCCCCCTGGGCAAAGCCACGCCAGTGGTGGGAGGGGAGAGAGGCAAAAGGGGGCGGGGCAACTTGAGCCACCATCTAGAGAAGCAAGAGGCACTATTAAGAGTCCAAGGACACACTCCGGCCAGAATTAAAAACATTTGGAGTGGGAAGCAAGGATTGGTGTGGAGTGGCGGTGCCTTGGGGAGAGTTTGAAAGGATCTGGAGGGCCAAAATTGGCCTCCAGGGCGACACCAAATCCCTTCCCTTGTATGTTCTGGAGCTTCTTCCATCGATTGTAACCCTGTGGTGTTACCTCCAGCATGCCACTGGGGCTAAATTAGGGTTAGGGGTGTAGCTGAGATTTTGCTGGACTGCCCCATGCTAGTGTGGAAGTTTGATTTGAGTGCCACCTGGCTCCACCACCAGGCGCCATAAAAAAAGACTGTCGACTCCCATTGCAGAAGATCGATGCGAGCCTCACAGCTCACTTTAATCATTTCCCTCCGAAGCGGATGCAATACAGATTATCTGGCATGGGTGGCGAGGAAAACAACCTACCACCTACCGGCCTCTTCCACCTGCTCCCCCCCTCCCTTGGTCAGCCCACACAGATTTCTAATTACGAGACTCACACATGTCCCTCCCAGTATGGGAGATGGAACTTTGGACTCTCACCCAGAGGAATGAAAAGGCTTAATATTTCATTTCATTATGAATGAAAAGGGCAAAACCTTCATTAACGGTAAAAGATGAAAGAACAGAACAAAACCATTTGGGGCTCCCCCCCCCTCCAGGTTTTATCATTCCAATTTGAAAGCAAGTTTCAAACTGGAGACTACTGTCAAATGTTAAATCGGGCAATAATAGGCTACTTGCCTTCATGGATTTGTGTGTGTGTGTGCGTGTGCCAGGCACGGAATTCAAGAAATTTAAAAGCAGCCTTTCGTAACCTGCGGCATTCCAGATGTTTTGGACTTCATAGTCAGGGATGATGGATTTGTAGCCCAAGAACACCTAAGCAGCACCAGGTGGGGGTAAGTTGCTTTAAAGTATCTGGCTTCATCAACGACATCTCTACATTTGAGACTCATGTCATACAGAACATGATGACTGGCCATTGCTGTAGTGTCTTTAAAAGGAGATTTAGACTCATAAGCTACATGGAGTCCAGTGGCGAACCTACATTTTTGGATTCCCCCAAAATGGGGGCCCCTTTGCAACCAGCTCCTGCCAACCTAGAAGTTCGAAAGCACATCAAAGTGCAAGTAGATAAATAGGTATCTGGCGGGAAGGTAAACGGTGTTTCCGTGCGCTGCTCTGGTTCGCCAGAAGCGGCTTAGTCATGCTGGCCACATGACCTGGAAGCTGTATGCCGGCTCCCTTGGCCAATAAAGCGAGATGAGCGCTGCAACCCCAGAGTTGGTCACGACTGGACCTAATGGTCAGGGGTCCCTTTACCTTTTTGCAACCAGCAATGAAGTCTGGGTAACCACTGTAATCTTCTTCAATGGGGTTGTTCCATGGCAGATCACCACACCATTATAATGTCTGTGCTACTGACTCTCAAAATTTGGGATTGTTGAAATATATGCAATGAAAAATTAATTAATTTGAGTTGTACCGCTCAAATTGGGTCTACTAGACCCTTTTTTTTAAAAAAAAAAAAGCAATTTGGACTGAAGTTGCTTCTGGCACCTCTCCAAAATTAAGGGCCCTGAAGCTGGAGCTTTGTTAGTTTCACACAGATATGCAGGAGAAAGTGAACTGGGTCACCCAAGCACTCGCACTTCTACCACCCTGGAAGCAAGAAAGGCATTCATCTCTGAAGCAGGAAATGGAGAACCTGTCGCTGCCTAGATAGGGCTGGACTCTAAATCCCATCATCCTTGGCTACTAACCAAGCTGACTGAGGCTGATGGGAGTTGAAGGCCCAGCAACACACAGCACCAAACCAGCAGCGTCTGACCATTCCAGGGGGGAATTTGTCCCTTTAAGGGAGAGGGAAGGAGCTACAGAGAACAAGAAGAAGAAAAGTGCTGAAATCGAAAGGGACAATAAAGACCCAAAGCTTTTCCACAGCTGCCATTAATAATGTATTTCCGATATATTGCAGTCTTATATAAACGGTCGCCCATCTCCTCCTTCTCTTTGCGGGAAGAGGTGCTAGAAATCAATACTCATCCCAGTTGTAAAAATTGGTTTTCTACAGCGGGCTTTTAGTCTCTCTCTCTCTTTCTGTGTGTGTGCGCGCGTCTTTTTCCTTGAGCACAATCTTGCTCTGGGCACAACAGCTCTCAAGTACAAGGAATCTCCTTTCATTTAAAGAGAGATTGGGCTCAGCTCTTGATATGCGGGAAGCAGAGACACAGGAATCAAACACAGGCATCAGGGTGGAAACGTTTGCTTTACAAAGCAATGGTGTTGCTCTGAGAGAGAGGGGGAGGCAAGAAGGCTGGGGATGAGAAAATGTGCCGTTCTTTAAAAAGAAAGGAAAGTGTTAACTCCAGCCTGAAAGCCTGTGTTTAGAAAACGGGCCATGCTGCAATCTGACTATGTTTGCTGTTAGCGTGGAATGTAACCTGCGTCCCGGCAGACACAGGAACGAGCAGAGTTCAGTACAGGATGCTGTGAGTGACGCAACTGCAGCAAAGCAGCACCCCAGCTCTATGGAATTGTGTTCGCTGGGACTGAACAGAGATGGATCAATAGACACAGTCGTACCTCGTAAGTCGAACGCCTTGTGGGACAAATGTTTTGGCTCCGGTTTGCAAACGTACTTTGGAACCTGAATGTCCATCGCGGCTTCCAGTTGGCTGCAGGAAGCTTCCTGCAGCCAATCGGAAGCCACCCCTTGGTTCCCGAACGTTTTGGAAGTTGAACGGACTTCCGTAACAGATTCCGTTCGACTTCCGAGGTACGACTGTAATGCTGTAGCGAAGGCAGAGTCCAAGACCATAGCTCAATGGCAGAGCATCTGTCCTTCAGGAAAGAAGGTCCCTACTGCAAATGGCAGAACCCAACCAACCAAGTTCTGGACCCCCTAATCCAGGGGTCAGCAAACTTTTTCAGCAGGGGGCCGGTCAACTGTCCCTCATACCTTGTGGGGGTCCGAACTATATTTTGGAAAAAATAATGATGATGCAAGAGCACCACGAGCCCTAGTGGCTGCTTACCTGTGTCTTGCAAGTGGCAGGGGCTGGTGGCAGAGGGATGATGAGCGGCGTGCAAAAGGCTCCAGAGAGGGGCTGCTTAAATTGGCGGCCGCTTGAGCACGGCTGCTGCTGGCACCAACAGAGCCCAGCCCCCTTCCTCCTCTAGGCAGGGCGGGGAGAAGCCAGGAGGAGGGAGGGAGGAGGCACTGCTGCTGCCACCGCAGTGTGAGGGGAAAAACGCATGCAATTGGCCTGATCTGGCCCCCAGGCCCTAGTTTACCGACCCATGCCCTAATCTCTCTCTCTCTCTCTCTGTCTTTCTGTAAAGGACCTATCCTCGTGATACTGACACAATCCCTATACAGTGGTATCTCAGGTTACATATGCTTCAGGTTACATATGCTTCAGGTTACAGACTCCGCTAACCCAGAAATAGTGCTTCAGGTTAAAAACCTTGCTTCAGGATGAGAACAGAAATCATGCTCTGGCGGCACGGCAGCAGCAGGAGGCCCCATTGGCTAAAGTGGTGCTTCAGGTTAAGAACAGTTTCAGGTTAAGTACGGACCTCCGGAACGAATTAAGTACTTAACCCGAGGTACCACTGTACAGTCATACCTCATGTTACGTTTGCTTCATGTTACGTTTTTTCAGGTTGCGTCCTGCGGCAACCGGAAATACCGGAAAGGGTTACTTCCAGGTTTCGCTGCTCGCACCTGCGCAGAAGCACTAAATCGTGCTTCATGCATGCGCAGAAGCGCCAAATCGCGCCACGCACCTGCGCAGATCCGGCGCTTCAGGTTGCGGGCTTTTCATGTTGCGAATGGGCCTCCAGAACGGATCCTGTTCACAACCAGAGGTACCACTGTACTACCACTAGGCCATAGAATGAAAGAACAACATCCCCATCACACACTCTCTCCCCTTTCTTCCCCCCCAAATTGTACTTATTTGTCTGTCTCATAGCACAATAAACCCTTTAATAAAATTTATTTTTAAAAAGGTCCCAGGTTCAAATTCTGGCGGCTCCAGGTAGGCATGGGAAAAGCTTTTGCTTGAAACTCTGGACAGCTGCTGCCAGACAGTGTAGACAGCACTGAACTAGGTGGACCTCCATGGTCTGGGTGAGTACAAAGGCAGCTTCCTATATTTCTAACGTCAGAGACGGCCGATCATGCAATCCTCGCCTACGCAGCCAGCACAAAAACTGCGAAGAGCAAAGGCTGAAAGCAAGCCAGCAGCAGACTTGGACGGGAAGAGGTCTCACCTCAGTGGTTGAAAGCACCGTATCCTCATCGAGGCTTAGAACAGCATCCGTGACAATGTTCTCGTAGGGCAGGAAGCGGCTGCTCATCACCTGCGGAGGGGGACAAAGAGGGTCAGCGCTCAGCTCATGAGACTCGCCCTGCCAAGGGCAGCACCCCTTTCAGACCCAAATTGGAAGAGTTAACTCTCCGCCGTCACATTAATGGAGGAAATGACCCCATTGAACAGAAAGGTCCAGGGAAGATTTGAGGATGACTGGTCAGATAAGAAGAATTGAATTTTGTGGTGGCTCGCTACGCATTCCTCCCATGCGGGTTGCTTGTTTCCGCCGCTACGTTATCCACCAATTTGTTTTGAAACGGCAGCACCGCGGGGGACTCACGGCTGCTCCCTTCCACCTGATTTTTGTCATGTGCAATGCTCAGGTGTGTTAGGTGTCTGCAGTGGGGGGGGGGGGAAAGGAAGGGGTGCAGTTTCTCTCTCCCATGAACCACAAGCCCCTGATTCCCAGCTTTCGTTCAAAAACAAGACACACAAGTTCATAGCAAGCTGTAGGTACAAGGTGAATTGTACAGGCCCTGTAAAAATCCCTGCAGATTCCTGTGCCAGGAGGTTGTTGCTTTATTTTGATTTTTATATCCATTATGAAGCTACAGTATATGAAAAGAAGAAGCAGAGAGAAGCAGGGATGCATTCCTTATATATTTGCCGCCTTTGCTACAAAGAGCTGAAGGCAGTGCCTATGGTTGCCCTTCCCACTTGTATCCTCACAACTACCCCTGCAAGGTTGACTAGGAGGCAGTGACTGGCTGAAAGTCACTCAAGTGGGGGTTTCAACCAAACCTAAGGCGGGTCACAAACTGACCTACCACCCATACGCATATATGCCGGCAAATTGAGCAGCTGCCCCCTGAATGCACGTTTGGACTAAAGGTGGGTCAGTCCCACATCTTAAAAAACTTGCTCTAAATTTGGTTTAGAGCAGGGTTTCCCAAAGGTGGGTCTCCAGCTGTTTTTGGACTACAATTCCCATCATCCAGTCCCGCTAGCTACGGATGATGGGAGTTGTAGTCCCAAAGCAGCCGGAGACCCATGTTTGAGAAACCTCGGTTTAGGCAGCGATTCTCAAGCTGTGGGTCCCCAGATGTTGTTGGACTACAACTCCCATCATCCCTGAGCTCTGGCCTTGCTAGCTAGGGGTGATGGGAGTTGTAGTCCAACAACATCTGGGGACCCACAGGTTGAGAAAGCAAGGACAGGCGACCTTGCATCCGCCAAATGTTGGATTCCAACTCCCATCAGCCCCAGCCAGCAAGGCCAAGAGTCAGGGATGATGGGAATTGTAGTCCTGACCATCTCAGGTGCGGAGGAGGAGCCAGATGTTGCCTGCCCCTGGCTCAAATCGTACATTCTGAAGTCCACAGACATTTTGTTTTCTCCCTCCCTCTTTGGGAATTCATTCTGGAGTGCAGAGCAACCTGCCAGCGTGTGAACGGCACACTGTTGCCCGCACGTCAAGATTTCTTTGTTGTCTCTAAGATGCCTGCAAGGCAAGTTCCTACACATGCTTTGGAATTTGAGGGGGCATTTTGTTCCCTTGGGCTCTCTGATATAGGAAAAGGAGAAACAATAATGGCAGAAGAGGAGGGCAATCTCCAAGCAACAGCCTCCTATCTCAGCCCTCCAGCAAATCTCCTGGTACTGCTCACATGGCCACTATTTAGAGTCAGGAACCTAGTTACCTGGCAGCTTAGCCATGCACTGACTTTTCCCTTGTCAAATCTACCGGGGGGGGGGGGACAGTAAACCCAAGGCCCGTACATTTCAAACAGCCGTAAAGCACCTGGAAAACTTCAGAGTTGAAAATTCCTTCTGCTCTAGACAGCTGGCTGATAAAAACCAAACCCAAACCCCAAGCCTTCTACGCTGTATTCCATGTCAGTCAAACCAAGATTAGACTCTTTTCCTTCTGCCAGTTTAGCATTTATATCACAGGCTGTTCATGGGGGGGGACAGGACATGTTTCTGTGTGTGCATGGAAAAGAAGACTCCGAGGTCCAATGCGCTGTGCAAAAAAAAATGTGGCGAGTTTGGAAATACGCCGCACAGCCCTTTCTCTGGTGCAGAGGAGAGCAGCACAAAACCAAGCTTTCAGCCAGACATAACCACACCAACTTATCTGGTGGTTGTATGGAAAGAGAATCCCAGGAACCTGGACTCTTTTACCTGCAGAAGGGCTGCTTCCAAGGGTTGACATCTTTAATATCGGCAAGCCCTAGAGTTGCAAGAATGTCAGCAGAGCCCTGCTAGCTCAGGTCAAAGGCCACTGCGCCCAGCACCTCGTCCTCACAGTCCCAGGTTCAGTCCCCAGCATCTGCAGGTAGGACTACAAATGTCCCGTCTGAAACACTGGAGGGTCACTGCTGGTCAGTGTGAACATTACTGAGCTAGATGGACTGGGTATGAGGCAGCTTCCTATGTAAAAAGCGGGAAAACCACCACCACCGCCCTGTGGAACACCCTGCCACTAGAAATTCAGTGGGAGCTTTTGTGCCAAAGCTCGCTGAAAACTTTTCCGTTCCATGAGGCCCATGCAAGCAATTAAGAGTCCACTGTTTTTAATTTCTTTTTTGCTTTTAACTTGCTTTAAAACTTTTTGGTTTTTATTGTTTGGGTTTCATGTGTTTAAAGGCTTCAGGGAATCCGATACCTCCCACAGTGGGCAGCTAATAATAATAATAATAATAATAATAATAATAATAATAATAATAATAATTTATCTATACCCCGCCCATCTGGTTGGGTTTCCCCACTCACTCTGGGCAGCTTCCAACAAAATATTAAAATACAGTGGTCTGTTAAACATTAAAAGCTTCCCTCAACAGGGCTGCCTTCAGATGTCTTCTAAAAGTCTGGTAGTTGTTCTTCTCTTTGACATCTGGTGGGAGGGCGTTCCACAGGGCGGGTGCCACTGCCGAGAAGGCCCTCTGCCTGGTTACCTATAACTTCCCAGCCAAGAAGTAGATAAACAAGAATAGTTCTTACCAAGTCTTTTATTCAATATTCAGAGAGAGATATGTATAAATGACGTCTCTCTTGGATAATGGCATTGCTCTGAGTAAAGTCCCACCCCCTCTGTCTCTCCCATCAAACGTCATCCCTGCGACGGCTGATATGTGCTTTCGGCCTCTGAGCTTTCTGTTCTCCTACTCTCAATGCTTGCTGGGACCTGGAAAGGGGGGGGGTCTGGCATGCTTTCCAAGGACACTGAGCCAGTCAGCTGTCTCTCCCCTGGTGCTGCTTCTTCTTCCTGCTCCTCTCCCAATATTTCCCAGCTTCTCCGCTCTGCAGCCTCTGAACCATGACCTTCTGCAAACCACTGTTCAAAATCTGTATTGTCTCCCTCTTCTCTGGGAAGTGCAGCGGGGGGGGGGGGCAGTCTCCATCATTCCTCCTCAGTCCAGTCCCTGACAATATTGTTGGAATCCGACGTACTTTTAGGATATAGTAAAGGTAAAGGTAAAGGGACCCCTGACCGTTAGGTCCAGTCGCGGACGACTCTGGGGTTGCGGTGCTCATCTCGCTTTATTGGCCGAAGGAGCCAGCGTACAGCATGACTAAGCCGCTTCTGGCGAACCAGAGCAGCACGTGGAAACGGCGTTTACCTTCCCGCCGGAGTGGTACCTATTTATCTACTTGCACTTTTGACGTGCTTTCGAACTGCTAGGTTGGCAGGAGGAGGGACCAAGCATCGGGAACTCACCCCATTGCAGGGATTCGAACCGCCGATCTTCTGATCAGCAAGTCCTAGGCTTTGTGGTTTAACCCATAGTGCCACCCACGTCCCCTTTTAGGATATAGCGATGCATAATTATTATTTTTATGCATGAATGAATGAACAAATAATGAATGAATGAATGTTATTTAGTCCCCATGACTGAGAGCTTGGCATGGCCAAACTTACCTTGCTCTCTCCTTCAATGACAATAACAGGAACAGCAGTGGGAGGCCATCGGTGCTTGGCAGGGAGGGGTTTATCGCAATTCCATAAGACAATGATCTGAAAAGGAAAATTCATCCTTTGTTGAGCGGAATGCCTGCGTAGCCCAAAGACAAAGCTCAAGCGTCCTCCTTAGTTACATGGTTCAGTTCTGAGCTTCCCCAAAAAGATTAAATTGTGCAATCCAATTCCTTTCCAGAGAGAAAAGTACACGACTCATTTTTCTGACCTGACAATGGGGGACGGGGGGGGGGCGGGACTCATCCCCTTTGACAGATGCCATCAGAACAGCAATTTGTGCCACATCTGGAAGGATCCTTACAGCTCACTTTGGCAGAGGCCAAAGGCCAAAATGTTCCATTATATAAAGAGGAGGCTCTTCTCGCTTTAATGCTGCTGGTATGATATGCAGTTTTGTGCCGCTTCTGTCGTGCTGTGTGAGCACAGGGTGGGGATCGGGTCCAGCTCCCAGCTCAGCTTTCAGAGTTGCCTGTGTGCTGTGATTCCAGAAGTAGTAAAGCATGTGTGGAAGCTAGATTCAGCTTTCTAAGAATCTCTGCTTTCGGTTTCTAACCCTTATGACTGGAAATATAAGCTTGGAAGTAAGTGGGGACGTCTTGGTGAAATCTCAGTAAACAGGAAGGTGGCTGAGCAAGATTTGTCATGGGTGGGTGTCTGTCCTCCATGCATTTCATAGCAAAAACAGCGCATTCAGAATGGTAACAGCTGCAGAGTTATTCAAGAGAAAATAGTGCCTTAATATGCAGAGTTTGAACAGGTTGCAGAATCCAGCTTCCCTTGGCACAGTATTTTAAATTGCCTGGGTGCAGAATTCTGCATTTTGTTATTTTAAAGCAGGGCTGGCCGGCTGGTGGCCCTCCGGAAATTGGGCTTTAGACCCCATCAGCCCTGGTCCATGATCAGTGATAATGGGAGTTGTAGTTCTTCGGCACCTGAAAGGGCCACAGGTTCCCCATCTCAGTTTTAAAGCACGGAAGACTGCTAGCCTGATAATAAATGTCTCAGGAGCCAGTAAATTAAACTATTTCCTCTGGGACTGGACCTTAGGCAAGGATGCAAAGCCAACTAGCATACCGTTGGGAGAATAAAAGACTTGTGGAACACGTGCTGCTGGCCACAACTCTCCAACGAGGCCTCCTGCACAACCATGTTTTTCCATTTTGTCACAGTTCGCACTGAATCTAAACTTCCTGGATGATATTTCAATAAGGGTGGAGAGACAGTAGCTCAGAGCAATCCCTGGCAACTCCATAGGATCTCAGCTACCAGAAGGGCACTTGTCTGAGTCCCCAGAAAGTCACTGCTAGCCAGAGCAGAGTTATTGACTAGATCAGCCTCAGACGTTGGCATCACCTCTGACTGCTGGCATTCCTGGCTGGAGCTGGTAATTAGAATCACAGAACTGTAGAGTGGGAAGGGGACCCGGGAATCATCTAGTCTGACCCCATGCAATGCAAGAATCTTTTGCCCAATGCGGGGCTTGAACCCACGACCCTGGGATTAAGCGTCTCATGCTCTAATTGCAGTGCAGCAACTTCTGGAGGCCTCCAGGCTCTGGCAGGCAGAGCGAGATGGACCAACTGTCTGATTCGGCACAGGAGAGTGTGCTATCTTCAGGCGAAATAAAAGCTACTGTATTTTTCGCTCCATAGGGCGCACCGGACCATAGGGCGCACCTAGTTTTTAGGGGGAGAAATAAAGAAAAAATTTTTTAACCCGCTTGCTGTCTTGGCTTCCTCTTTAGCTACGTACAACCTCTCCAGCCGGGAGAGGCTGCGCGCGGCTTCGTTTTTAGCCGCGAGGCTGGGGCAGAGGAAGCCCGAGCTTCCCCTGAACCCAGCCCCCAGAACAGGTCCGGGAGCGGAGGCAAGGTTGCGCAGCCTTGCTGATGCTCCTGGAGCTTGTGGGCTGGGGGAGCGCTCCAAAGGTTTGCGGATAGCTGCCTGAAGCTGCCTGAAGCGCAGTGGGAGTTGGCACTGCGCTCCCCGGGCTTCGGGCTGCAGGCTGGTATCCGCAAGCCTTCGGAGCCCGGTGGGAACTCCCGCCGCGCTCCGAAGGCTTGCAGATAGCTTCCTGAAGCCTGGAGAGTGAGAGGGGTCGGTGCGCACCGACCCCTCTCGCTCTCCAGGCTTCAGCGAAAGCCTGCATTCCCTCCATAGGACGCACACACATTTCCCCTTCATTTTTGGAGGGCAAAAAACTGTGTCCTATAGAGCGAAAAATACGGTATTTACATCTCTTTAAACTCTGCTGCATTTGCCAAAGCCCTGCATCAGAAAAGCACATCGACATCTATCAAGCAAGAGGCACATCAAAGAGGACCCTTTATTTTGAAGTAATCCCAGAGACACGGCTCAATGGTGGACCGCCTAGAGGCCAAGTCTAATTTCTTACCTGGGAACAGTACTGGGATTTGGCTACAGCAACCAGGAGTTTCAGCACAGGTTGAGACTGAGAAACTAAAGGAGTAACTGCATGGATAACGGCGGTGAATTTGGATGGGGGCTTGACGCCTGGAAAGGAAGCCAGCAGTAAAAATATATATAAATATATGTTGTTAAGCAAAGGGTGACAAATCAATATTGTTATGTAAAGGGCGACAACCTGAGCATTAAAGAATTGCTGTCATCTGAAACAAAATGAAATTTGTTGACTTCCCCACCCGTGTGGAGGCTGGAGGGATCAAGAGCTATTTGCTTCACTCCCTGCCCTGGGCTTTTATTGATTTTATCTATTGCAATTCTATCCCCTTTTTTTAATCCAAGGAGCTCAAAGTGGAAGGCATGGCTCCTTGTTTAATTCCCCACAACAGCCCTGTGAGGTAGGCTAGCCCAGTGACTGGCCTAAGGTCACCCAGAGGATCAGACCATGTAGGCCAGCCTTCTCCAACTTGGCGTCTTCCAGCTTCTCCAACATGGCTGCCTTGGCTGGCCCTGATAGACGCTGTAGCCCAGAATAGCTGGAGGGTACCAGGGCTGTGAGGAAGACTGGTGTTGGCTGATCAGCTGGAGAGAGGCCTGGTGGACGGAAGATCCCACTTCATGAGCAGGAGGGGAGCCACAGCTCAGTGGCTCTGCACATGGAAAGTCTCAGGTTCAGTCTCTTGGTACAGCCAGCTAAAAGGACCAGGAGATGGGAAGGCAGTCCTTGTGAGAGCTTGGGCAGCCACTGCGAGTCTAAGTAGACAATACTGGGCTTGGTGGGTCATGGGTCAAACTTGCCCCATAGCTGCTATGCCTGCCCATTTGTGACCCAGCCAAGTGCAAGGCTTTGGTGTGAATTTACAAGGCCCTTATCAGTTACAAGGCCCCAATCCCTTATCTCCCTGCTTGACTCCTGTTGGGGGTCCCCGATGGCTCATAGGCATGTCTTGTAACGGCCAGAAGCCACATGTTCCAAGCCTGTGGAACTCCCTCCCAACTGAGATTAGAGAGGACGCTCCTTGCTCAAATTCAGGCACCAGACAAAGACTTTCTTTGAAGGCAGTGTTCCGTTGGGTTTTACGATTATGATGATTTTATTGCTGAACGGTTAATTTTCACGTGCACAGCTTTGAACTGTTAATGATTAAGTCTGAATTTATGAACAAATAATAAACAGAAAGGCCCCGTTAGTCGTTTGCTGACCCCCCACCTGTTGGCTTTTACACATGGAGGGCTTCTTTTGAATCGGCCTCTCTTGTCAATTTAGGAACCGCTGACACAGGTGCATAACTGCATCTGTCCTTACGATTAGATTGGATTTCATAAGCTTAGAAAGTTTGCCTATTGATTTCGTAAACTAGGAAGTCTCTCTACAGGTATGTGGGGAGCAGGTCCTCAACATGAAGGATTTCTAGCACCCATCTTGCATGACCTGTGTATGGGCAGCTATGATGCTTGGCTCAACCTCCCCACCACACTAAGAGCCAGCACAGCTATTCTCTCCCACTGCTTTCCTTGAGATCCAAATTCTGCTCCAACCACAACCGTGTGTGTGTGTGTGTGTGGCACTGATGATATAGGGAACAACAACCCTGTGGTGAAATGAAGTAAGATCAAGAGGTGGAAATATCAGGGGTCCGTTATATAAGTAGACAGGTGTCAGCTGATGCAAGCAGAGGGAGATGTGAGCACATTTTAACCATCCTAATCACCATAATCATATCTGCACAGCACTCCTTCTGCAGCGTGTAAGGTGCCACACTTGTTGGCCAATTGGCGACTCCACAGAATTTGCACATGAGAACTGGCAACGCAATGGCCTCATACAGAAACAACCATGGCTCTTTGCTGGTAACATGGCTGGTAAATTAGAAGTCAGACACATAGGAAAATATCCTTCCTTCCTTCCCTCCCTCCCTTCCTTCCTCTGGATTGATTTCCCTCCACTGGTGCTAAACATGTCTTTGCAATACATGTGGCATTTATAGAAACACTACAGCTTAAAAGCACAGCAGATCCTTTCATCACAACAGCTCGTAGAAGCGCCTCAAAACTTTCCTTCCGATCTTTCTAGTTCACAAGAGAAATATGGTTTGCATCGCTTCACAGGGAGCTGGGAGAATTCAAGAGACAAGAGCTTAAAATGTGCTTGAAGTGACCTTGAAGCTAGTGGGAATGATGGGATGTTGGGGAAGTGGGATGATGACTGCCAGGGAGAATGGTTGGCTAAAATTGTGCTTCTTAGCTGTTCCTTACAACTGAAAGTTCAGACACCCAGGTTAGCTTCTTCAAGTGTTTGACGGCAACACTTGAGCGGCCCAGTTTGAGGGCAAGCTAACAGAGGTTAATCCTGAGAAGGGAAAGAACTGGGGGGATGTGGGGAGACTCACTCCAGAAAGGGAGGGGAGGGCGTGCAACAAGGCTGGTTCCTGATTTGCGCACCCAGGCAGGGCCGTCTTATCCATAGGCGCTAGGGGTGCGGGGCACCCGGGCGCCGGGCTCTCAGGACACCAGGCCAAGAGTCCAGGGCCCAAGAGTTGAGTCCGTGGAAGAGCCTGCCTGTTGGTCAGAACGTCGTGGTGGACTCTTCTGCTGCAGGCAACTCTGCGCTGCGAGTTCTGGGGTGACCAAGCCAGCGAGACGCTGAGGCAGGTGGCCGGCTGGCTCTGCCCTCCTGCGCTCCTGGAACTGGGCAATCTGGGGGAGCACGCACGCTGGGTGGATCTTTGTACCCCAGCGCTACATATGCTTAAGACAGCCCTGCACCCAGGTTTTTTGAAAAGCCCATACCCCCTTTGTGACGCACCATGAGATCCAGCCTCCGTATAGGGAAGGTCATCCACCGAGAATCACTTACCTAGATTAGCATAATAGTAAGGAAAATCTCCCAGATATGATGAATACTGTGGCAGTACAAATAACCCTCCGGGGTGCTTGTTCCATATTAAGCTGTTACGTGATATGTGCTTAAATATTCTGTCTTGAATAATCTGTTAAAAGGGAAAAAGAAAGGGAAAAAGGAGCGACTCTTAAGAAGGTCCGAATGAGAAACGGGAGAGGTGGTGTTGCTTGCCAAAGGTAGCAATCAGCACACTTTTCTGCAGAAAGCCAGCAAGAGGCCGGTTGTTTAGCATTCCTGTTTAATCTATTTCTCTTTTCTCCCAAGCAGCCTCGATGATGCTGGACCCGTACGCATTCCTGCGGGTTAGAAGCCTCGCATAATGGTATTCAAACTACCTCATTAGGCACCGCAGAAACCGTGGCAACAGAGCGAACTTATTAGATGCTGCAAGCCGGAGTCAAAATATTTTCGCTTTTTAAAATGGCATGTCAGCTTGCGAGGCTGATGAATCCATGCTACAATTTTGCCATCAATGTCCTGCATAAGATAATTAGTCTGGCGGTAGATTTAGACAGGGTGGTACCTTCCTGGAATAACGATGACTGTTACCTTCGCCTCCTTCCCCTTCTTCCCCCCCCCCCCACGCAAACACACACAAAAATATGGTGCCGGAAACACAAATTGCATGGAGCAGAATGTAATGATAGCCCCGTGGCTTCGGCCCAAGGAAAAACCAAAGGTGCAGTAACATTTATTCAGTTCTGCTCCAATTCTGTGCAAGCATGATTTTGTATGGGTGCAAAAAAGCAGGATGCTAAGGAGATCAGCTCCCGTCTTATAAAAGCAAGGCCCAACGTTGGGTATCGCCCCCACAACCTCCATCAATTCCAGCCACCATGGTCAGTGTTAAGCGAAGCCGCAATAAACAAACAAGAATATTCCAAAAGGTCTAATGAAAATAAGGTCTGCCTGCTGAAGGAAATTCCATAAGGAGGGGACCAGTGCTCACAGCTCAGTGACAGAGCACACACTTCAAATGTAGGAGAATGATCTAGGCTTGGTCCATGGCTTCTCCAGGGGACGAAAACTGCTAGTCAGTGTAGAGAACCTGTGACCAAGTCCAAATGTTGGACTCCAGAACCCATCATCCTTGACCGTTAGCCATGCTGGCCTGAGGCTGATGGGAATTGGAGTCCAACAACATCTGTAGCCCCCACTCCTAGTGTAGAAAATACTGAGTGAGGTGGGCCCAACGGTCTGAGTTGCTAAGTGGCCCAACTGCACTGGCTGCCAATCAGTTTCTGGCCTCAATTCAAAGTGCTGGATTTGACCTTTAAACGGCCTAGGACTGCAATACCTCAAGAACCGTTTCTCTCTGTGTTCATCCTATGAAGCCCTTCTTTTGCTCTTTCATGCGAGGCCCAGAGTGCGGCAACACAAGAAGGGGCCTTTTCTGTGGTGGCCCCTCATTTGTAGAATGCTTCCCCAGGGAGGCTCGTCTGGCACCTTCATTGTGCATTTTTAGGCTCCAGGCCTGAAAACGTTTCTCTTAAACCAGGCATTTGGCTGATTGACATCCCATGCCTTTTTAAAGGTGTTGTGGGACGAGGGATTCTTGATTTGCTGCTGTTCTTATTTTGTTTTGTTTTTTATATTGTAATTTTATGTTGCGAACCACCCTGAGATCTATGGATGAAGGTTGGCATGCAAATGGAAGAAATAAATAAGATAAATATGCCTGGATGGCTCAGTTGAGCGTGGTGCTAATAATGCCAAGGTTGCTGGTTCAATTCCCATATGGGACAGCTGCATATTCCTGCGTTGTATGGGGGTTGGACTAGATGACCCTCAGGGTCCCTTCCATTTCCCGGTCTCTGTCATTCTTGCTGTTGCCGTTCAGAAGAAACAACCAATAAAACTGCAGCAGGAATGCCAAGTTTGGCTTTCCTGTGACAGTGCAGAAAGGGCACTTCTCTAGTTAAACTAAACCGATCCTACACAATACTGTTTCACTGTTGAGATTCAGGACAATGCTTTTCCTCCCAGCAACTCAGCCAGGTTCAGTTTTTGAAGCAGGCACCCAATGCCTTTGTTCAGATGTGCTTGTGCTGCTTACAGATCCCGTTATTTTGCGGGCCAAGGTCCTGACCTAAAAGGGCTTTACCCAATTTAACAGATGGCTATTTCTGGCCATGAAAACAACACTTAACCGTCTGCAGAGCTGAAACAGACCGGGGGGGGGGGGGTTCTGGGGGAGGAATCTGTAAGAAAGGATACAGGAAAGGACAAAAAGGGAACAAATTTACAGCTCCTCCATTAACAATAAAAAGCACAGGGAAAATTGGTGCACACATGTTGCTAAATACCATCTTTGGATTTTGCCTTGTAAAAGATAATGGCATTAAAGAAATCCCTGCTGAAAATTAAATCTAAAGAGATGTTTTTTCTGTTTCTAACATTAGTGTGTAGGCTTGCCACAATTCCACTTTTATTGGGGACACACACACACTTCTGCTAATTCAAGTCAACTCTCATTCAAGGGGGGGGCGCAAATCCAATATGGGCTGAACAGGGGAACTTCTCACCAAAGGAATGTGTGTTGCATTAGATAAGCTTCACATTTCATCTAGTTCACGGGTAGCCAATGGGGTGCCCATCAGAAGTTACTGGGCTACAACACCCACCATCCCTACTCACTGGCCATGCTGGCAGAGGCTGATGGGAGCTGGAGTCCATCAACATCTGGAGAGAACCATGTTGGCTGCAACTGAGTTAGCATAACCGAATGAGAATTAAGGGTGTGTGTGTGTGTGTGTGCGCACACACACACACACACACTAGAGAAGGGCCAAATGCAGATATAATGATGGCCCCTTGCAAACCATGGTTTAGAAACGGAGAGAAAGTCTGCATTCCTCTCTTTTTTCCCTCAGGACAGTGCTAACCACCATCAAAAGTTAAGATGTGCCAACCATGGTTCCCTCATAGACCAGCACTCGAAAACATGGTTTGAAGTGTGGTTGATGAGGGAATATGAATAGCATTAACCATGGTTTGATGGTTTGATGGTGGCCTTGGGCTTACATACATTCCTTCCTTGCCTTGCACGTGCAAACCATTTCTGGTTTGCAGGAACCTAGACTTTGTCATTATTTCTGAACCAAACCCAAATTGCTTAGAAGAACAGGGCCCCAAACCATAGTTCGATGGGGCTTCTGAAAGCCATGGTTAGCAGGGTTTGGGCTAAACAGGAAACCATGGTTTGCAGCAAACTAGGATAATAACATTCCCCATCAGCTGTGGAGTAACAGAAATTGAAATTACTAGTGCTGATAATACTAAATCATACTTTTAACATCACACCTTAACAGTCCCAGAGAGAGAGAAATGTGTGCGTGTGAGGGTTTGTAACATGCACCCACAGCTCTACAAAAATCCTTTTGAAAATGCGGCAGACTCGTTTCGTTTCCCATCAGAGTTCCTTGTTAGTTTTCTGTCATCTTCCTCTTGAATCTACTCTATGTCCTACTAAGCGCCTCACCCCACACCACCCCAGGCAGACCAGTCAAAAGGCCATCAAAATGTCTTGGGGGCACAAAAGCCTGCCATTAGAAGAGAGGGCTTTGCAATTCTACTTCTTCAGAAAAACGATTTATCCAGAAAGGTTCCCTAAAAGACCTCATTCACCAGGCACGACAAGAATACTGATTTACCCACCGCAAAGCCCCCAAGAAGCCACTAGTCTGCACGAGGCAACTTTTCCCTGGAAGTGGAATGGCTTCTCATTTGTCATGGTGTCATTTTTTCTTACACCAGGCCCAGTAACAAAGAAACGTTATTTCCTCAGGGGAGAAAAGTTATAGAGGCGGTGAAGGTCTTTCCTCTGCCCCATTCCTCACATGTGCACACAACCCCCTCCCGAGCGACCCACTGTCTCCCCCCTCAAGAGCCAAGGTCAGACAAAGCCTGGGCACTGAGACCGCCAACGCCTCAACTAATATCTGAGAACAGTTACTCACCTCTAGCGTGGTCAATACAATCTTCTCAACCGAAGAAAAATAAGCCTCCCACAAGAACTGTGTCTGCTGTCTAAGTGCTAGGATTTTATCCTGATGGATAGACCTGATTGTAGAAGGGATCTGTAATACAACGTTGAAACAAATCAGACAGTGTAGAAAACATTGCAACCCGAGAACATTAAGGCACTTCTGGGGGCCTTTCCAGATGATCCGTTTACGGCACAATCAGTTTAGGTTTTATAGATCAGCGCATAGTGCTTTTGGCTCCCATTTGAAGCACACAATCCACACTGTCAGACAACAGCAGCGGCCGTGATAGCAGTAATTGGAAATTGAATTATACAGGTTGCTCATTGGGCTGCTGTCTCTCTGTCCCACTTCCGACTGGACAGGCTGTGCTTCCCACACTTCTGAGAGTTTGCAAAATCAGAGACTTTTCCAGAACAAGATCGGTTAGCAACCTTACCCTGCCGGGGAGATCTCTTTTACCAAGTTAACAGCACGCTGCCACTCTTTCCCTTCAGCTTTAAAATAGTTGTGAGAATTTAGCATCAGTGCCCTGTAGTTGTTATTCTTATTTTGGGGTTCCAGTGCCCTCAGTGTGGGTGCCCTATAATCTTTCAAAATCAGAAAGGTCCAGTTCCTTTCTCATTTCCCCCTTCTTTTCAGCAGTAGGAAGCTGGCTTGACTAGACAAGCAACCCCAACGGAGGTCATATGACCTGACAGATATGACCCCTCAGATATGGTCCAATTACAGGCCAACCACTTTCTCCAAATCCTGCCTTAGCCCTACGATCTTTGGACATAGACTTAGGCTCCACGCTCTGCCACGATGAATAGTACGCTTCTTACTGACTGTGGCACGATTAATGATAGACCAGAAATGGAAGAACCAGAATGAAATACCCCTGAACATATGGGGAAATAATATCTGGGATACGGCAATATCTGAGCATCTCACCAGACGCAGGAGGGCCATAGAGACGCTTTCCAAGAAACGTGGACCCCTTTCTTTTATGTTAATGACCAAAATCAAGACCTCCTTATTCTCAATAAGAACCACTCAATATTCTCAATGGAGAGGTTATGTTATGTCTGAATGTTGACTGTGTTTAGTGTATGTCTAGAGACAAGGGGTAAAACAAACACCATTAGTTGTACTGCTAGATAATTGTTTAATGGTTGTTGTATTTGTTTCAAAACCAATAACATTTTGTTTTTAAAAAAGATACGATCCTGTACTGTCAATATATGAACTAGCTCAATGTGCTTCATTCCCAGTTCACCATGGCCACCCTTAGGAAAAGTGGTTTAACTAGGTTAGGGATTGTCAAGATGGTGGCCTCCAGATACAGGACACGGGTGGCACTGTGGTCTAAACCACTGAGCCTCTTGGGCTTGCCGATCAGAAGGTCAGCAGTTTGAATCCCCACAATGGGGTGATATAAGTGAAGGAACTTCTCTGACAGGTGAGCTCCCGTTGCTCTGTCCCAGCTCCTGCCAATTTAGCAGTTTGAAAGCACGCCAGTGGAAGTAGATAAATAGGTACCACTGTGGCAGGAAGAGGAACTGCATTTCCATGTGCTCTGGTTTCCGTCACGGATTCTGTTGCACCAGAAGCGGTTTAGTCATGCTGGCCACATGACCTGGAAAGCTATCTGTGGACAAATGCTGGCTCCCTCAGCCTGAAAAGTGAGATGAGCGCCGCACCCCATAGTCGCCTTTGACTGGACTTAACTGTCCAGGGTCCTTTACCTTTAACCTCCAGATATTCCTGGACTCTAGCTCTCATCAGCCCTGCCAGCTGGGACTATGGGTGCTGCAGTCCAGCAATATCCGGAAAGCACCACATTGGCTACCCATGGAGACTAGATCACACGTGGCCAAAAACTAGATCATAGCATGAGTCTGTCAATGTAGGCCAATGGGGCATCTTCTCCAACGTTCTGCTCTCACAGTGGCTAACCAGACGCCCGTGGGAAGCCTGCAAGCGGACATGAACACAACATCCTGCCCACCTATGACTCATAGCAACTTATTCAGAGTCACGCTGATAGTGGAGGTAGAACTTAGCCATTGCGGCTAGTGGCCATCGATACTAGATTTCCAGGGTACCACCTAATGCCTGCTGTTTCCAAGAATCCATGCAAAGAATGCAGGACTAACTAGACTTCGATCTATATCCAGCCAGGCTGGATTGTGTTCTTAAAAGCAGGAGTACCTACTTGGGACCAGTTAACCCAGCTGAGTTATGCTTTTAATACCTTCCCAAGTGTACATTCTTGCTTTCTAATTCTTACACTCATTGGTAGACCGCAGGGATTCGCGTTCCACAAACAAACAAGGGGGAAAAGAAAGAAATAGACCATGCAAGATTGAGGTTTGCCCAACTCATGGCCTTCAGGCACCTTGCAGACTCATTCAAGGAATATGTGCGGACACAGCAAAATAAATGCACCCAGGTACTTTTCTGTTCTTCACTTTCTGCTGTTTATTTAGACAAGCTTATCTGAAGGGGGGGGGTGCAAAAATAAATCCTTCCTTTTGTTTGGAGCATAGTGTTTTCTCATTAGAGGGCTCCGTTCCCTCTAAGCCTTTCAAATATTCATATATTTTTTCATATATTCTTTCCTGACTAATTATGCACAAGGCAAGCACCTATGTTTGCTTTTGATTTGTGCTGCTCTGCATTTTCCTCTTAGATATTAGATTACACACAGCGAATGCTTTCTCACTCACGCACACCCTTCTCACTTATTGGAGGGGGTTGGGGGAAAATCCATTTCCCAATAAAATATTCTTAATTAGAATACATCTGTTCTCTGCATAGCCTCTTGGGAGGGGCAGGGGGAACAGCTCGGTGGCAAGGATCTCCTTATGTCAAGAACAGATTTCATATAGACTTGGCATCAAGTTCAACTATAAGCAGCTCAGTTTGAAATGCCCAACTTTCCTAAGATTGCTTCAGCAAAACATTAAGCCCATAATGAATGTCAGGTGTGAAACAAAAGGTCCCAAGACAATGGGATAGGTTGCTGAACTACAAAGCGGGTTCTCCTTCATGGAGAACACGTGTTGCGGTGGGAGCAACCATGACATTCCCTGTTGCTGGGCGGGTTAGTTTGGGTGGCCACGGATTTGATTGGGCACCTCCAATGTTGCTGGGGAAAATTGATTGTTGCAATTTTATTTGATTGATGGGGGTGCTATATAGGTCCCTGTGCGCAGCGTCGAGCTTCTTCTTTTCACTGCGCACATCGGATTACCCGCCCACCCTCCCTTTATTTAGGGTTTGTTTGTGCTGACCTTGCTATGCCTGTCATGGGGTCGCCTGCCTTGGAGCAGGGGCCTGGTAGGAATTTTGTCCATTTGGCTGATTGGCTGGTGCCATTTGGTTTTTGCCTAATGTGTAGCAAATCGTCACAACTTGTAAGGTTGCAGTTAGGAATTGGTTAATTTTTTGGTTGGTGGAGGGGGTGTGGTTGGCTGTGCCTGCCCCTCCAATGCTGCTGCTGCAAAGGTATTCCATTAAAGGAATCCAAGGGCTCGCCATGCTTTTGTCCGTATCCCTGGCAAAGGGATAGGGCCATGCAAGAACCCCAGGGAGCATTTGGGGAGAGGGAGAGCCTGGTGCCCAGCTTTTTCTCTCCCCAAAATTGTTTACCCCTACTGACTTCCGCATGGGTGTGGTTGTCACTTCTGTTCCTACCTCCAAGTGGGAACAGATAGTTGCTAACCAATGCCTAAGCAACCACTCACTTACTGTAATTCAATAAAGTTGTGGCCAAAATTATGCCAAAAACCAAAACAAAAATGGCCAGGAGGAGGAGAACAGCCAGATATATCAACTGTTCATAGCCAGACCAGGACTGCTGAGACCCTGGTTATTATGCAGAAGGTGCATTTTTCCTATGATGCTAGAGTATTATTTAAAAACTGCTCAGTTGCCTTTCCAAATAACCTCTTCCTAAGGCAGATCGCAACAGATCATCTAATACCCAAACCTAACTGTGCAATCAGAAGTGAGTCCCATGTATCCAGTGAGGGTTAATCATGAGTAAGCGCATTTATAATTGCAGCCTACTTTCACTTATTTTTTTACTAAACCGGTATTTTGAATTGTTCTTGCAGCCTTGCTCATGGCTAAAACGTTATAGGGCAAAAATATCTGGGCAATATGTACAGGTAGAATGTTTAATGGCCACGTGCATTTGGAGACAGGTTTTTTGCAATGTTTAAGCGTATGCATTTTTACTTGTTAGGCAGCTATTTTTGTAGTATAAATTTGCATTGATCGCATTAAGTTATTTTTGCCCAAGCGCTTTCAGCCGAATCTTTTGATATATACCTGTGTGTGCAACGAAGAAGCATCAAATCTATTAGACAGAGTGAGCCATTCATATTTGCAAAGCAGGGGAAAAGCTTATTTTCTAAACTATATATTTTTGTGTGAGTTGATTCGCTTCTAACAGATGGGAGCTGAAACCAGAGCTCCCATTTTTAACCGTGCTTGGCTATTTGCTATTAATCTTCTTGGCCCAGAAGTTGGGTGTGGGAAATGATGGATCTGTGCTGATCTGCCACAAATACACTAGAATTATTAGAAAGGGATGACGTTTTAATAGCAGGTCATTTGTGTAATAATGGGGAAGAGAAGGTGGGGAGGGGGAATGACTTTTGCATTAAAAAAAGGAGGGTAGGATGGGGGGAGAGAGAGAGAGAGAGAGAGAGAGTCTAACTGGTTCAAGCTTCCCTGGAGTGGGAGCTGGTGCAAGGATGAAGAGAATATGTAAATAAAAACATCCGAGCTAGTCTAAAAATGAGAAATGGGAAACTGTAACACAACAAAAACATTTCCCAGAGCAGACATTCTGGCTCAGCGCCAGGTCTTTAAAAACCACTGTTAATAATGGCGTAGTAGCTTGCCTTGGTAAGGAAGCAGCTGTGAAGAGAATCAATTCTGCATTACAAGAACAGGACAAAGATTTGGAACATTAATGTCCTCATGTGGGGAGGCAAAAGGGTGGGGGGGGGGAGAGAAGAGAGGGAGACCTGGAATCCTTCCTTCCCTTTGCCTTCTGCAACCAGAAAGCCCAGATCCTGCAGCTGGGTCATGCAGATTTTCAAAATGTGCAAGATTTAGATATTTCGGTTGCATGGCAGGGACCATAATCAAGCAATAGAGCTGTGCTTGACAGCTGGATAGCTCAGCTGGTTCAAGTGTGGATAACACCTGGTTTGATCCCCATATGGTACTTAATTCATTCCGGAGATCCGTACTTAACCTGAAACTGTTCTTAACCTGAAGCACCACTTTAGCACGCTGCCGGAGCACGATTTCTGTTCTCATCCTGAAGCAAAGTTCTTTACCTGAAGCACTATTTCTGGGTTAGTGGAGTATGTAACCTGAAGCGTATGTAACCTGAAGCGTACGTAACCTGAGGTACCACTGTATTCCTGCATTGCAGAGGGTTGGACTTGATGATCCTAGCTTTACAAGTCTTTGATTCTATGCTTTGCATGCGAAAGGACCCCAGTTTCAGTTCCTGGCATCCGGATGCATCCAGATGCAGGGATTTGCCCCTGTTTCCGTGAGGTTGGAAGAGCAGACAGAGGTGCATAAAATCAGGACCGGCAGGGAGAAAATGAATAGGGTGAATTTTCTCTTCCTCTCTTGCTGTCAGACCTGGGGGATTCTCCCCTCCCCCCCCCCCGTAGCATCAAAGAGCAAGGAAGAAACAAGAAAGTATTTATGGTTTTATTCAGTGCAAGACAAAGAATCCTGTCCTTTACTCCATAGTGACATTGCTCACTCTGAGCTCCTGCCCTTCTCTCCCCAGCAACAGCCCTTGGCACTTCGGGGGGGGGGGGAGTAGTCAAATGTCCTTGAGCCCATTGCTCTTGAACTCTAATTGGGCGATGAGATCTCGGGGAGTTTGGCACTTCTATGCTTTCTAAGCTGGCTGTTCTCCCCCTCTTTCTCCTAACACCTCATAACTAGCAGCAGTTCTGAGTTCTGCTGTAATTCAATCCTGTCTCCCTCTTTTCTGGAAGCTACTGGAGAAGGGGGGGGGCAATCTCCACCATTCCCCGTCCTCCACCAAGGGAAGCAGGACAAGTAGGGAGCGATCTCCAACCCTCCGTCTCCCCCTCCTCTTCGGTCCAGTCCCTGACAATACTGGGAATGCGGGTCATCCAATTAAGACGAATGGTAGGAGATTCAGGACAGACCAAACAGAGGGCTGCTTCACACAGGGTGTAATTCAACAGCAGAACCTGCTACTTGCAAGGAACAGCAATGGTCACCAACTTGGGTGGCTTTCATGGGAGGTTAGATAAATTCATGGAGCCTCGTGCTATGAAGGGCCATCGGTTACGATGGCCGTGCACTGCCTCAACAGCTGGAGGCAATATGCCCCTGAATACTAGTGAATATAGTTAAAGCTATGGTTTTCCCAGTAGAGATGTATGGAAGTGAGAGCTGGACCATAAAGAAAGCTGATCGCCGGAGAATTGATGCTTTTGAATTCTGGTGCTGGAGGAGACTCTTGAGAGTCCCATGGACTGAAAGAAGATCCAACCTATCCATTCTGAAGGAAATCAGCCCTGAGTGCTCACTGGAAGGCCAGATCCTGAAGCTGAGGCTCCAATACTTTGGCCACCTCATGAGAAGAGAAGACTCCCTGGAAAAGACTCTGGTGTTGGGAAAGATTGAGGGCCACAAGGAGAAGGGGATGACAGAGGACGAGATGGTTGGATAGTGTTCTCAAAGCTACCAACTTGAGTTTGACCAAACTGTGGGAGGCAGTGGAAGACAGGAGTGCCTGGCGTGCTCTGGTCCATGGGGTCACGAAGAGACGGACACGACTAAATGACTGAACAACAACAACAACAACAAAATGGGAGCAGGTCCACTGCTTTCAGTACGTCCACAAGTATCTGGTGGGCCGCCATGGAAACAAAATGGCCGTGAGCCCTAGGGCTCACCTTGTCCTCATGCATTACAGAATGCTGTATTTCAAATTACTGGAGAAGGAGGAATGGTATCTTAAGATGTTGGAATATGCAGCGTCTGATCCAGATAATAGAATGTACAAGGAAGATTGGGAAATATTTGTAGATTATATTAAAAGTCAGTGTCGGCAGGTAAATAAGTTAGCAGGATTAGAGTAGATTCAGTGGTATAAGGTAAAGTGAGGTGAAAAGAAGATGAGAAGGGAAGGTATGGAATATTTAGCATATGCAGAGCAGATGGGTAACTGAAGACACCATGGAAGGAGGGGGAGGGAAATCGAGACTATTGGGAGTGTTTGGATGGTTATTGTATAAATGTGAAATATTTAACAGAAAAGCAAATAATTTTTTTATATACAAAGTGGTATCTTTGTGTGGGCCTGGCATGACTGTGTAGCTTGGCTGGTCTCACTTTCTCGTCCCAAGAAACTCCTGGTTTGCAATAACTGGCCCATGGAAGAGGCAAAAAAGATCCAAGGGACATGTCTATCCTTTCCGCATGTTTCTACACCATATCCCATTGTGAAACCATTCTGAGCTGCCCCGAAATAATGTCTTGAAGTGTGGAATATTATTGCACCCAACTTCCTGTCCCCCTAGAGAAAGGGGAATAGGAGACTAGGAAGGGTCCGGTGTCTTGTTTTGAGGAATATGAACTTTGAAAATTCCCGTACTGATCTGCAGCTCTCGGACTAATGTGTGGATTGGAACTTAGCTACCCACCAGAATCTACCCTTCGAATGTTTAAACCATCAAAACACACATATAAATGCATACTTTGAATGAAAAGTACACGTCTACACCTCAAAACACCTATTTAAATCTGTCAACTTCAACTGGTCTCTTGTGAGGGTAAGTCAGATACCAGCCACTGAGACCGTTCAGAACCATGAATATCTTGGAAGTTGAAAGAAACTTTTCCCTTCCAAGCACTTTGCAACTCAGAAGCTCGTGTGCATTTCTCTAAAAAAAGAAATGAGCTGCTCGTACATTTTTAACCAAGACATTTGGAGGCCTGAGTGACCTTCATGTCAGAAAGTGAATGATGCCTTATTAAATGAGTTAATATTCACAATGACACAGACAAATCCCTCCTGATAAAAATCTCTTTTATAGCCGTGACCTTTCGGATACATCTTTCCTGGAAGTGTGGGAAATGGCTGCCACTGTCAACCACTCTGACGAAGGCCGCGGTTTCTCCCTCTCCTCCCCCCGCCTTACCTGTAATAACAATCTCTCATCCCCTATGACGGCAGCTTGATTCCAATCAATCACTTCGGAGAATGGCAGCTCCCATCCATTGCTGAGCATCACAGGAACACAGGCAGCCTGGGTAGGCAATCATTAAAATCAGGAAAATGGAAACAATTGCAGCAAAGGCACGCTGGCCCTTCCAAGGCCCCGTGGCAATGAAATCGCAGCCTATTCTGCAAAAATTGGACTTTAATAGAGAATTGTGTTGAAAAGTATTGTGGGACCACTGCCATGCCACATTCTGAGGATCACTGAACCTTGGGTCTGGCAGGCCCACTATTGGAAGGCTCATATACTCAGACCACACAGAGAGAGAGGGAAGACTATCAATGGAGTGGCCCTTGTTTATTCCCTGGCTACTTGCATGGGTACACACAGATTGGTACAGGCCCACTGGTACACCCCTGTGTGGGCTTGCTGTTGGGTCAGAAGGTTCAGCAAATGCAGAACATGGCAGCCACGTCACTGCGTGGGCCACCCTATCGCAATCATATTGCACCGGTTCTGGAGGGTTTGCCATGGCTACTGATTTGCTACTGAGCCAAAACGAAGGTTCTTATTTTTAAAAAAATAATAAAAAGGGGGTTTTTTTACTAAAGATTTTCAAAACACGGAAAAGTACATGGCACCTCCGCTTTCAATTCACAGAGTCTTTTTCACGGTTCATTTACACATAGTGAGAGACACTTTTGTCATAGACATCTTGCAGCTGGGGGAAAGAAGAGGGGAGAGAGAGAGGTGGGGGGTGTTGTTCTTTCATTCTGTCACACAGTGTTAGCTTAGGGGGTTGTGCCAGCATCATGTGGGTAGGTTCTTTGTGTGTGTATACACCCATTGAGGGAGGTTACGAGGGATGAAGGTGCTTTTGTTGATATACAATGCCCTAACAACTTCAGGTCTGGATATCTGGAGGAAGGCCTGCACCCACAAAAGACCTTCCTGCATGTCGAGGTCCTCAAAAAAGGCTCTCCTGGTTTTACCCCAGTTGAAGCACATCCCATGGCAACCCAGTGGAGAGGGCCTTCTCTGTGGTGGCACCCAGCCTACGGAATTCCATATCCTCTAAAGAAAGTGGGCCTAAACTCTGATGAGCTTTTGGTGCCTCCTTAAAACTCCCCTGTTCACCCAAGCTGGCTATTAATTTCTATCTTGGTTATATCAGTGATTAGAATTTTAGATTTTAATATATGGATTCTATTGTATTCTATTTATATCTCTCGGTAGCTCCAGCACCCTCAGAGTGTGGGGGAATTCCAGCCAGGAACAGACCTTTCCTGAAGCCCTTCTCCACAGGGCTGCTTCCAGCAACTTCATTTTACAGCTTCGCTCATATTCTCTATCTTGGCCTTTGATGGTTCAGGCGTTTGGTTTTGTGGGATCCAAATTTGTAAACGCGGCATCTTTCCTTTTACGGCATGGCCTCCCGCACCTCCACTTGTGTGCCATGGTAACAGGCTCGTTTCCTTTCCATTCACAACTGTGCCATTCACAACTGACCCTACCGTTTCCAGTGCCTGCTGTTTTGAAATCCTGGTGGATCAATGCGGGGTCAAGGACAGACGTCACCGCGGCAAAGAAGAACCCTCCCGACCCCAGCCTTTTGCTGCAGAGATGCCCTTTATTTTTTAACAGTTATTTTCATGCCATTTTAACCCTGGGCGTGCTCTCCCCTGCAGATCGCTTCCCTGTCGCCTGCCTGTTCAAAATCCAACCTAATTGATGCCGTCACTTAAAACTTACTTAGTATGCAATGTGAAAACCCGGGCAGAATTTATAGGCAATTTTGTCTCGGCTGAATTAAAACAATGAGCTGTATTATTTATGTCCTCCTAACTTCCTGGTTGGATGAAGTCAGTGTTTCTCCAGGAATATAGATTCTCTCCCCCACCACCCACCTCCCCAAGTTCAACAAACCTGCTTAGGCTAAGTTAGGGTTACCAGACGTCCCTGGTTCCCGGGTACAGTCCCCGGATTTACAAATCTGTCTCCGGACAAATTCCATCCCTGGAATGTCCCCAGATTTGCAACTCCGTCCCTGGGAAACGTGGCAGCGGCAGCCTGGTAGCGCAGTTAGCTCTGGCTGGCTTCAGGAGTTGCTCGCTACTCGCTGCTGCCGCCACTGCCAAACGTGAACCGGGGACGTCTGGTGGTACAGATCTCCTGCCCCCTTCCCCCTTTGTTTTGAAAGATTGAGGGACGCTCAGGAGTCGTGGGCGGATGGCTGTTGCCCAGGAGGGGAGCAAGGCGTGCAGTTTCTCTGCCAGGCAAGGTGCAAAGCCCTTCTTTTGCACCCTGCAAAACATAAATGTGCAGGGGTTTTTTTAACTGGGCAATGGCTGCTCGCCCGCGACCCCCGAGCCTCCCCCCGATCTGTCAAAACAAAGGGGGAAGGGGGCAGGAAATCAGGGAAGACTTGGGAGTCACAGGACGGTGGCACGCCATTGCCCAGTTTTTTTAAAAAAACTGTGCATTTATGTTTCACAGGGTGTGAAAGAGGGGCTTTGCACCTTTATACAATATGCATGTGTGCTTGGGCCCAGGGTCTTTTGCCTCACCATCCACACTACTGACTCCCTGTTGCTACTCAGCTTCAAAAAAATAAAAAATAAAAAAGTGTCCCTGGATTCACCGAAAAAAATCTGGTAACCATAGGCTAAGTCAACCCAGCTTTGGTGCGGGCAAAATAGCTGCCAACTGCTCCTGAAGTAGGAATGCTGGATTATGGACTATTAGGGAAATGAAATCTCCAATCCGCCTTCCTCTTGCCTGGCTATCACCCAGCACAGAATTCCAGCTGACAGGAGTGCTAAACGGCTCTAAGTCTCCAGTCAAACGGTTGATCTTACCTGCAGGGCCTCCAGGAACCTGAAGGATCCCAGCCTCCGGCCACGAGGGACGAGACAGAAAGTGGCATTGTGCAGCATTTCACGATAATCATACCTAACAGGAGACAGAGAGGGGGAAAATAATAAATTAACAATGAGCCCGGGAGTAACTGTGCGTGCAAATGTAAACATCTGGTGCTGCACATCTGGCTAGACTCATCGCCGGACCAGCTCACATCTGCAAAGCTGGCATCGCATAAGGGGAGACACAACAGGAACAAAAGCAAAAAAGGAGAAAGGAAAACAAATGTAGATGGCAATATGAAAGCAACTGAGTGAGCTGAATTGAGTCCCTGTCCTCAGTGCTGGATTTACATATAAGCTAAACAAGCTATAGCTTAGGGCCCCACTCTCTTGGCCCCCCCAAAAAAAAACTTAAAGAAAAACACCTGGGTGTACATTTCCAAAATATAAGATAAAAAACAAATAAAATAAAACCTACATACAGAAACAGTGTTTTGTGTTGTGTAGGTTCCTATGATGTAAGTAATGGGGCCCCGCTTTCTAGCCTGCTCCCTAAAATATCACTGGTTTGCTCATTTCTATATATAGGCAATGACAAACCTTAAAATCTTAAAAAGCAGAGACATCACCTTGCCGACAAAGGTCCGTATAGTTAAAGCTATGGTTTTCCCAGTAGTGATGTATGGAAGTAAGAGCTGGACCATAAAGAAGGCTGATCACCGAAGAATTGATGCTTTTGAATTATGGTGCTGGAGGAGACTCTTGAGAGCCCCATGGACTGCAAGAAGATCCAACCTCTCCATTCTGAAGGAAATCAGCCCTGAGTGCTCACTGGAAGGACAGTTCCTGAAGCTGAGACTCCAATACTTTGGCCACCTCATGAGAAGAGAAGACTCCCTGGAAGAGACCCTCATGTTGGGAAAGATTGAGGGCACAAGGAGAAGAGGACAACAGAGGACGAGATGGCGGGACGGTGTTCTCAAGGCTACCAGCATGAGTTTGACCAAACTGTGGGAGGCAGTGGAAGACAGGAGTGCCTGGCATGCTCTGGTCCATGGGGTCATGAAGAGTCGGACACGACTAAACGACTAAACAACAACAACAACAATATATAGGGTGCCTACATTCTGCATGTGGAAAGGGCTTTAGATACCTATTAGGTCCATAAATTACCATATAGCATATATTCAACACAAAAAACAGCACAGACAATTTGTTGTTGATAAAAGGCAGGTGGACACAGAAAGGACCCCATTACCTTCAGTAGCTTAGCGCCTCATCAAACCTAAATCCGGCCCTGGCCGTCCTACAGATTATTTCTGTTTAAAAGCAATGGAGGACGGGCAGACAAAAAATGGGGGGTCAAGGAGGGTCAGTTGTGGTGGTGGGGGGAGTGGGAAACGTCCCTATTTTCACCTGAGGAATGTTGGAGGGTGTGGGGTTTGCAGTGCAATGCTGTCACTGGTAAGAGAAGCAGAGAATAGGGGCAACTTTTAATGGAGGTTCAAGGAGACAGGGAGACTGAATGCAGGGAGAGAAAACATGAGAGAAAACAGAGATGGAGAAGAATTTGGTTTGGTCCACATTTTTAACTGAATGGCCCTCATTTTCACCTCCTGGGTTCGTACATCAATTTGAATGCAATTTTTTTTTGGCATTCACTTAAAATCATCACAGATTATTGTGGAAACAGGGTAGGCCAAACACATGGAAAAGTGACGTGTGTCAGAAATAGACGACCCATCTCACTAAAAGGGAACCCGGGCTTGGAATTTGTCCTGCTTTGCTGTTCTTTGTAAACGCGACAAACATTGCAAACATTGTCTATTTTTCTCGTCTTGGGATTTTTGGTTTCACATTGTAAACTACCCTTGGGAGAAGCTGGGATTAATATTATGTCTTCATATTAAACAACACAAAAAACATACAGCATCTCTTTTGACTAAGCAGCAGAACAAAAACCATTTGTTGTTTGGAAAACGGTCTTGAGATGCATTTCTGAGCTCAACAGATGCTATTGCAATTTTTGTCGCTAGAATGATCTTGGGGTGAGGAAGACTGGCTCCGATTAATGTCGGATTGTTATCATTTTTTAATAAATCCACGTTTGGAATAGGTGATTAATGAATTGATTTAATGCACCCCATTAAGTCACTCATGCTTTCCATTCTGGAAATATTGATGCAAAAGTTGCCCCACGAAGGCATCAATTTATTGTCACTGGAGAAAGAGGCTTGACAACCAATACAGCCAACCAAGAGCAACCAAGCACCAATACAATCTCACCTTAATCAGCATAGTAAAGGATGAAAAATGGCTAGAAAGAGTCAGAATGTGTAACTGTGGGCCAGCAGGGGACAAATTAGCTGGGCTAGGGAGGGAGTAAGAGCTGTGTGTGTGTGTGTGTGTGTTGTGATGCAAGACTGGTTTGGAGAAGAAATTTTGGCAATTAAACACAGAGGACCGGTGACCCCCGTTTCTCAAAATTAAAGCGTTTAGCTAGACCCTACTGCTTTCTTTCCAATTCCATCAATCATTTCAGAACCATTTACCAAAAACACACATCAAATCCCTAACAGTTTCAAGCCAGTTATTAGCTAATTGTGCTTTTGGCAAACCTGCAAATGGCTCTCAACTTGCCAGCCTGCTGGTTCCAGAGACAAAAAAGGATCAAGATTGAATCTCTCCTTGCCCCCCCCCCCGCCCCACCTCACATCCCTTAAACACACACACACATGCACCTTCCTTTTCGACAGAGATTTCTGTACTCTGCAAATAGTATAGTAAAATAGTAAATTTTTTACTTTGACAGTAAAATCCTGCACAAAAACTTCACAATATTAATAATCTCATTTAATCATAGCCTGCAGACACTGAATGTTTTAAAGGTATTCTCTCTCTCTCTCTCTCTCTCTCTCTCTCTCTCTCTCTCTCTCTGTGTGTGTGTGTGTGTGATACATTTCTACTGTACATGGACATATGCATTTCTGCTTTTATATTTAGTCTCAAGAGGCTGTGAAGACTGCAGTAAACAAATTTTCAGTTACAGGCCCCATCATTAGGAGAGTCCCATTTGCTGAAAGTAGTGTGTATAACCAGCATCTTAAAAAGCAGAGACATCACCTTGCCAACAAAGGTCCGTATAGTAAAAGCTATGGTTTTCCCAGTAGTGATGTATGGAAGTGAGAGCTGGGCCATAAAGAAGGCTGATCGCCAAAGAATTGATGCTTTTGAATTATGGTGTTGGAGGAGATTCTTGAGAGTCCCATGGACTGCAAGAAGATCCAACCTATCCATTCTGAAGGAAATCAGCCCTGAGTGCTCACTGGAAGGACAGATCCTGAAGCTGAGGCTCCAATACTTTGGCCGCCTCATGAGAAGAGAAGACTCCCTGGAAAAGACCCTGATGTTGGGAAAGATGGAGGGCACAAGGAGAAGGGGACGATAGAGGACGAGATGGTTGGACAGTGTTCTCGAAGCTACCAGCATGAGTTTGATCAAACTGCGGGAGGCAGTGGAAGACAGGAGTACCTGGGGTGCTCTGGTCCATGGGGTCACAAAGAGTCGGACACGACTAAACGACTAAACAACAAGTGTGTATAACTTGCATGGGAATAAGTGTGGTTGTATGGGAAAAAGCCGCTTGGAACAGATTAAGAGTCCCTCCACCACCACGACCCAATGTAATTCCAAACTACAGAAGATGCAACTGATAGGCTGTATTAAAAAAGAATAAAACCCGGTAATCTCATCCCCTGTCTCCCTTTTTTATATCACCTTTTAAAATCAACTTTTTCTTGAACCTTCTCCCTTAGATTTACACAAAACATTGTGACAAACTATAGCTGCAATGATGCACAGTTACGCTGATCCAATTCCAACCAGCCAACCAAATCCATATACAGTGTGCATGGAGAGAATTCTAGGAAGTCTACTATGAACAAGTGACAACTGACTCCCAAAATGCCCGTATCTTAGAATCACAGCATTGCAGAGTTGGAAGGGACCACAAAGGTCATACCCCCCCCCCCCGATATTTTTTTGCTCAAGGTGGGGCTCAAACATACGACCCTGAGATTAAATGTCTTATGCTCTGCTGACTGAGCTACCCCAGCTGCTGCATCTGTTCCTTTCAACAGCACTGAAATTTGCAGAAACCAGCAGGCGAGGCTTTTCCAGATGTGGTGAGTATCATACCATCTTCTCATGCCTGCACATCTGGCTGCACTTGGAAGCACAGGAGCAAGGGCTAGTAAAAAAAGCTGCCAGTAAAACACTGGAAAGGGACGAACAGAAGCGCCTGTGAGCTCTCGTTTGCAGGCACGACGCCATTCTGTGTCACCAGGCTTATAAAACAGGGCAGCACGTACTCTGCACTGGAATAAAATTAAATCTACCCACCTAGGCATTCCAAATTCAGCACAACGGTAAAGCCAAATCCCACAATCTGCACAGGTTATGCAAACTGGGAGAATGCCAAATTGCTTTTATTTTGCAAACACCCTGCAACCTTTATGCATTTTCAGCAATTGTTTGCTTAGTCACGGAATGAGCCACGAGAGACCCCCAGACCTCAGCCTCCAACCACTGGAGATCTTATTTAGCTAGGCAGCCACCCACCTGGTTTCTGAAGTTCCTCAAGCATATCTCCACATCCATAAGGACCAGAAACTTGCCATAAAAACGGAAAAGAGAAGAAAGAAAGCAGAGCTATTCAGGAAACCGGACCCAGATTTCGTACCACATTCTGCGTTCCTGAGGAATCACAGCATACATCCCACCCTGCTTATATCAGCAGGATAATTAACAACACCGATTTCTTTTTCTCCCCATGGACAGCAGATTGACCTTACAATTCAACAGCTTGCTTGGCACCATTCATGGGAGGAAAGCCACATTAAGAAGAGACAGTTAAAAAACCGAAGTTGCTATCTCCCCATTTCTAAGCACCAGCCTTTTTCTTCCCCTCAGTGTTTGTCGCACGATGGGAAAGTTTAACATGTACTAGAATAGGTTCCCCCTTTAGGGCTAATATATGCCAGTCCTATATTTCCCATCATTAATGTGCTAAAAATGTGAAAATCCAGTTAATGTTCTGGATAGCTACAAGCTCTGCAAAATGTCAGTTTTAGAGACGACATAAGAAAGAAATAAATTCAAACACTTTTTTAAAAAGTAGGCTGAGAAATGTGAATGTGGCAAATTTCCTCTGCTGGAACATCTTTCCTCCCCTATAAACTCGTCTGCTACTGAGATGCAGAACCTGAGGTTTTTAATGCTGTGTCACCGAAAGTCTAACCACCTACCTCTACCCTTCAAACATGGATAGCCGTGTGAGATGCTCAAAGAAGAGCATGATGGGAATATCTACACTTGCTGTTGGTCCAAGCTGGGGAAGGCTTCATAGCTCATTGGTAGAGCTTTCGCCTTGCACGCAAAACATCCCAGGGTTCAGTCTGACTTGTAACTGGCACCCCCTTTGTATAGGGCATACTAGAAATGGGAACACAACTTCCTCTCTTCCCAGGTCTCACTCCTCTTGTCCTATGTGACATGCTTTGTTGGGCTCTGGAGAAAAGGAGAAGTTGTCTTTCCCTTTGTTTGGCTGCGTTGGTGCAAGGCAGGCCCAGAGGTGGAGCCCACCCACTCATCGCAGTCTCCGTCTGCTTGGGAGGGATCCAGAGGTAGAGGCTGGAGGGGGAAAGCAGGGGTCAGTTTCGTCTCCAGCTAGATCAGAGGAACTCTGTTGTGTCGTTACTTTCTGTGAATAACATCTAATCGCATTACGAGTCTCAATTTATTTCCTGCCCTGTGGATGGCTTGTGCTTGCCCGACAGCTCCTTGACACCTACTGTACCAAGGAAAAATTCACGTTTACAGTGGTGCCTCAGGTTAAGAACTTAATTCGTTCTGGAGGTCCATTCTTAACCTGAAACTGTTCTTAATCTGAGGTACCACTTTAGCTAATGGGGCCTCCTGCTGCCGCCGCGCCGCTGGAGCATGATTTCTGTTCTCACCCTGAAGCAAAGTTCTTAACCCAAGGTACTTTTTCTGGGTTAGCGGAGTCTGTAACCTGAAGTGTCTGTAACCCGAGGTACCACTGTATAGGAATCGTCCCCTGTCCTAACTGGAGAAGTCTGAGACTGAACCTGGGAACTTCTTGAACACCAAACATGTGCTTTGCCACTGGGCTACAGACCCTCCCCAAGAAAGCAGAAGAGCATAGCTAAAGGATGGCCAGTTGGCCACCTCTCCTTTACCTCCTTCAAGTGGAAAAACGGGCCTGGTTTGTCCACCTGTATACCTACTGTCTCATCTCTATCTAGATCCGCTCGTGCTTGCAGACCTCACACAGCATTTTGGCAGCAGTTTCTATAGGTTAATTATGAATGGTGAGTAATTTGGGAATTCCAAAAGAGGAAAAAAAGAGAAAGAGTTGGCACCATGCGTGCGTTCACATCTTATTAAGAGCTGAATATCTTTAACAATATCCTGCTTAGGAGCTGTCCCTGAAGGGACAGGAGATAGACAGTTGGTAACCTTTTAAGAGAAATGGATTAGTTCATTATATTAGACTTGGAAGGCGATCAAGGAAAATTTGAGGCCACTTTTGGAATACAATCACGATATGAAGGTAAAGTAGGGGCGGGGACTACCCAGAGACATTTTAATCAAATTATACAGCAATGGACTTAAGAAACTAATTGAGCAAGCCTTATGGCAAAATAAAATAAAACGGGGGGAATAAAAATCCAAGTCTGCTTTAATCAGGCAAATATCCAAGTGTTTTTTTGAACTTCTCGCCAGAAACATTAAAGAAGCACGCAGTGCAGTCCCTGCTGCGTTGACCCACTCAGTGAGACCCACTGAGCTCATTGAGGCGACTCCCTAGTGAGTTTGCTTTAGGATTGCAATGGGAGACAGCTTTAAAGTCTGGGAGTACAGGCTCAGCACAAAACAAAATCAGTTTGCAAGGTGCGTTTTCCACCAGAATAAATTCATTTTACATGGGGAGAAGGACTGGGGGTGGGTGTTTGTGTGTGTGCAGGGCCGTTTCAAGGGAATGTTGAGGTTGGGACTCCAAGAAAGGCGAAGGGCCTGCTGAGCCCAATGCCCAGGTAGATTAGAGGCAGCGTGAGGGAACCGAAAATAAATGCCATAGATATCTACCCTATCGAGTCATGCAAACCAACCCAAAGGGTAACGCTTCTGCCGTCAAGCGCTGCCCCGTGTGGCGAACCACTGAACTGCAAGTAGCGGCTTGTCTCCGTCAGGAGTCATCTGGTGAACCAATCAAGTAAGAAGTATAAATGGGTCCCTTTCGCAGCACTGAGGCCTCCCTGAGGTTTTGTCAAGACATTGAGGAGAACCACGGGACAGAACACCTCCCTGTTCCTGCCAGGGAAAAAGGGGTGAGTAAAGATCTACATCTGGAACAAGGGAGGGGATAAAGATCTACATCGGGATCTGCTGATCCCTGGGGATTCTGTCGCCTCATGGGTGGGCCGGCCCTGGGGAAAGGAGGTAGCTCACTGGTAGGGCATCCGCTCTACTTGCAGAAGGTCCCAGATCCCTGATATCTCCAGGGAGGGTTGGGAGACACCCTGGAGAGCTACTGCCAATAGGTGTAGACAATACTGAACTAGATGGACCAATGATGTGGGTCAGTATTAGGCAGCTCCATGTGTTCCCATGACTAGGCCCAAGCTTTGGCTTTTGTTCTACAGGTCTAGCTTTCCGATTCTGGCTGCTGGATCCTGGCTCCTAATTCAGTCCACCACACATAGTACAGCCCTGACAAGGTCATATGAGGAAGAAATAAATTGTAAAGGTGTCCACTCTGCCTTTTGACTTGTGCACTTGAGCACCAGCTATCCACCCTCTGCCCCAACAGACCAGGGCAAAAGCACCCAAGAACACTTACTCCTAAACATGGGACTTTACAGAGCAATGGAGAATAATAATAATAATAATAATAATAATAATAATAATAATAATAACACGAGAGCAGAAATTTAATTTTAGGAGCTTGACGCAGCACAAAGGATGAGCTATCAGTCTGACACACATCCCCCCCTTCCATCTGTGAAAAGCTTCTTGAATGTGTGAAGTGGTTATGCAAACGGCAACCTTTCACCAAGGTCCCTTTGTAGGAACCTGAATCACAGCCTCTTAACAGAGCAAAAATGCATCAACAGCCAGCCTGGTAGCAGATTGTGGGATAACAAGCATCTAAGAGGTTCCATTTGGACAGAGATGTTTTGTCTGTTGCATGAAAGATTCAAATGCTCCCACCCACCTCGGCTCTTATTACATCTAGCTGAAAATCTAAACACTGGCGTGCAATTTCTGAAATATCCCAATTACCAGTAATTTTTATGCTGAAAAAGTGTTCTCTCTTAGCTGGATCTAGGCAAAAGTGTGAAGTGTGAGAATCTCAGGTCCCCACGTCTTATGCGGTGGGGAATCAAGGGCAGAGTAGCATCTTGTATGCTGATTTACATCCGGGGTAACCTAACGTGGTGTTCTCCCCAAACAGTTGGACTACAGGTCCCATCATCCTTGATCACTGGCATTGCTGTCTGGGGTTGATGGGAGTTGGAAGCGGTGTTAGAAATTAGCCAGGCGCCAGGTGCATTTTGCGACTGGTGCAGGTCCAATGGTGACCATGTGGACATCTCTGGATGCCAGGTTGATGACTGACATCTCTATTCCCCCGCCCCCAAGTAAGCAGAAGAGCTTATTTATTGCATTTATATCTCACCTTTTTCTCCCGTCCATGGTTCACCCCCCTCCCTCCGTTAGTCCCTACAACGACCCTGTGAGGTAGGTTAAGAGGCTGTGACTGGCCCAAGGTCACCCACAGAACTTCCTGAGTGAGGATTTGAACCCTGGCCTCCTAGGTCCTAGTCTGACACTCTAACCACTACACCACCCTGGCTTCCTAGAGTACTTATGCTATGGGACAGGCCAATAAATTAAGTAGGCAAATAAATAAGGGGAAAACAAAATGTCACTGAGAGAAGGATCTGAAATATTTTCCTTGAAGCTTGAATTTGTTTTATTCTGGATTGTTTCATTTGATGTTTTGATGTGTTGTAAACCGCTTTGAGAGTTTTTTCTTTAAAATCTAAAGCAGTATAGAAAATAATGATACCTGAATCATGATATCTGAAGGAGCGTCTCCACCCCTATCCTTCTACCCGGACACTGAGGTCCAGCTCTGAGGGCCTTCTGGCGGTTCCCTCACTGCGAGAAGCCAAGTTACAGGGAACCAGGCAGAGGGCCTTTTCGGTAGTGGCGCCCGCCCTGTGGAACGCCCTCCCACCAGATGTCGAAGAGAACAACAACTACCAGACTTTTAGACGACATCTGAAGGCAGCCCTGTTTAGGGAAGCTTTTAATGTTTGATGCATTACTGTATTTTAATATTGTGTTGGAAGCCGCCCAGAGTGGCTGGGGAGGCCCAGCCAGATAGGTGGGGTATAAATGATAAATTATTATTATTATTGTTATTATTATTATTATTATTAAGAATAATGATTACAATCATCATCATCATCCCACTGGAAAAAAGGCGCCTAGACATACTGTTGTGGTGACCACAACCTAGGTTTAAGGTGCCATTTGGTGATTAGCTTACACACCTGAGTTTCTAACTCTGGTTAGAAGCCAACAATGCTTGAAGAACACCATGTTGACTACCTCTGTTCTAAGTACACCCCTTTAAAAAATGACACTTTAACTATAGGGAAATGCATATTTTGAAAACAACACTGCAAGAGTAAACCCTACACAAATCCCGAGTGGAGTCCCTAAAACAGTTGGATGGAGCCTTGTATGTCTCCTTCCTGCAACTCCTGCAGCCGAGCTGCTTCCAGACATATTGCTCTGCTTTCCTTTCCTGATGCTGCCAATGCAACGATTTGACTTCACCCCTAGAGGCACACTCCATTGTCTCTCGAAACAGACTGATGATGCCAATGGTATGGAAGATGAGGGCAAGTGGTTCACCTGTTTGGTTGGCTTCAGATTATTTGGGTAGCTATGTTGTTGTTCCTAGTGTGTGAAGAGATCCATTTCGGGGGGGAAAGAGCAACTATATAGCCTTTTCGATCTAATTCTAAGGACATACATATGGCAGACTGTGGAAGCAGACCTTGGTTTGTACATCCTCCCAGCTGTGTGGAAAGCTCTGTCCCAGTGCTTGGGAATAAAGGGGTTCAGTTTAACAAAGTTCACCAAATTAATTCAAAAATCTCTGAACTAAACCTAAAAGTAGTTCCCATACTTGCTGGGTGAAATGAACTTGACCTAAGTTAGTTTTGGGTGGAACTTTGAATGATTTCTAGTTAATCTTTAAGTGTGTGTGTGTGTGTGTGTGTGTGTGTGTTTATTCTTTAGACTCTTGGGGCTTTCAAGCTTAAAGATCAAACCTGCAGGGGGAAATTAATTAACCGATTCACATTCCACTACCTGTGTGCTTTGATGGGTTTTTAAAAGCCTTCTTAAGTATATTTTATACTTCAGCACAGCAGCCTGCAACATTCTGAACACTGAATTTTTGTGTGTGTGCCAAGGAATATTTGGGTGAACTCAAAGTGAACTGTGAACTGAACTCTTTCATTTCGTAAAGGGTCAAACACGAACTGGAATTAGTTCCTTTTTGGACATGCTGAACTTTAACTAGTTCCTTTCAGAAAGGGACTTCCTATGCTAAGCTCGTTCCCAAATGTGGGGCTGTAGATCAATGAATAAGCCATAAAACTGGGGAATAAGGTCTCGTTCTCCCTCAGGTCAAGTTGCAATGGCAGTCTTGGGTGGACATTACCCTGCAGGAGTATATATTCCCAAGTGCTTCAAGTACTTTTATTAGCCATTTTATTCTTGCTGTTGGGGTCTGAGCAAAGAGCCCTCATTCCCCGCCCTGCCGTCATTCCACAAATATCCGTCACACATTTTATTAGCTTTCAGCCTGCTTTCCATAATGATTAAGTGGTGCATGCTTTCAGCTAATACCTTTTTAGGCAGTATAAACAAATGGCCCTATTTGTAATCAATTCTAATTTATTCACACTTTAATTGAAATATCCCTCCTTCCCACCACCCATAGCTGAGAAAACATACACGACCTCATCCATCACGCAGGTGTAAACACCAAAGTGCTGTGCTGGCAATTATCAGAATGCACAACATTCTTGTAATTTCAACTTCTCGATCTAACACGCTGCTTTGGGGGGGGGGGAGAAAGTATCAGTCCTGTCAATCAATGCTTGGATTAGGCAGCGGCTCTGAATTCCCGAATAGTCATTATCCCAACCCGTAGAAGCAAACAGCAAGGGTTCTGCATCAATTAATCAGCCATAACTTACATTCCTCCCCAGTGTTTAAGGCTTCTCCCTCGTCGCTACACTGAAGAGATTATAAACTACCCAGGGAACCATTTTAATTCATAATGGCCATGATTCCTCAGTCCCCTGCTAATTTTAGCCTCGATCCTGTCTAAAATCATGGAGTTTCACTCTAGATGGTGAACCCGTCTAGCTAGTTCTGCGACTGCCAGTATTAATGGTCTCAATATTTCAGGTTTTAGAAGACAAACCTGAGATCTCTACACCACAACTTGCCAGCTAGTCAAAAGATCCATGAATGACCTTGGGAACTAGAGGTCAGTAGAGTTCAAAATTTGCAGATCTGGTGGTCTTTACTTTTAAGCCTCAGTCTGAAAGAGAGAATCATGTGCAAAAGGTGGGATATAAATGCAATAAATAACATTTATTATTATTATTTATTAGATTGATACTTCATGTTTTCTTCCAAAGGAGCCCAGGTCAACGTACATATCACTAGCAATACAATCAGAAGCTGTAAAAAACAACTTTCTCAAACAGTTTAGAACAACCTTTTGTAAAAGTTTGTAACTTCTGAATACAACCACATGCTCTCAACTAATAATTTCAAGGTTGCCAGGGACAGAACTTTCAGCCATCAAATACCTAGGTAAAATGGGATGTTTAAAATTTTCCCCTAAAAGTTAATAGTGGGGGAGACTGTATAAATAAAAAACATGGGACCCTCTTGGAAAATGGTATCCACCTGCCTCTTTCTTTTAGAAGCACACTCAACCTATACAGGAAATAGATAGTTATGGCAATGGCTTCAGCCGCACATCACAGCAGGCCCCTGTTAAATAGCTTGCTGTGAATGATCAGATGGTACCCACTTTATTCATCCCATTGGATTAAAACTATGTCTGGCAATTTGCAGTCAAGGTTTTTCCTGTGCCTCCCAAGGATTTAGTGTGGCTTGTTGCTTCCCCATTTGTGCTAGGGGAAGAGCAAAACGGGAAGATCTGCTTGCTCACAGTAAGCCAATAACCATGGTTTACTGTGACATGTGGACCAACCTAATGTCACATAGGTTAGGGTAAGACTCAGATCATGATTCACCACAAACTGAAGACCAGTTTGGTGGTTACCTTCAGCAAACCGCTTCCTCGCCAAACTGGGTGCCCAAGAGTTCTTGCACATTGCACAGATTTTCTGGTCAAAATGTGAACATTCAGTTCACATGGATTGCTGACGTGGACTATTGTGAATGGACTGGGGTCCAGAACACACCTCACAATCTCCTGGGGCTGCAAGCTGAGAAAGTTTGAGGAGGTCTTGTAGGTTGTCTAGGCCAACTTATTTCCTGCTCAGTGGAAGGAAACCAAAGTTAGAGCATTCCCAACAGATGGCTGTCCAGTCTCTGGTTGAGATCTCCACTGATGACGAGCCAACCACCTCTCTAGGTAAGTGGTTCTACTCCTGAACTGCTCTTACCACCAAGAGATTTCTGGCCAACCCTAATCTACACTCCTGCAGCTTAATCCCATTCTATCTAGACCTCTCCTCTTGAGCACCAGAGGACCAGAATTTGCTGTCTTCTATGTATCAGACTTTTGGACATCATAAGATTTGTAGTTCATTGTAGTTCAAGATTTCACTGTCCACAATTGCTGCTCTTGTAGCTCTAGGCTTTAGTGTAAAAGCCACTAAGTTAGAGCAGGCTCTTGGACGTTATCTTGGAAATTCTAACAGCCACCCCTTCATTTTCCTCCAAGATATATCTCAAAAGAGAAGCCAAGGCCAGCAAGGAGTTCAAGTCCGACAAAATGCATTTCACAAGCACCATACTTAATCGGCTGTCGGGTGCAGTGAAGCAGGTTAACATTGCCAGCCGGCTGCCTGCTGTGGCAGTAGGAAACATCCTACTAAAGGTTTTACCTCCCCTCCCCACTGTTTTCTGAGCCAAAAAAACAAAACAAAAAAAATGGCCGGGGGGGGGGGGAGAGCTGCTGTGGCAAGCACCCAAATCTTTCCAGTTCTCCTTTCCTGAAAATGCACACTCCGTAGGAAAAAAAGCATATACTATCATCCCAAATACAGCATCTGGATCAGTTAAAGTGTCGCAACAGCTAAAGTAATTAAATACACATGATACTTCAGGGCAAAACGGCAAGAGTTCTTCCTTATTTTTTCCAGCGTATTAAGTTTCAGCTATTAACCAATCGGGAAGTTTGCAGCACATGAATTCTTAATGCAGATAGTTCAGAACTACCGAAGAGAGAAAGAGCAAGGCGGGGAGACAAAGAGAGAGCGCCCAAAGAGAATCCCCGGTTCTGTTCCACCGAACGCCTTGCTGGCTGCTTTCCATTAAGGTATCTTGGCTTTTAAATAAGCTGTCAAGTAAGACTTGGCACCCGAAACAGAAAAGTGAGTAACGGCTTTTGCAGGAAACCCAACAGCTCAACTGCGTGTCAAGAGAGACGGTCGTCTAGGAGTGAGCTCTAATGCAGCACACTTGGACAGGCGCCACTGCCATTAAATTGGCCGCGTCTGGATTGAGGATCAGTGCCATTTAGGGATAGCCTTTCACAAAACACACACACACACCCTATACAATTGGTAGGAATTTCAAACTTCTTTCCACTCAAGCACTGGTTTTCCGAATTCAGGGTGGGGGAAGTTTGGAAGGTGCAAAAACATAATTGGAAAACTCTCTCTCCCCCCTTCCTGCTTAAAGGGCTAATTGATTTCGCAGGTGTTTAATTATCATTTGCTGTGAGATAATACCTTGTAGTGCCATAAAAAATGGATTTAATTTTCGAGTGCTTGCAGAACCATTGCCAAAGCCAAGTTAGAGCTAAAGCAAGATAATTATTCTATAAATCAAACACACTGCCTCCTTTCTTTGAAATTTTTAATACTTGGCTATAATGATATCTGACGACCTTGAAACCAACATAAAAAGGAGTTTTGTGCCAAGCGCCAAGAGGCAGCCATCAAGAGTATTTCATTCAGTCTGGTTCATTAACATTGGCTCAGCCAGGCATTGCACCCTTGATGCAGCCAAGCAAAATAGGCTGAGGTGTTAGCAAAGTGGCAGAAATTATGGAAACGCTGGTCGCCGTGGCCCTTTTGGAACACAGGAAAGCCAACAAACGCGACACAGCCAAGCTGGATTTGCGAAAGGAGCTCTGCAAAATAACTTTCAACAATAGATTTTGAAAGTGCAGAGGGGGAAAAGACCAATCCCTGCCCATGATGGAGAACCAGGCTCCTAGAACACGTCTTAGAATCTAGCGCACCAGAATACGAAGAAACCAGATTATGATACAGCTGAAGGTTTAGCTACGCCTTGTTGCTCAGAAGAGAAATAGAGGCAGAACGGGCATGTGATTCTGGATGTATTCTGCAATTGTTGCATCACTTTCATCGTGAACTAGTTGTGATTTTTCAGGAGGTGATCATGATATAAGCCTGATATTATAGGGGAAAGTGCACGGGGTCATGCTAGCATGGATGGAACACGGGAAGTTACATTATACAGAGTCAGACCGATTGGTCCAGTTAGTTCAGCGTAGCCTGCACTGACTGAGATCAGAGCTGTCTTTCCCATTGGGTTTACTGGCATTGCGCCAGGGCACCGGCCTCTCAGGGGCACCCCAGTGAGTGGTGGAGCTGCGTGGCTTTTGCCAGCCTCCCCTTTTCCTCCTGCCTGCCCGTCAGCTGTGCCCCGTCAACCATATGGCTGGCAGGTGTACAGCTTGCCTCCTAAGCCTCCGTGAGAGGAGAGCGATCCCCACAGAGGCTTGGGAAAAGGTTGACAACTCTGGGAAATGGGGGGTGGGGCACCGGAGGGATCTTTGCACCACGGTGCCTGATATGCTTAAGACGGCCCTGGCTGGGATTGAATCTGAGCAATTCTGGGTGCAAGGCAAGTGCTCAGCCATTGGACCTTCCCAATGCCATTCCATATGGCCCAAGGTTTCTCTATCGGCTTAATCAACACATACGGAGGAATCGGAAGAAGTCACCCTGGGGAAATAGGTCATAGTTGTGACTAAGGTCCATTCTGCAACTTACGGATGGCTTTTGAGTCACCCTAAGGGACATGGGTGTCATTTTGGTGTGGCTCCTCCACTAAACATTGGAAATAATTCATGGGAGGAGAAGCCTATGGCATTATGAGTCAACCCTTTGTCAAAACCATCAAGTTCCCACAACTGTGGATTGTGGAAGTCACTTAAAAAAAAAATGGATGCAATCTGTAGGTTGGACACCCTGTGCACACAGTGATATCTGATGTGCACCGTGAGAGTTTCTTCCAGTTCTGAGACCACTGATGGGGTAAGTACTGGATCTTTCCATCCCGTGACAGCCTAGTTGAAAGGGACAAAGGGAGAAGATGGCCAAGCTCCTACTACACCAGGGCTATAATGTCATTGTGCAGATGGGCACTAAGGTATTTTAAATCACATTTACAGCCTCTAATGGCTGTTCAGCTGCTCGCTGTGCAGTGCTATGCTATACATAAAAATACTCCGATATAGAAGCCATTAAAGTCAAGCTCGGCTCTACTTAGTGAAATATGCCTTAATGATTTCATCGGACAGGAGCATCTTCAGTGAATAGACAAGCCCTATTTCGGATAAATCTATGTTGCATGTCTTTGGGCAGACACATCACGGACCTGACAAATGCATCAAGTTTTATTTCCCACAGGAGGGGTCATGGGATCTAAAACTCATTACTCTTCGACTAATATTAAAAGGAGTGATTTCTCACTTGCTAATACTTTGCGTCACTTTTGGAGATGTTGATGGGTTTTAGGGCAGGACTTTCATATAACTACGCACGTCCGAAAGAACAATACTGCATGCTTGATGTAACTATCCATGGGATTAAAGATGCTTACTACCATCTTTCCGTCTGGCTCAAAGAAGCCCAACTCAGAAGCATGGCTAGCCTGAGCTGTTCGGAGCTCAGAATTAAGTTGGGACATGGAAGATGTCATTGTTAGATGGAATCATATTCCATTTTGCCAGTTTCTGCTGTCAACCGAAACGAAGAACGAAATAAAAACGAGCGTCAGAAATGTCTGGAAGCGGCTGATCAGCTTCATTCCTTCCTCAGCAGAGGTCAGCCTTCCAGATGTTGCTGGTCTCCCATTTTCCACCAGCATTGGAATGATCAATGTTCCATTGTAGCCCAACAAAATCTGCAGGGTACCAGAAGGCTACCGTAGATGATACTACACTTCTTTTAAAACAAGATGTCCAAATGCGACACAGTCTCCTGATTTGGCAACACCAGTGCAGAGTTATTCTTGGGATCACAGGAAAGATCAAAGGACCATAGCAGTGCAACCCCCTGCTGGGGCAGGCCACCCACACACCCAGCCACCCATGTGATCCATATGTGACATTTGTGTCACAAGCAGGGAGGAGGTGTGCACAAAGTGGTGCTTCCACGTAGCAAACAACTCAAAGCCACATGCAATGGGAAAAGGCAGAAGAGGACCCTTCCTCGAACAAGCATCAGCCAAGAAAAAAACATCCCACCCATCCTCTAACACAAATGCAGAAAATGAGATGGATCCTGAGCCTTGGGTTCATGCCATACCACAAAAAAAATCTGGTCTGTGGTTAAGGCATTTTCCTCAGATGTCCTGGTACATGTGGGAAAGTAAAACCAAGTTCATATGAGGTGGCATGGTGGGACTTTTCCCAACCATCAGAGGTCCTTTGTTCGTGCTAATTATACTACAAAACAAATTTGGATTTTTTAATTTTTTATTTTTTGGAGGGGTGATGAGTTGGGAAAACAATTCCACAGATCTTCGAGGAGAAGCTGTGGGCCACTGAACAAGCTTTTTTTCTGCTGGTACACAAAATATCTGCATTAATTGATGCTTGACCACATCTGCATCCAGAATATTTGGTTTGCTCCGTTGCATCAGGCTGCGAGGTGCTGAAACGCAGCCCCAGTCTTCCGCCCGCCGACTTCCTCCAGCAGCGGAGGAGCCAGCACCCCGCAGGATCAAACCACTTTCCTTTTAGCATTCTTCCCGCGCTGCTAGAATGTGCTAAGTCCATTTGTGAGCTAATACATTATTTACACAAGTTATTCAGGCATAGCAGCCAGGATATGAAACATTTATCAACAAAGGGTCCAGTTTGTCATTTAAAAATAATTATGTTTCTTTAGGAGAAACTAACAAATTCTGTTGGCCTAGAATTATTTATTACACAACTTCGCTGGCACAAAGGGATGCTCTGTTTTAAGACGCCGGTAATTTTGAAGCAGGGAAGGCAGCCTGTCTCTGGAGAACTTTCCGGTGGCTTTTTAAGCATTCTATCAAGGTGAGGCCCTCATTGGTCACCTGTCCAGGTAGGCAGCCTACGGGAATCCCTTAAAAAGAGACCCCGCCCTTCCTATCCCTGCAGTTGTACAATTTGGCCAATAGGTGGTGCACTTCCATGTTACCATTCCACCCAACAAACCATGTCTTTAGGCTGCATTTTTTTAATCGAAACATACAGAGTTGTTATGGTTTATTTATCTCTTTTGGCTGCCTGATGGGAAACTCACAGTACAGACCTGGGGAAGGTTCGTTGGGACTGACTTGCCCTTCCAGCATTTGCTGCTCAGCAAAAACAAGAAAGGTGATGAAATGGAAGTCTAGCAGAAATCACTGTGCTGACGGGATGAGTTAGTTGGATAACAACCATCCTCTGTAGCGATTGTGTGTGAAGCTATATATATATATATATATATATATATATACACACACACACACACACACACACACACACACACACACATATATGCATATATATATAAACCCTGCAATAATGCAGCAAATTATTTTCCCCCAGTATGGATCTTTAAGTAGCCAGAACAGCACTACCCAAACACTGAGATAGCTCAGTTGGTAGAGCATGAGACTTAATCTCCAGGACGTGGGTTCAAGTCCCACACCGGACAAAAGATTCCTGCATTGTGGGAAGTAGGATTGTCTGATTCTTTCCAGCTCTGTAATTCTACACAAGCACCAGCAAGGGTTGGAGGATCCTCAGGTTTTGCAGAAGTATTTTTAAGTTAAAAATAAATAAATAGAAAATGAACCTGAATTGGGTGGTGGGGGAGGGGAGTCTCCACATAGTCCAGTAAGGACAGAACCATCTCAGTGGGCACAGAATACACACTCTGGGGTGTGTGGGGGGGATGAGGGTAGACAGAATGGAGTATCACACAACAGGGCTTGGTAAGTAGCAGCACGCTCCATGCCGCAACATTTTGTTGCGGGCCCTGCTTGTTATTACACAAAAGCAAATCAACCCATCATTTGTCCCTAAGGAGTTTAGCAGAAGCCTATGGAGGACACACACACACACACACACACACACACACACCCCGCCTGCTGCCCAAACAAAGCTTAATTTGCTGTCTGAGCTGTCAAGCTCAAGCAGTTTTAGTTTTTAAACTTCAGCAGAAGCGGTGACTCTGTCCCTCACATCTTTCCACCCGCCGCCGCTGTTTCCTAGCTTCTATTCTTTCTTCCGCCTTGACAGCGACAGCAGACGCGGAACATTCTGGTAGCCTCCCCTTCTCAACGGCATTCTTGGGGAACAGGGTAATTACTTCGCCAACACATTCCCAAAAGCGGCGAGGGGGGGAGAGAGGAAGGAAAGAGAGGGGAGCCAGGACTGTCTCCTTATCAGTGAGCATTCTGGTAAATTCAAAGCAAACCCTCTGAAGTGGCGTATATACGAACACCCTCCCTGATCCAGCACCTTCAAGGCCTGTCTATTTCCGCCTGTCAAAACACTTCGGAAAGTGGTGGCTGAGTGAAGCGTTTGGCACCAGTCTGGCGGAGACGCTATATGGCAGATGAGTGTCATCCCTATTCTCTGGGAAACTGCTCAGCTCACAACCTTTAACGCTTAAGGGGGGGGAAAAACCTTTCATTTTTAAAAAAAACACTTTTCGTTTAAACGCACGGACGGCTTTTGCACACAGCTGCAAATGCCACGGAGACAGGCGCTGAGCTTCCCTCTCTGTCTTTGCAACTCAGGCCTCATTCCAAGCACTGGTTGCTTAGCAGAACCGGGCCCTGGTGCCCTTTTCAACCCGATGCAAACATCTGACTTAACGTGTCGATTTTTGGTCATTGTTGGCAGAGAGAGAGAGAGAGAGAAAGGGGGATGCTCAGAAAAATTGTGGGAGAAACTACCAGGAAAACAAAAGTTCAGGCAGCAAAGGATGAAGCCAGGTCTCAGTGCCGATATCTGAATTTACTCTGGGGAAACATGGGAATGGAATAATCATCTGGTTGCACTTGTACTCCTCTATACAAGAGGACACCCCCCAGGTCCTTGTCTCTGCCTATATAATAGTTCCAGAGAGTAATCTCTTGATAATGGCTCTGTTGACCAACGTGGGTCAAAGAGAAGGGAAATTCATAGAAGAAGAGGAAGAGTTTGGATTTGATATCCTGCTTTATCACTACCCGAAGGAGTCTCAAAGCAGCTAACATTCTCCTTTCCCTTCTTCCCCCACAACAAACGCTCTGTGAGATGAGCGAGGCTGAGAGACTTCAGAGAAGTGTGACCCAAGGTCACCCAGCAGCTGCATGTGGAGGAGCGGGGAATCGAACCCGGTTCACCAGATTATGAGTCCACTGCTCTTAACCACTACACCACACTATATCCACACATACACTGGATTCGATACCACCTCAAATACCCGAGGCCCCTAGGAATGATAGTCACTAAGAAACTGGAATTCAATAGTACCCTTTTTTGACAAGACCAGTCTGCACACCAAGCGAAGGGCCAGTGCTGTGAATTCTGGAGGCTGCCCCCAGTTCAAATCTCAACTCAGCCATTAGGTCACTCTCTTGGCCTCAGCTCTCCCATCTGTGATTTTGGTACAGTAGCACTGGCCTTCCTTGCAGGGCCGTCGTGAGGATTGCAACAATGAAATGTGAATGTGCGCAAAGGGCTTTGAACACCCCGAAAGCCAAGTGTCACTACTGTTATTAACCTGGCTAAACTCATCATATTTTGCCTCAACCCTTTTGCCTCAACCCTTTTCCTTCCAGAACTACCCGCTTTCTGGACAGTCACCACATGGTGGCAGTGTAGGCCAGGTTTGCCCAACCAGGTGGACTACAACTCCCATCAGCTAGGGCCAGCACAGCCACGACGCTGGTGGTTGGAGAGTTGGGAGTTGTACTCCAAAACATCTGGAAGGAAGCAGGTTGGGGAGGGCTGGAGTAGGTTGTGGGGGCATATGCAGAGCAGAAGCCACCGGGGGCCATGCTATTATCTGACACCTGGAAGATATATTTGTGGAAAGCACTGGGTCCCACTTTCAGAAATCTCACAGTGATTTTGCAAAGGAGGATAGGAGTCGGAAGAAGGAAGAGTACTGATTTTGGGGTTATGCACAAGGCAAGGAAGCCAAATGACTGGATAGCTCAGTTAGTTGGCTGAAGCGTGGATGCAAGTTTGATCCTAGCTGCAGTCATACCTCGGGTTACAGCCGCTTCAGGTTGCGTTTTTTGGGTTGCGGACCGCTGAAACCCGGATGTACCAGAACAGGTTGCTTCCGGGTTTTGGTAAACGCGCAAAGCGCTAAATCACACTTTGTGCATGCACAGAAGCGCCGGATCGCAACCTGCACATGCACAGACGCGGGTTGTGAACGCTGCGGGTTGCGAATGTGCATCCCGCACAGATGACGTTTGTAACCCAAACATCCACTGTATTCCTGCATTTCCAACTCTACAGTCCTATGATTCTGTGACTGCTGAAGTCCTGGCACAGTTTCTCCCCACCCCACCCCACAACTCAGAGCCTTTACTGAAAAGGAACTGGCTCACCCCGAATGTAGCAACCGAACTGGGGAACCATACTGAGACGAGTGTTCAGCTGCTGACCAGATCTGAGCACAGGTGCAAATGTCTCCATGCAATCTGCATAGGAATACGCATACGAACACGAGAAGAGCCTTACTGGGTCAGGCTGAGGTCCATTTGGTCCAGCATTCTGTTTTCACAGGGGCCAACCAGATACCTATAGGAAATTCTGCAAGCAGGACCTGATTGAAGCAGCCCTCTCTCGAACTGAGACTCCCAGCCACTGATACCTTCACCATCCATGCATTTGTCTAGTCCTCTTTCAAAGCCATCCAAGTTGGGGGCCATCGGTACCTCTTGCAGGCTTGGATTCTAGTTTAACTATGCACTGCATGAAGGAAGTCCTTATTCTGCCTGTTCTGAATCTTCCAACATTCAATTTCATCATCACCATCGTGTTAAGATACAACTTCGGGGCGTTTCCGCATGGAAACAACATCAGAGTTCTACTATTATGAGAGGGGACTTTACGTAAGTTAGCCTTCTTCTGCTGCAACTAACACACAATGCCTCCAAACAGGAGGAAGCAGTATTAGAAACTCAGATATATAAGCCGGGCAACAAATGGTTTATTAAACCAGGGTTACAGCTTCTTAAACCAGGGTTATATGGTTTGAAAGTTGAATTTCTCAATATGACTTTTTGGTTCCTGAAATCCATTCTGATTGTGCAGATAAAACATAAGGGATAGGATTCTGTTGGATGTGTTGCTAGCGTGTGAAAACAGGCAAGATCCAAGGATCCCCAGGCATGCGCCTCCAGATGGTGGAGACGTCAGGCGCTGTCCTGGCGCCCGGGCATCTTCCCTCGGTCGCAAGTGGCCGATAGCCAGGTGCAAAATGCGCTTGGCAAATTTCGAATAATAATAATAATAATAATAATAAATTTTATTTATATCCCGCCCTCCCCAGCCGAAGCTGGGCTCAGGGCGGCTAACAACAATAAACAATACAAAAGTACAACACAAACAACACTCTAAAATCATTCATTATAAAATTAATTAAATTCAAGCCACTGGCCACTATTGGGCCAGAGCTCCGCGAAGATTGCCGAGGGAGGGAGTCAGGCTGTGCCCTGGCCAAAGGCCTGGCGGAACAGCTCTGTCTTGCAGGCCCTGCGGAAAGATGTCAAGTCCCGCAGGGCCCTAGTCTCTTGTGACAGAGTGTTCCACCAGGTCGGAGCCACAGCCGAAAAAGCCCTGGCTCTAGTTGAGGCCAGCCTAACTTCTCTGTGGCCTGGAAGGGAGTGTATAAAAATCTCACAGTCTGACTTCAGCTATTTCAGGATTTGTTATTTGCTTTTCCAAAGTGTAGAGAGAGGAGTAATTTATGCATGAGACCCATAGGTAGGTCGAAAGTTGTCTATGACTAAAGCACTAAAGCAATAACCATAAAGTCTCTGTTCCCATTAAGTCATTGCCACCTACTTGGGTCTACGCTGTGCCTACAGTCTCGTTAATTCCCTATTTCTCCAGGACCTGGCACAGGGGTAAAGTTAATTTAAGCAGGAGAAAGGCAATTAGCTCTTACATTGCATTTAAATTGAAAATCATTTCTTCCCCATCTTTGAACACACTTTTTGTTCTTGAAATCTAAATCCCCCAATTCCTAAGCTGATATTAATCAAGCCATGTTTTTCTGAAAGTGTCGAGGTCACTAATGAATACACAAATCCTTACTTCTGGGCATGTCGATCTTTTTCGGCTGCTTTGTTCCAGCATTTGCCGGTTACTGAGCCTACCAAGTTAAAGAAGTAAGGAAGGGGGGAGGGAGTCAAATTCTACGTTATGTATTATGTGATTAGAAGCTATTTAGCCCAATAAGGCTCAAGCTTTTACTCAAACAAATTAACAGATGCAAACAAAATGTTTTGTGTCAACACGCTTGTCATTCTAAGGATGGAACTAGCAGGTCATAGCGGGAGGGTGGTTGGGTCTGGATGCAAAAGCCAAGACTCAAACCACTCAACCACTCAGCCCGTTTAGTAGCCTGTGTGGTGGAAACTGATTGGACTTCCTTTGGCATAGCACAGAAGCTGCAAACAATATGTGTCAATTACAACTTAAAGGTAAAGGTAAAGGGACCCCTGACCATTAGGTCCAGTTGTGGCCGACTCTGGGTTTGCGGTGCTCATCTCGCTTTATTGGCCGAGGGAGCCAGCGTACAGTTTCCGGGTCGTTGGCCAGCATGGCTAAGCCGATTCTGGCAAACCAGAGCAACGCACGGAAACACCGTTTACCTTCCCGCCAGAGTGGTACCAATTTATCTACTTGCACTTTGACGTGCTTTCGAACTGCTAGGTTGGCAGGAGCTGGGACAAAGCAATGGGAGCTCATCCCGTCGCGGGGATTTGAACCGCCGACCTTATGATCGGCAAGTCCTAGGCTCTGTGGTTTAACCCACAGCGCCACCCGCGTCCCAATTACAACTTAGGCATGCACATATAAAAATGATAGAGAGTTGCATTATCGGCTAAGGAATACCAATCAAAATGTTGCAGAGATCTTAGAGCACATTCTAAAAGCTGAATGGGGTACTAGATAGCCCCGGGGACCTTACTGTTTGAACTGAGAGTAGAGACCAAGACAAATCCAATGCTCTCCTGCAGATGAACATTGCAAAGTGAGTTTAAAGGTGACTGGGCAAGCTGTGCAGCAGGGAAGTTTCAGAAACCTCAGAGGAAACCTCCTGAGGAACCCTGGGGTTATCTAGAATGCAGGATAAAAACCAGAGTAGCCACTTAAGTACCATCAAAGCAGAGGAAACATGCCGTGGGACAGGGGCAGGGGACAAAAGGAGCCCTTGGATTTGAAAAGCATTTGTACAGAAGCACATTTAGAAAAAAATTTGCTGTGATTCAAATAGAAATACATCTCACCACAATGGGGAATACTGTGACCAAGTGACCTGTCTACCCGCTGCCCAGGTGTGAACCTTTGATGGGCAACTTCAATGCCCATATTCTTATGGTTCTTGGTCTCTAGACTAGACTCGGCTGAATAGCCCAAAAGTAGGTCATCATTCGGCACCCTAATGAACCCACAATTCAATCTTCCGGTGAGAGCAGGAAACTGTCCCCTGGTATCTGATACTCCTTCTGGCAAAAAGCTGGGCACTTGAGCAAATTTGCCTGCAGGTGGCACTCCAATAACATTCCCCTGCCCCAAGAAGCTGGCGAGACCTTTCCAAGTCTCGCCAGCTACACAGACTTCCAGGCAAAGTGTAAACTGGGGCACCATGACCTATATTCTTCTTTAGCTTGGTCTGGCGATCCTTCTGATTAGGAAATGCAGTCAGTTTGATGGAAGCCAGCCCGATAGATTTCATAGTTAGCAGCTTCACTTGCTCAGGTCCACATCTTTTCACTCGCCCTGCTTCATCAACCTTGGCTTTTGCCCTCAGAATATTGGGAAATGAAATCTTACTCATCGGTACCATCTGTGCCCCTGACATTATTCATTCATTTTCTGAAAGATCACCTTCAGAATTTTGGCCGGGTGGGAAGCTACATAAACACACGTCAGTGGTGAGGAACCTGGGGCCCTGCAGATGTTGTTGGGAGTTCAACTCCCATAAGCCTCAACCACCCTGACCAATAGTCAGGGGTGATGGCCTGGAATGCCTGGAAGGTCCCTGGTTCCTCACCCCTGGGTTGTTTAAAGCAGAACTTCATGTGGCCTGCAGAAGACATGCTCCCCGTGCTATCATTGAAAAGTCACAAGAACCTCAGTTATATTTTCATAAATGAAAAAAATAATGTAAGGTTCTGTTCTTTGCCACTAGGATAACACAATAAGATTGTGAAGACTGCTATATCACCCAAAGAAGAAGAAGTGAAGAAGAGTTTGGATTTGATATCCCGCTTTATCACTACCCGAAGGAGTCTCAAAGCAGCTAACATTCTCCTTTCCCTTCCTCCCCACAACAAACACTCTGTGAGGTGAGTGGGGCTGAGAGAAGTGTGACTGGCCCAAGGTCACCCAGCAGCTGCATGTGGAGGAGCGGGGAAGCGAACCCAGTTCACCAGATTATGAGACTATCGCTCTTAACCACTACACCACACTGGCTCTCTAGGTAGTTTCCTAGTGTGGCTGATGGAGAGGATACAAGTTTCTGGAAATCACAAGCAGGGAGAGAGCTGTTGTGCTCAGGTCCTGCTTTTGGTCTTCTGACTGGCCGCGTTGAAGGCAGGATGTTGTTCCTTCTGTTTTTATGAGAAACACAGCTAGGCAAAGAAAAGCAGTTCTAGCATAACTGATCCCCAAAGTGTCATCTAACCCAGACTTGCCCTGTGGAAAGGATTATGGTGACTTGCTTTGTTTTTATATTGTTTGCTGATAATTCATTCGTGTGTTTTGAGGCTCCTTGTGAGTAGCCTCAGAAGGACTTGCATCCCAAAATATAGGATTTAAAATAATTATGTATGTGCGCGCACACACAAACACACATTCAGTCACTATACAGTGGTACCTCGCAAGACGAATGCCTCGGAAGACGAAAAACTCGCAAGACGAAAGAGTTTTTCGTTTTTTGAGCTGCTTCGCAAGATGATTTTCCCTATGGGCTTGCTTCGCAAGACAAAAACGTCTTGCGAGTTTGTTTCCTTTTTTCTTAAAGCCGCTTGAAGAGGTGCAGTTGCGACAGACCGTGCTTCGCAAGACGAAAAACTGCGCAAGACGAAAAGACTCGCGGAACGAATTAATTTCGTCTTGCGAGGCACCACCGTATAAAAGATCAGACATAAGGGAAAGTAGGTGAAATGGAACTCTAATTCATGGTGGCTTTTCTTTTCTTTTCACTTTCATGACTGGTGAAGTCTAGTCAGAGGAAAATCTGCTGGTAGTATATCATTTTTCTTTCAACGACAGGGCCCTTAACCAATACAGTGGTACCTCTAGATATGAATGGGATTCGTTCTGGAGCCCCGTTCGCATCTAGAAGTAAACGTAAGTAGCGATGGCACGTCTGCGCATGCGCGCGTCGCTTTTCGCCGCTTCTGCGCATGCACGTGACGTCATTTTGAGCATCTGTGCATGCGCAAGCGGCGAAACTCGGAAGTAACGCGCTCTGTTACTTCCGGGTTGCCGAGGAGCGCAACTCGAACGCGCTCAACTTGAAGCGTATTCAGCCCGAGGTATGACTGTACAGCACATCCATCAGACTCTCTCTCTATTCAAACAAAAACAAAACTTTGGGTGTATTCCATTGCACATGTGCAAAGCCAAACATAGTCTGCAACTGCTACCTTCACAAAGGTTTGACTTTTGAGGGCAACAATCTCAGAAGACAGATGTGACGGAAGAAGCACGGATTGGCCACAAATCGGCCATTTGATAATTTCAGGTCCTTGCTAAAATAAAGATAAAGATTGGCTACAGTCCTCCAGTCAACTCTTGATAGATTTCCAGTGTAGGCCTCAGTACTCTAATAAAGGTCTCTCCCAGTTTGCGATACTGCTATCAGCACTGACTATTTTGTTTTTTTCATTGGAGAGGAGAGTCTTTATTTCTGCTTCTTTTAAGCACGCGCTCCTAGTTTGCAAATTACTGCGCCAATTATTCAACAAGTGCTTTCAGCCTAACGCAAACAACAATTAATATGAAATATCCCCCTGCATCACTTTCTCCTCCCTGGCTTTGAGGCAGTTGGGTAAGTGATTGCAAAACGATACGCTCTCAAGATTGGAGCCCACACCATGTGGTTTCTGAATTTACATTTGCTGTTCCAAAGAACAGAATCTGATTCTGCCAGCACCTTACATTGAATAAGACATTCTGTCCTCAAACGGCGGTTGGCTTATTTCCTCATCGACTGCTTAATATTGTCTGGTTCAGTCCCTGCCCTTCCCCGCCCCGTAGAATCTGGAAAGCACAGTCGCAATCCACTCCATATGGTTTCTTGAAGACTTTTAATCATAACCGAGGAAAGAGACCCTTTGCTCATTTGAAATCACACCCATTCTAAAAATGCACTTCATTCCCACTCTGTGGAGAATGGCCAGACCCAGACCGGATGCTTTGCATGCAGAAGGTTCCCTCTTCTGTCCCCAACATCTCCAGATAGAGCTGAGAAAACACCCCTTTCTGAAACCCTGGGGAACTGCTATCAGTTTTCTCAAATCTGGGTCCCCAGCGCCTGATGGACTACAAATCCCATCATCCTGGGCCATGGGCCCTGCTAGCTAGGGATGATGGGAGTTGTAGTCCAACAGCAGCTGGGGACCTAAGACTGGGAAACACTGAGACACTGAAATAGCTGGACCAATGGTCAGCCTGTTATAATAGATCTCACTATGGTGCTAAAGGGGTCAGACGGAGGCCAACCTTGAAAAAACAAAACAAATTAACATGCAATGGAAATGCTAATGCTTTTCCCCCTCCCCAGTAATAATGAGATTTTTGTTTTTCTCAGCCTATGCACCCTGTGCAATACTTTTTTTATTATTAAAAAAAAGAGAGAGAATCCAGCAACATGCTCTGCAAGGAAGCCTCTCCTTTTCCCCAATTATCAGTGTGGCTTGCACACACATCTGTTTCTTCCCTGCCCCCGAGAGATGTCTGAAATCTAATTAACCAATTAATTTGCAAATATATACTAATTTATTCAAGGCAGATTTTCTTAGTGTTAAGCTATCCAACAGCGAGCCATATGCAGTACGGGGGAACAGGACTTCATTAAAATACCAAAGGGTTACTCAAACGGAATAAAAACTTACATTTTGTACTACAGTCAGCACCAGACATTTCCTCATTAAGGATAAGGAAGCGTTTGTATTTGCCTCTTGCTAATTTGTTTTCGCATGTTTGGTGTAAACCGGTTGTTAATCCATTTGATACCAAGGCACTACCATAGGGAGTGAGATCACAAATGCAAAAAGAAAGAAAGAAAGACGGAGATCAGTGTTTTCAAATTCAGCTGCTGGATATATCTACCTCTCCCCATCCTTGCAATTGTGAAAAGCCTTGCTTCCATTCCTGCTCTGCAGCAAGCCACAGTTTGCTGTTCATCCAAACCTGGCAAACTTTGGTTTGTGCAAACCCTTGGTTGCCCACGAACCAGGATCAGACACCAAGGTTTGCTGTCTAGGATATGCTGACAATCCAAAAAATGAAGTTTCTAAATCTGGACACAAAAGGCAAAGGAGCAAGGGAGCGAGGATGTGCCAGAGATTGCTTGTAATGCTATACTATGCTTTATTCTAAAGTCGTCCATGAACTAAATGTGTCCAATGTTTCTTGATTTCTCAATGATTCATACGTTCTACATGCAATAGATACCCTTCAAGAGGAGAAAGCAATATTTACCAGCCCTTGTGGATCTTAGGGCATGCAGGGTAAGGTCTGAGGGCACATGAAGCTAAGCAGGTCGAAAACTAGTAAGTACCTGGATGGGAGACTGCCTGGGAACCTCATGTATGCTGCCTTGAGTTCCACAATAGAAGAAGAATGGAATATAAATATACTAAATAAGTACAGTGGTGCCTTGGTTCTCAAACTTAATCCGTTCCGGAAGTCCGTTCCAAAACCAAAGCGTTCCAAAACCAAGGTGCGCTTTCCATAAAGTAATGCAAAATGGATTAATCCGTTCTAGATTATTAAAAACAACAATTTAACATGGATTTTACTATCTAATGAGACCACTGATCCATAAAATAAAAGCAATAAACAATGGACTGCAGTCACACAATCAATCATTCAGTAGCTGAACTGGGTTCCACAGAGTCACACACACACACACACACACAGAGAGAGAGAGAGAGAGAGAGAGAGAGCGCTACAAAAACGCAAAATAAATAGCAAAAACAGACAGACCTCAGCGTAACACTCAAAATGGAAGTGTGGCTCTCAAATTGGAAGCGTAATACTCAAAACGGAGCACGTTCGGTTTCTGAAAAAAGTTTGCAAACCGGAACATTTACTTCTGGGTTTGCATTGTTTGGGTTACAAGTTGTTTGAGTACCAAGGCGTTTGAGAACCAAGGTACCACTGTACCTAATTGACATTGCCTGATGATTCAATGTTAGAGTAGACCTACTGAAATTAATTTTGTTGTTGTTTAGTCGTTTCCGACTAGACATGGCTAAATTTGATCCACTGTTGATTTGTGTCCATTCTCTAAATCTTTATGTGAATATGTACACCACCCTGTTCTTAAGGCAACGCTCATTAAGGAAAATGTGCATTATTTTCTCTCTCTCTCTCTCTCTCTCTCTCTCTCTCTCTCTCTCTCTCTGTGTGTGTGTGTGTTTATATACACATATGCACACACTTAAAGGAACACAGACAGACAACCCCACGGTTCCCATTCAGACAGCAGAAAGAACTAACATCGATATCTGCAAGCGCCATTTGCAGCTCTAACAAAATGATGCTTTGCTAACCCTGCCTCGGCAGGTAACATTATTTATGGAGAAAAGTGGAGTTGTAATATACAACGCTTCGGTGGAATGGTTTGAAAACAAAATGGGGAAAAACACCCGAAGAGAATTGGGGTGGTGGTGGTGGAATTGATGATCTGTTCTTAATTGCTGCGCTGAAAACGTTTTATCCAGCTCTGCGGCTGTGTGGGGGCAAAATACAACAGCTGGGTACAATTCTGGCAGCTATTAGAGAGATTATGTAATTTACAGTACAAGGGTTCCAGCCACAAGGAGGCTTCCCCCTCTTTGAAACAACACGATACGGTCTTTTCTCAGAAGTAAATAAACTTCCATAATTGCCAAATGCTCCATTACTGTATTATACAGTGTCAGAACCTGCACAAATTTGTTTCCTGAGAATTATCCTTTATAGCTTACATATATTATACCAAATAAGCAGCGATGGCTGGATATGAATTGCTAAGGATTGCTGCTGCCGACTTATTCTCATGAGATCCGTTTTTTTTTTTGGGGGGGGGGAACTGCCCGAGTGCTGTCAATACCCTAGAAGCCTCTGCCCCACCGGGGAACAAAACAAAGTGCATTGATTTTATTGTTTATTTTATTATTTATTTACGAACCACCCTTCCTCCAAACTGAGCACCAGGCGTTCAACAAATGTAAGAGCGAAAGACATCAAAGCAAGCCTTTCACATATATACTACTGGTATAATATACATATGCTATAAGAGGGACTCAGGTGGTGCAGTGGTTTAAACCACTGAGCCTCTTGGGCTTGCCGGTTGGAAGGTCAGCGGTTCGAATCCCCACGACGGAGTGAGCTCCCGTTGCTCTGTCCCAGCTCCTGCCAACCTAGCAGTTCGAAAGCATGCCAGTGCAAGTAGATAAACAGGTACCACTGTGGCAGGAAGGTAAACGGCATTTCTGTGCGCTCTGGCTTCCATCATGGTGTCCCGTTGTGCCAGAAGTGGTTTAGTCATGCTGGCTATATGACCCAGAAAACTGTCTGTGGACAAACGCCGGCTGCCTCGGCCTGAAAAGCGAGATGAGCACCACACCCCATAGTTGCCTTTGACTGGACTTAACCTTCCAGGGGTCCTTTACCTTTATATGCTATAAATATGCTATACAGTGGTACCTCGGGTTACATACGCTTCAGGTTACATACACTTCAGGTTACAGACTGCACTAACCCAGAAATATTACCTCGGGTTAAGAACTTTGCTTCAGGATGAGAACAGAAATCATGCCTCAGGCAGCACGGCGGCAGCAGGAGGCCCCATTAGCTAAAGTGGTGCTTCAGGTTAAGAACAGTTTCAGGTTAAGAACAGACCTCTTTATGGGCTAATAGCCGTAAATAAATAAATAAAAAATAAATAAAATAAAGAACGGACCTCCGAAACGAATTAAGTACTTAACCCGAGGTACCACTGTATTTATTCCTTTAGGAAGAGCTGTGCTTGCACAGAAGAAGACAGAAATGTGGGCTGAATTGAAACCCAGGAGTTGCTCTCTTATTCTTCTGCTACCTGCCAGGGCTGGTCCTACTACTGGGTAGATTGAGACACACACCATTGTGGGAACACAGGAACTGGCTGGCCCTGCCACTGGGTAGACTGAGGCACATACCATTGTGGTAATGTCCACACTGACACTCAGTAATGTCCTTCCCCATAGCTCCCCCTCTTCTCTTGGCTTTTTGTGTAGCAAGTTCCCAAGTCTGCAAGAAGGATCTTAGAGGGTTCAGCTGAACAGAGTCTCCCTGCAGACAGTTGTGCTCAACACACAGACATTAGGAGAGAAACATCCTGGACAGTTATTTGAATGAACAAAGCTTCCATCTAAGGATGAAGTTGGTCATATATTCTATGGTTGCCTTCCTCAACCTGTTGCCTTCCAAATGTTCTTAGACCACAACTCCCATCACACCTGACTATTGGCCATGCAAGCTGGGGCTGATGAGATTTGTAGTGACACCAGGTTGTGGGAGGCTGTTCTGAAGTATGGTACTACTGGTTTGAACACAAATTTGTTATGTATTTCGAAGCATTTCTTCCAATGCAGAGAAACCGCAGTCCTAACAACTTCCAACAACAGGCTTAGAATAAATATTTTTCTAAACTTTACACAAGTTTTAGCACAAACATGAGGTAATCCACACTGAAAGGGATAACGTTCACTGTTCTCAGACTCAGTTAGGTCCTAAATTGACTGCAACCTGTCAAGATTAAGATATGGTGTCATTAGAGCCAGCTCAGAGAAAACGTTTCCCTGTATGCACAATTACGGACAACGTGATTAGATAAAATGCTAAGATATACAGTAAATGGAGCCAAAAACGAAAATAGCGTTTCTTTCATATGCCCAGACAGGAAATGTTAATCTAGCTTAAGTAAAATATGCAAGTATAACAAGCTGAGAATTTTTCCCCCTGATAAAGAAAGTTATACTATTTTGAGGCATCGGGCTAATCCATATTGGTTAAGACGACAATTCAAATACGTAGAAAAAGCTCGTTTAATTCTTCCTCAGATTGTACCATTTCAGACTGCAGGGTGTGTGCATGTGTTGGAAAGCTGCACCCTTTGAATGCTCTCCCTTTTGAAAACTTCCTGCATGTGGAAAGTCAGTCCATCAGGATTTTTAATATATATATTTTTTAAAAAGTCCTGATGCTCTTGCTTTCCAAACCGAGCATGCTCCAGATATCGAAGAGAGGCAAACTCCTTCTAAAGTGTATCGTCTATAGAGAATGATAACAAATGCTTCTATAAAATGGGCTCTAATCTAAGTGAGCAGCCACATTCCTTTTCATAGTACCTGGTTTACTGAGCAGCAGCAGAAGCAGCAGCTAATGTGGAACCCTATGGATGTAATTCAATGCCAAAAGATGAGATTGCGCTCAATAGCTTAGATGGCTTCAAAGAAGCTTAAGAGACGAATTTACCAAGGACAGATCTAACGATGGTTGTTTAGGATTGGAAACTTGTAGCCCTCCATATGTTTGTTGGAGTACAATTCTCATCGTCCCTGACTACTGGCCACACTGGCTGGGGCTGATGGGAACTGGAGTCCATCAAGGGCCACAGGTTCCCCATCCTTCTTCATACTAACAGTAAACACATCCCACAATTGGCTGGTCCTTATGCGGCCAAAACAGCACCATCCACGCACAAGTATGAGGCAGGCTTAGGGGGAAACCAAAGTTTTGAAGAACACAAAAAGTCTTCAGGGGGAGGAAAGCCCTAAGTGAGAAAAACTCAAAAACAGCACAATGGGGACTGAGCACGGAAAGCTCACTGGCTGTTGGGAGTAGGCAGAATTGAAAGCTGAGTGGTGGTGGAATGGAGTCTCCTACCAAAGGGCAAAACTACTCAGCAACAACGCTGTATAGGAGAATGCTACATTGCAAGATTTTGTAACAGGTCCCACTAGTGAGAGTCGAGTGGCACCTCCAGATACACGGACCGCATACCTCTGAATATCAGTTGTTGTGCGGCAAAACTGGTTTGCATCCAGAGACATCTGGCTGACAGAATGCCAAACTAAGACCAGGCCAGTCTGAACCAGCAAAGGAACCTTTAATGCTCTGCAAATGAGTTACATAGGCCCTTGCAAATAAGGAGGTTAGTAATAAATGTGGTGCAGTAGTAACTTTTGGAAATTACTTACAAATTCTGCCCAATTTCATATGACCATGCTGTTCCTGGATATTGCATTCAGAGCTTGCTCCTTGGGTGATGCTCCGGAGGAGCCAGAGACCCATTGGCCAGGTGGTTAAGTGCTATTCCATCACAGCGAAGATTCCTTCCTTCCCTCCCCACACCTTAACCACAGTGAAGTTAACTTCTCCTGGAAGTCACCCTGATTTGCTTACTTGCCTATGTGTCACAACTTTAAATTAATGTGACATACCAGACAGCATCGTATTGATTTAGGTATTAATAAACCGCCGACTGTATCTGCCATTGATTGTAAATAAAACTAGCATTTTGCTGAGATCTTCAAACTTTCAAAAAGGACTCTGATCAAAATGGGTTCCTGCATTCGTGACAGCTTAAGCTATTAAAAAAGAAGGAAAAAACCCCCGCCCAAAACACATTCCTCTCCATCTGCCTCAATGTCAAGCACAGTAAATTGCCTTTGACGTACATATGGGATGGAATTTCTCCTTCTCCTTTATGTTTGTAAAATAAATGAGATGATGGGTTTTTATCCTGGTGAAGAACGGAGCACAGATGTGCAGGTTAGGTGTAAAACAGGCACAGATTACTGAGGGCTGCTGGTGGGCGAGACCTCAGATCTTGATGGGAAGGGTGCCTTCTTTATAGTGGAACTGTTGTTGTTGTTGTTTTAATAAGGCAATTGGCTGAGCAAAGAACTGCAGTCTCCCTTACTTAAGGTGGGAGTCATTATGTGAACAGCAATGTGGGATGTGAAATTTGAGGGCCACAAACTGATGTAAGCAAAGAAAAGTGACTCCTTCTCTCACTTCCAGTTTAGTGCTGGATTCCCAAACCAAGGATTCAGGAATCTTTATCGCATACATCTATTAAGGCTCAACCTTTCCTGGTTCACCCAACAAGCAGACCCACAAACCCACAAACAATTCATCCAATCCCTGACATCTCCACTTCAATGATCTCAGGTAGCTGGGATGAAATCAGTCATCTTGAACTGAAACTTGGAAAGAGCTTCTGCCTTGCCGGAGCAGATAGCCTTTTTATTTTACTTTTATCTCATGTTCAATCTTTATATATCACCCTATAATGAAAGTCCCCTAGGCAGTTTACACCCAGAGCTGGGAGAGCTGGACCAACTAGTTCCAGTAGTTGCTGAAAAGACAGCTACTGTCTAATATTTAATGGGAGGAAATTCCGACAGGTAGATGCGCAATTCCTACATTGTGCAGAACGGACTTCCTGATGGTGTCTGCATCTTCCGTAGAAACACACTACACTTCAGCCACGGACTGAGGTGTAATAACTCTGGGGACATTTGACAGTGCCATTGAATGGCCACATTTGACCCACAATTGTACATTAAATGCTACCAGGTATCCCATGTTTTCGTAATCTCCATGCCCCAAAGGCCACCTCAATTTGCACTCCTGCCTTTGGAGGTCACTCAGTTTATATCCAAGGTGGCCGTTTTGTATCTGAACAAATTCAATCTGAAGTTCTTGTCTGAGTGATAAGGAAGTCTCGCCCCCTTGTTCTGCTAAGACTTTGAGGCATTTAATTTCCTCCTCTCCTCTCCTAGAAGTTGTGCCTCAACTGCACTTTTCAACTCCAGCTTCCACTTACTGGAAGAACAGACCTTGAAGTCAACTGGCAGCTATACCGCGTTCCCAAGAAAGTATATGTAGCAATCAGAACGCCACTTACAGCTGCCTTTTGATAAACCAAAGAGATTGAGGTCGGCAAATGTCCTATCAAGCAACTTGCTTCTCAGCCTTTGTTTCATTTCTTTACCCATCTTAAAGGTATTACGGAAAGTTATATAAAAGAAAGAGATTCTTACTTTAACACACACACACACACACACACACACACACTATTTGGGAAAAGAAAGTTTGAAAAATGTCACCATTTCCGAGAATGGAGCGTTGTCAGTTTCAAGGGGAACAAGCCTGGGCAGTGTGCCTGGAGGAGGTCCTGGGTTGCCCAGATGGCAAGACCAGCCCCCATCTTGGCCTCACTGATGTGGTTCAAAGGAAAGCAGAGCAATACAGTGGTACCTCGGGTTACATATCCTTCAGGTTACAGACTCCGCTAACCCAGAAATAGTGCTTCAGGTTAAGAACTTTGCTTCAGGATGAGAACAGAAATCGTGCTCCGGCGGCGCAGCAGCAGCAGCAGGAGGCCCCATTAGCTAAAGTGGTGCTTCAGGTTAAGAACAGTTTCAGGTTAAGAACAGACCTCTGGAACGAATTAAGTACTTAACCCGAGGTAACACTGTACGTTTGGCAGAAGCTTGGCTGCAGGAGTTGCAGGAAGGAGGCGAAGAAGAAGAAGAAGAAGAAGAAGAAGAAGAAGAAGAAGAAGAAGAGGAAGAGTTTGGATTTGATATCCTGCTTTATCACTACACGAAGGAGTCTCAAAGCGGCTAACGTTCCCCTTTCCCTTCCTCCCCCACAACATACACTCTGTGAGGTGACTGGGGCTGAGAGACTTCAAAGAACTGTGACTAGCCCAAGGTCACCCAGCAGCTGCATGTGGAGGAGCGGGGAAGCGAACCCGGTTCACCAGATTACGAGTCTACTGCTCTTAACCACTACACCACACTGGCTCTCCACCACAAGGCACTATCCAACCATCTTAGGGACTCCACTCCAGATTTGTGTAGGGTTTACTCCTTAGCCTTTTCTTTTCTCTCAGGTATCTCACAAGGTAGTGGAGGATGAGTGTTTTCCTTCTTCTAGATGGGCTACCTTCCTACCTTTCTCTACAGCAGAAACCACCTTCTCGACTGCTGGACCAACTATGGGTCTCGTTTGCTCAATCTGTTGGAGCCTGTTTTGCATGCAATGTTTGCATGTTTGCATGTTTGCATGTTTGCATGTTCTGACAGAAGCCCCATGAGATGCCATGTTGGTTTTTGAAAGCTAAATGGCAGCACTTTGAACTGAACTTGGAAGCAAACAGGGAGCCAGTGGAGAGGTTTCTCACCTCCTAGACTCATCTAGGAGCATTCTGAACTAACCTGAGTATTCAGACTGTCCTTTCTACTTCTACATCCTTATCTTTCTTTGTTTTATTAGTGCTTGATACTGGTTATTTACTTGCTGTAATTTTGATGCAAGGACACCCAGGGTAGCATGTGAGTATTTTAAAACAAATACATAGATTGTCTCTCTTGGCAGCCCGTTGAATGCCCTTGGGTAATGCACTCACACTTAGTCATTCCCTCTCCCTCTCTCTCTGTCTTATAGTGCAATGCTATGCAGGTCTACTCAGAGAAAATTTTGAATTTTATTGTGTACCTGATCCATAATAAAATAGAAAACCACTATGGTAAGCAACGTACTGCCCTAATGTTCTACATAAACATTCATATGTTCGTGGATGATAGTACTTGATGGTTGGTGTGGTGAGGCACAGTGGCTAAAGCATTGGAACCAGGTCTTGGGAGAGAATAAGGTTGAAATCCACCCTCAGCCATGAAGCTCATTGGGTGTCCTTGGAACAGTCTTTGACTCTCGGCCTCAACTACGTCACAGGGTTGTTCTGTGTTTTTGTATATTTTGCTGGGGCAACACAGGCAGATGGGTGGCGTACCAAAAATAATTATTACAGTCGTACCTTGGTTCTCGAACGGAATCCATTCCGGAAGTCCGTTTGACCTCCAAAAACCAAGGCGCGGCTTCTGATTGGCTGCAGAAGCTTCCTGCACTTAATCGGAAGCCGCACCGGACATTCGGGTTCCAAAGAACATTCGCAAACTGGAACACTTACCTCCGGGTTTGCGGTGTTCGGGAGCCAAAACGCTTGAGTCACGAGGCGTCTAAGAACCAAGAAGGTATGACTGTGGTGTTGTTGTTGTTGTTGTTGTTAAAACTATGAGCTCCTTTTGAGCTCTTTTTAGGAAAGGATATAAATTTAATAACAAACGAAAACAAATACACTGTGATAGGAGCCAGGCATTTTCCTCTCTCTGCATAGCGCAAACGTATTTTATAATCTTACCTACATGCCTAAAATGACAATTATATACCTCACACTTCCTCATCTAACAGCTGCGTTTCTGAAATACCATATTTTAGATTCCTTCTCTCTCTCTCTCTCTCCCACAACACATTCACCCGTTTCTAAAGAGGGGTGGGGGCAGAGAGACCCTCTCTTGGATTTTTAATCCTTGGAATTGTCACCTTGCCTCTAATGTCGATAATGACAAATTGTAATAATTGGTGGCCGGTTTGACTTAAGTAACTGGGCTTTTCCAGGTTATCCAAATAATGGTCAATTATCTGCAGAGTGAGAGAAGAGTTGGAACTGATCAGGAACGAAGGTGGTTACTTGGTCTCTTAGAGTCACAACCTCTGGGAGCAAGAAAAGGGCTAGAGAGGCAGAGCTCTATTAGAGGGAGATGTTCACACTACTGCTAAGCCAACAGCTAAGGCAGGGTGAGAAAAAATAATTAGGTCCCAAATCTGCATTAAAACATTTTTGCAAGGCTTCATTCTTAGTGTGGAAAACTGCTCCCACAAGGTCTATTTTTAGGCTATTTTATTTTAAAGAGATTGGGGGGAAAGAAAAGGAAGAAAAAGGAAAGAACCTGCTTCATGTATAAATTTCTCAGTGGGAAGTTTTACAGTAATGGTACTTAGAAGTAGACTAATGGTGACGGAGCAGAAGAAATAAGCAAACGGCAGAAGGTCTGGGGAAATTCAGAAAATTGCAAGAACCGGATCAATGCCTCCCTCTCTCCCGAGATATATTCAGAGACTTCACCCACCCCCGCCCCACCCCCAGCGCAGACTCGTTCACCTCTGCTCACTTCATTGCCTTCTGAATGATAATGGTTTGCTTGCAAACAAATAAATAAAAATGGCATTTCCGGCCATTAGGGCCTCTCGGTTTAGCCAATCCACACTGCATGCATAGGAGCTAGCAATTCTTTCTGGCCATTATCAA